>NC_091114.1:8753636-9056666 GCF_024713975.1 Paralichthys olivaceus
ATAGTAAAGCCTTCATCAAACCAGGATTTATTCTGGGTACATAAAGGATATCTAAACGCCAGGTTGCACAATGTCGAGAGAAACTCTCGAAGAAGCCAATGCCGCCATTTGCTCTTCAGCGTGTACACGAAAATGCTAAAAATAATAACGCGCTCTCTTCTTTTTAAAGAGCAGTTGTTTTTTTCTCTGTCCTATTTGTGCTGCATTACTTTGATTCAGAGATGAGTGAGAAGTGAGGTGCACAGGCTGAGTGCCAGAGAAGACTCAGGTGACCTTGAGGTGCAATGGATTCTGGGTACTTTGGCCAAGAGAGAGGTGTGCGTTTCTGTGTATGTGGAAAGACAAACCTTTCATGATGGGGAAACCGGTTCCTTCATCATGTCTCATCTCCGTTATTTCTTAAAGCACATTTAGATTCTCCTCTCTCATGCATTGGGGTTAAAAATCCCTCGGCTGCAACCCTCAGCATCCTGCCTTGAAAAAACGTACGACATCATATTATTTCACCAGGTACAGACTGCCAGTTAAACTCCTTTTTAGCGTCGGGGTCTACAGGGTTAATGAAACCATAAAGGCACAAATATTATTAGAAAACGATCATCTAAACACCCTTTCTTAATCAAGCTCTGACGCTTTGGGGACGTGTGTATTTCAAGACGCAAGAGTGTTATTTTGAGATTTAATTGGCAATTTCGCAGGCATGTGCGTGTTTCATACATGAGCAGTGGAAAGTAAGACGAGAGGGCAAGGGCAACGATAAGCGAGAGATTTTCCTACAAAATCTCGGATCAGCTTTGTCTGTCTGTGTTTTTAGGTGGCAGTCACAACTATTATTTATAAAGCACCTTTCGAATCACAGGTTGCCTGTGTTACATAAGTTGCACAGCAGAGGCCTGGTCACCTTCGGTGGAAAGTCAAGCTTTTTGCAGCTGTGAGTAGGGCCCCCGCCGGAGTATCTAAAGCAGCGATCAGTCTCATAGGGAGTGAGCAGATCAGATACAGGCAGGAGCCGCACCATTCAAGGCATTAAATACAAGCAGCCAAGTCTTAAAATCAAAATCCAAAACTCACAGGTAGCCAGCGAGGCAAGGGTTGTTGTGATGTGCTCCCTACAAGCCTCGCAGCAGCGTTTGGATACTCTCTATGTTTTGATGAACCGAGGGCAGTTTTTCTACAAGTTAATAATTTGAGCATCTCTCTCAGTGGATGCTGTGCCCTTGGAATGAACACTTGATTAAAATGGCCTTCCCTGAGATTACTTTGTGCATTATGATATTGGGATGTCCCTGTTGTGTGTTACATTGCACAGGCAGTGAGCAGCAGAGGAGAGGTGGTGCTTTGTCATCCGCAGGTTGCAGGGCTTCAGGCCATCAACGATTTACGACATAAATACCACGTAAAATTAGATTCTGAGAGAAGTGTGATGTTCTACATTTAGAAGTCATCAGTCAATTTTGTACCGTCTGTGACCGCTGCCTTTTATGTTGTTGCGTAACCGCCCCTGCTGTGTTCTCGTTCTCTGAAAAGTTTCTTTTGTGCAACTTGTGTAAAAGTAAACTTCTTTGATTATAATTCCTTCGCTCATAAATTGTGAGAGCAATGCATTTTTCACATGTATTTATTTATTTTGTGACGTGAAACATTATTGATTCAGTACAAAGACACCCGTCAAATCTCACTTCTACACAGAGGATACTGGTTTCTTCAAAGTCATTGTTAAATGAAAGCAGTTCAACGGTCAACCTCATCATTCAAAGCAATAATCTCTCAATCCACTTAACACAGCCGTGAGTGCTACATAATCCTATGGATTTACGACTGATTTGGAATTAGGGCACAAATGCATAGTAGAGTTTTTTTAATTTCCCCAACAAGTTCAAGGTGTGATTGAATGTGGATCGTTTCTTGGTCTTTCAAATCTTGGCTGTAGAAAAACCCCTGCAGGTTTGAAATCCTCAAGAAATTCAGTCACTCAAACTATTAATGTTGATGCTAATGACAACTTAAAAATTGACTGAAAACTTTGGTCTCAACCAACCCTTCAGGAAATATGTCTCTTAACTGCTGAACGTGTTTACTAGCTAGCCGTCAACTAAAGCCCCTTTTCCACTGATAAAAAAAATGCTAACCACTAACTTTTCCTGAAATGGGAATGGCAAAAATCTACATTCACACCAGGGTCAAATTACTCTTTTTTTATTTATTTTGGCAGTCTTGATGCTATTTTGGATGTTATGACATGCATTGAACTTCCGGGCATTTACAGCCTTAAATGCGTCTGTACCTTTTAGTTTCCACTTCTCAGGAAAAACGTGCAACAGTTTTTTTCTTTGTATCGCATAAGATGCAACACTGGCGAGATGGCAAGATGTCCGGCACCCACATGATGCACTGAGGGGTAAAAAATGAAAGCACACTCATCTCCTGACAATGACTAAATAGTTAAATGCCTCTTTTTAGTGGCTTTACGTGCATTTAAAAACTTTTCGTGTGAAAGAGGTAGGCAGAGTACAGTTGGTTTTAATAGCTTTTAAAAAACAAATGCTTGTTTCATCAGGACACAACAATGCAATTCCTTTCTGTTGAACCAAAATAATTGGGCTGAATATGCTTAAAAGTCGTGGAGAACTGCAGAGTACAGTGGTAATTCTCTGTAGGTTTCTAAGTGCATTTCACATACATACGTTAATTTTCCCCACTGAGGATATAAAGAAATTGCTTAACTTTGAATTTTCTTCACCTTTTGATTTATATAGTCAAAGACCTAACAGCTCAATAACTCAGTTTCATATACGATCTTAGGATCTTGTAATCCACTTGATCCTCGTGCATGATGTGATTTCATCTGTTCATCTTTGACAGAAGCAGATGTTGGATGGAAGTGTTTATCTATTAATTATGGCCTGGTTGGTGGTTAATACCTTTGTTTACCTAATGAGTGCTAAGCTGCTGGTTAATCTTAAAACAAGGGCGCTCCTCCTCAGCCCAGAGAGTTAGGACACCACCTCTGCCATCCTAACTCTAATGACGCACAGCCGTGTAAACTGTGGCAGCCAGTCACGTTTATTCTGTTTAAAATCATAATGTCCTTTTTAAAATCAATTTAAAACCATTTACAAGACAAACATGACAAAGCATATACAGGTTAAGGGGAAATAGTGTCACTTTAAACTAGTGATTTCAGATAATAAGGCCTTAAAAGTGGTGTATCCCCAGATAGCATATAGATGTTAGCCACTTCAGGCAATGATGTGGCAATTCTGACCTGTGGCCTGGACTAAATGGATGTGAGCCTAAACTTGTCCAGTTGTACAATAGCAAATGTGGCCCTTATGTTTTTAGCAAACCCTATTCAAGCCACCTTTGTTTGACATGTGGTAATGCTATGGTTTACTTGTGGCCCAGATCTGGCATCAGGTGCCATCATGCCACGTGGTATGTGGGCCAGATGTGAGATGTGTAGGATGTGGGCCACATCTGGGCCAAATCTGTTTTGCTATGAGGGTCTGGATAAAGTAACATTAACATATCGCAGTGTGATACAATAAAATTGTCCTGCAAAATACAAAAGTATTTTTGTTGTTTGGTTGCAGTAAATGTATCGTGCTTCCACAAGTCAGCCCCCTCTGCGTTCATGCCAAAGGGTGAGTGGAATGTCACTCATCTTGGGAGGTTGAGCGGTTCGTAGGTCAAAGGCGGCCACACTATGTAATATCACTGCCTTTAATTGTTGCACGTTCCATTTCAGTTAAGCCTCTTAGTCTAGTTGTGTGGTCGGTGACTTAACGGGACCGAGTTGACTCACGCTCTGTGCACAAAGGTCTGATTGCTGAGCACTGGGTCACTCGGCATGTGCACAGGGGTTGGAAAAGGTCACCCAATGCCTGATGCCCCTCATGCCCCATCTGAATGCACACATCTCACGCTGACACACTCGGTGAATCCTCTCTGTACACACTGAAGAGGCACAGCTCAAGGTCACAGAGGAGCCGCAAGCTGGAATGATCATGGCGGCACAAGATGGAGGAGTGGGAATATCTCTGATTCAAGCATTTTTCACTAGAGAAGCAACAGATGTGTTTGTACTAGATTTGTCTTTGCATGCTGATGGTGTTTCAGTGGAGCAGCCATTTGTCCAAACCCCTTTTCTTTTTCTTTCTGCATGCAAGAGGAAAGACACAGTAAACCATGCCAATCAATTCTGTCTTCTGCGGAAAACTCCACAATGAAAGTGGTATTATTTTTCCATTCCATTCTTGACACACCTATTGTTACAGATTTTATCGTTTTAAAACTTGTGTATCTCTGAAAGAGGTCAGGTCTGACATGGCATGAAGTCAGATTTATTAGGTGCTGCAGAGTAGGCTTACTCCGGCCGTACATGGCATTAGAAGGGTCTTTCATCATCTGCACACCCCCTCCTCAGGGCCACCTCACCAGGCTGGCCTGGGCTTATCTTGTTATCTTGTGGCCTCTCATTGTTTGGCTGATGGACTGACTGGCTGCTTTTGAAAATACGGGCTCAGACAGATCAGATTAGCCAGCACTTTGTGCACTGTGGCTTCATGAAAGACAGAGGAGTGACAACCCCCCCCTCTACTTGTACTGATCGTCGTGACATACCAAAAATCAGCGTTTGTCAGTCATGACGATGAAGTCAAAGTCAGTTTGTCATCTTCAAGAAAGAGCAGCACATAGTAGCTGAATAGTAGTTGTACAATCGTTGTACAATAATTGAAGCAAAGATGGCAGCTCTTTCCATTAAATCACTAGTGTGACGTCAGTAATCGATTGAACAAATGAAATTATAATAATGAGACATTCAAGTAAAACATGTGTTACTTGTTGAAATGAGAGTGTGCAGATCAGTGTCTAGTTTAGATTCTGCATCCAACCACAATATTAGATTCCTGCTATCATCGACCCTGGATAAGCCAGTGGGTATCGAGGCAGATGTTGGTTCTGCTGAGATGGAAGGTGTGACCTCTGATGCATTACCAATCTATAAATAGCGTCACGGAGGCGAGATCTTCCATCAGGATGCGCTTCAAAGATCGGTTACAAACCTGATTCTGTGCGGGGAGCAGACTGTTTGTGTTTCTTCCCTGTGGATTTGGGCATTTAAGCACCAGTGCTGATGCCATACACCTTCTGTTCACACATAAAAAACAGTGCATGCTGCTGCTGGCTGTGCTGCTTTTCATTTTTATCCAAGTGAACTCCTACCTCACAGTGTAATATCAGGCTGTGCCACATGAGCTACCTGTTTATCTTAGACGTGGGTGACGTGTGCATGGGATTATCTTCCATTATGACGGTTGTGAAGCTCAAATCCAGATGTGCACAGATACACCCCTCCTTTTGAGCTTGACTGGATAATAAAAGCAGTTGTCAAGCTAATTTCAGGGAAATCACATTTTAATTACCGTAAAAGTACAGTACACAAAAACATCAATCTCACTTTTCAGTGGAAGGATGTTGAGATTAAAATGAATTGAATTTATTCTATGATGCCTTCTGTGGGCTATGTGCCTGCATGTTCTTGATTTGTTCTCTCTATTTCTATGTAGGCAGTGATGTTATAAATCTTTGTATCCTTTTTAAAAGAGAAGTTGTAGTAGTAACCTTGGTTTGAAGATACATTTAGAAAATAGGTTGAGGTTGAATATTGTGTATTTTTCATTCATTGGCCAAGGTTACTGAGTGGTGGATGGAGAAAGCAAAATAAGAGCCATCCACAGCTACAGGAGCAGAGATTGATGGAAAGTTAAGGAAAAAACGTTCTCTGATGGTTTGATGCTTTAAGTTTAATCATAAAAAACCTACGTTTAGCCGTCTTTGTTTATGTGTGTGGGCTTTAGCGTTGTTTTAATGTTGTATGCGCGCACCTTTGCAAACAAGTGCAGCATGTACATGTACCTGCCCGCAAACAATGTCATTCTGAAGCTGTAGCTTGGCCAGTGACAACAGAGCCAGGGTCTAAAAATTAAAAATAGAAATCCTGTGACTAGGCTCTCACCATGACGATGAGAAGTTTTAATCACCTGTTCCAGTTGTGGTGCCCTGTCTTCAGAGGAGGGAGACGTTAGAGCTCTACTGTAGACCCTATAATTAGCGTTCCTGTTTCCGGGCCCTTACCTTGTTGTTGGGCTGTTTGACCAGTCAATCGAGATAAAGGTATTGTTCAGATAAAGTAATCATAGCACAGTGTCCACTTTTAGAAATCCAGAGCTGAGGCTGTTGTGTCTTTCACCCTCTCTGCCTCTATTGTCTGCGATTATTCCTCAAGCTCTCTTGGCCGCGTCGTTACCCGCCGACGCCCCGCTTTTGTCTGAACATAATTTAATCGCATTCAACGGAAAATTAAGTTCTCATTTGCATCACAGGTGCTGATGGTTGCTTCTTATGTCGTCCTCAACTGGCTGTTGAACAATTTGGCTTCCCCCTCTTTATTCTTATCGGAGTGGACGGTGGCTCTTCGCTGCCTCCTCAGTGTTGTTAATGATTCGAAGGTCACCCCGTCCCTTATCACAGTTGCTTTTTAATCATCTAGGAGTACAGAGTCGCCTGCTTTGAAAAACAATGCATATTATTTTTGTCCAAGAGTAGAAAAAAGAGAAGCTCATTATACATGGAAAGTAGATCCATTGTGAGTCTTACCACTTCAGAGATGTTTGCACAACAGGAATAGCTGTGTGTATGTCTTTTATTTGTAATAACGTCAATAATTACATTTTAACAAAAAAGAGAATTTTTGTCTTTACAGTGCGATGAATGTTTTTCAGTTGCTCATGGATTGTTGACGCCAACAGTCCCAAACTGAGTCTGGAGCTGAAATGATTACGTAAATAATTCATCAATCAGTCGATTGAGTGAAAATGGATACATTTGTATAATCAAGAAAATTCAAGTCATGTTATTGAAGCAAAAGTATCCCCAGATTCCCTTGTTACAACCTCTCAAATATGGATATTAAGTTTTTCTAGGAAATTTTTAAAAAAATCAGCTCAGTATTTAATCAATAATTGGAATATAGTTGGAACCTTGACTAATCATCTATTTTAGTATTCTTTGTCGGCTAATTTGAGTTTAGTGTGGACAGGAAAGTTGGGAAGCCTTAAAGCTAATTTATGCTGCCTTTACATGAATAAATGTCTGTATTGTTTATACATTGAGCTTAAATGAGCCTTTAGTTTATGTCTTTATGCATCATTATTTTTAAGTATTGATTCATCCCCGCCATCTGCTGAGATCAGTTCTTTCCTAGTCTTCATGACCACTCAAAGCACTTTACAGTGTAACAGCCATCAGGGCCAATTCAGGGTTCAGTATCTTGCCCATGACACTTGGGCATTGGGAATGTGGAGGACTGGGATTGAACTGTCCACCCTCTGGACAAAGAACAAACCACTCTACCCCCTGAGCCACAGTCGCCCTTGATTAATGTGGTAAAGCACCAGTTTGCTGCGACTCGGAGCCCATCTTAAAAAACCTTATGATACATTTATTCCCAAACTATTAATGTGCATGTTCACACTGAGCCCAGTCTTTGCTGTTGGTGCAGCACCATGGACAGCACCTCCGCAGCCTCACTGACTCACGCTTCTCTCCTTTTGTTTTCTTTAATGTAGTGGTGTCAAATTTTCATCCAGGGTTACCCATAATACCTTGTGAATGAGACAAAGAGCTAATAATAAAACAATAGGCCTTTCCTCTCTAGTGGATGACTCCTCCGCATCCTTGTTGTCAGGCCTCATTTGTTTTGGTGATGTGGGTGGGTAAGTCATGATGTCTGACCACTACTGATGTGAGGGTCTTTTTTTGTTGAGGGCCACTCCACACTTGATGCAACTCTAAATCAAGGGGAAGGGTTAAAGGAGAGATTGGAGGGTGGTTTCCTGAAATGGATTACACAGAGTTTTTCGTGAAAGGGCACCTTACCTTGACTGCATGATAGAGACATTGTATTGTAAAAAGCTGTGGGTCAATCTTTGTGTGACCCAGTCATGAAACCATTTTTTGAGACAACCTGAACTGCTCTGGCTCCAGCTGTAACTGCTGTCCTCATCGGAGGCCATTAGGACCTGAGTGTTGTTTTAGATCATTGGATATGATTTGAACTGTTGTGGCCTTAAAGGGTCCAAGGTATTTTTTATTTTATTTAATTAATTATTTCCCCATATTTCCCTCATCAAATTAAACCCCAAGGAAGCAGAGAAATGCATTTTTTGAAAACCTGAAATGAGCTTTTGTTTTTTTCTTTTGTACTGAGGGAGAGTCTGAAGGTGAAATGTTGAGGCTTGCAAGAAAATGAAAGGCTTATCGATCATGGGCTATTTTTGAAAGCGGGGTCAAATTAGCTAATGTAACAGCACTGTAAAAGCATCATTTGAAGGGCACCGAGATCCCTATCTCATGGGTGTATGAAATGACAGCCCAGCAAGATAGAATCGGTGCATATGTGGCTGAGGACTGGCGGGCCTTACATACATACATACAGTACATACATACATACAGTACATACATACATACATACATACACAGCCCCTTCCTCCGGGGGATTTTTGACCCTCAACGTCAGCCTTACTAAGCTGCAGCAGCTGACCATTACATCAGCTCTGAGAGTCATGGTTCATGTAAAACCTGTAATTTGTGAAATCCATGGCGATAATGTCTGTGCATCATCTGGCATATAGATCTCCCAGCTGCAGACACACACAGCCATACACAGGGAACCACAGGAGAACTGAAAACCACATTTAAGAGAGAAACTCTTAAAATGGAAGTGATTGCAATCAGACAGTCTCTAATGAGCTAATTAGAATACGCTCGGTGGTGTAATGAATCTGCTGAGAGGCTCTCCCACTCTGTCCTGGTCTGAGCGTGTTAGTACTTGCTACGTCAATCACTGACGAGAACGATGCACGAGATGCACGAGGCTCCTCCCCAACCCAACCCCATCCCCACTCAAGCCCACCAAGGTGACCCCAGAGGGCTCTATCAGCATATTAGCCCATCTGTACTACATGTAAGAGGCAGACCGGCAGGAAGCTTCCTCTGGACACACACCTCCAGCTCATTTCCAGGATGGGGTCTGTGATGTGATGTGTGATGGGGAGTGTGTGTGTGTGTGCGCTCTTTCACTCGGATCGGAGGTGACTGCATGCTGACAGTGCAATGACTGTACAAAGCAGGTCTTTGGTCAGGATTATGTGGGTGAGGTGGAACAGAAGTAGTGGTTGCTGTCTCAATGGGAAAATTGTGAAAACAGCATATCATGTTGATCTGGACCAGGTTACCATGATATTTTAGTAGGATTTAACTGCAGAACTACAATAAAACTAAAGGATGATACTGTTAATATTTTCTCCCCTTGTCATTCTTAAGAAATCTTATGACCAAAATAAGCACTGAATCGATCCCACCAAGAAGTAGGTTTCTCACCCTATAGCCTACACCCCTTTGACACCACCTTTAAATCCACGAGATCCACATTTTTATTGCACACTCATCGAAACCAACCACTTAAATAAGTCTTAATGTTTTCATCAAGATTCACACATAATACCCTAAAAACATTAAATGGCAGACTAAACAAAATAATGTGAAAGCTGGAAAGTACTGTGGAGGCCACATTTGATCCCTGTGACCAATACCTGGAGGAAAAAAGCAGGCCTTCACAAATGCCTTAGGGCAACTAGAGATGGACCACTACCAACAATGGAGTGTGGTCTGGTTGTTGCTGTTGAGAAAGCCCTTCGCTCTGTAAAATGAAAGTCTCAGCATCAGGAAATAGCAGCACCATATAAACATAAACCAAAAACAAGAAGTAAGTTATATCAGAGCGTACAGATAAACAGGCTAAATAAAAATCTGGGGCAGAGCGTGCCGCAGTGGGAGCGCGTTCGACACGGCGCAGGATAAAAATGCAGATTTACAGGTGAAACTTTCTTCATTGTTTGTTACGATCTCGTCAGCAAAGAAGACACCGGCCTTGTGTTGTTTACCGCCTGCACCGATCAAAACCAGCACTGATCTAACGGGAATGACAAACAGCGGGTTTGATCAGGAGGTCATTACTCCACTTCATGCTCTCGCTGAAGCATCACCACATTTGTAACATTATCATTAAGGGAAGGGGAAACGTACCGGGTGCCTGTTTAAACTCCGCTCTGTGTCATTACAGTCACTTGCAAAAATGACACAGCAGTTTTTCTTCTCCCATTAGTCTCCCAAAAGCCTGAGTCTGATTGGTTCGTGGGGTGGGGGGGTAAGAGGAAGCAATTTTGGCTCAGTCCTGATGAGCGCTGCCTTGTGGGAAATCAGCGTCGTGGCAGCTCCTGTAATTAGTTCTGCTTGTTAGAAAAAATGAAGGGGTTACTAATTAGCAAGTGGATGGCTTCTTGACTTGTTGTGCATCTTTTCCCTCCTTTTCCTCGAAGATCATCATTATCGCCTCCAGGCAAAACGGGAAAGAGAGAGAGGGAGAGAGAGGGAGATGCTGCTTCGTCGTGCTGCTCAACAGTTTAGCTCTAACGCGATGAATCTAGATGGACAAATCTCGAGGGGCGCCCTGTCATGCTCTGACAGACAGGCGGCTGACTGTAAGCACACGTAAAGGCAAACGCCCCGAGCTGTGCAAGATTTCACTTTTCCAGTTTGCGTAACAAGCCGGGCAGTGTAGTTTTCACTGATCTTTACATTCGCAGGCTGACACATGCTTTATTAATAGAAAATCCACAGCCACCAAAGTTTCAGTACGATTTGTCATGCAAGAAATGTCAGCTCTTCTGTAATGTAGCTTTTTCTTTCCCATCCCTTCTATCCTGTTAATTCAGATTCATGCTTGGCTTGTGCACTTTATTCTCCTCCACATGGTCTTTTGATAACCTTTAAAATACATTTTAAGGGTTGAAGAAATTTTGATTGAAATCTGTCTGTATGTGACTCACATATCTTGAGAACCGTTGATCTTAACGGTTTTACACTTGTGTATTGTTAGGAGCCCAAGGAAGTGCAGCGTCAAATTTGGCCACGAGATACTCCCAATATATAAAAAACTCATGTAACAGCATGTTCACAGCAATGACAGACAACAGACAGACAACTGATTCTCGAGTTTGGAGTTCAGCATTCTGAGACGATTTTATCAAACTCTGAATAATCAGGTGAAGAGCTCTTTGTGCAGTAGCTTAAGTGTACTCAATAACTCCATGTTATTCTTACAGTCTCGGAAAAAATAATTAAAATTAATTTAGAGCAGGGGCTTGACACGATGCTCCATTTATTCACATGTCTGCAACTTTGTTCATTAGCTTAAGCATAAAGACTGTAAGACGGATAAAATGGCGACTGTGGGCTCGTTCAGTTCAAAAGTACCGAAATCCACCAATCAGCACATGTAAAACTCACCAATTTAAACAATTACATATGTTCCTTTAAGTCTATACAAAACCCAAAATGTTAAAAGGACAGTTTGCCCATGGATCATATCATTGCTTTTAGATTGCCATTCCTTAAGCTAAGCTCACTGTATCCCAGCAATAGCTTAATTTTTTACATCCAGACATGAGTGTAATTCATTTTTCTCATGCATCTCTTGAAAATAAATCAAAGATATTTTCCAAATTGGCAAATTGGCACAACAGTTGTGTTAATTTACATGCGATGCTGTGTGCGTTTTGGAATTTTGATTTAATGCTCTGGAAATTACAGTATAGTTGGATCTAGAGTGACAGTTAGAAGTAGCATCCTCTGCTTTTGTTTGATGACTGCAAACTCCGAAACCCAAGTAGCAATGAAACAGACATGGTGGAAGTGATATGGAAAGTGGCTCATAGATTGATGAAAAGTAATGCTAAGTACTATTCCTGTATTTTTTAATATATCTAGGGTATATTAAGGAGTAAATCAAGGATTTAAGGGATAAACCACAGCTATGATGGATTTAATGAACCATTGGCAAACTAGAGGCTATTCTTCTCCTAAGTAATTTGGCTTGGATGTCAAAGCATAAAAGGAAAATGCAAATCAAGTTCCTCCAGAAATAGACTCCTTTTGTGTCCCGTCAGATTTCATATGAGAAGATGTATAATCCGCCGCTGATGTTCGAAAGTCAGGACTTCCAGCTCCCCTCTCAGCGTTTCAACAGCGCGCTTCGATTCCTCCTGACCTCCACCCCCTCCCCCCTCCTTTTTTTAAGCTGTGGGCAATTTGAGTGCTGAAAGCGGAAGTATTTCTGCTTGATGTCACACTGTCGGTCGATAATTCTCTGTAGCGCGTTGTTACATGCATGCGGCTGCAGAGGAACATTTATTTCCCTCAGCTGATCCGCTTCCAAGAATGATTCTGATGTGACATTATGTAAGAACTGTACGGCAGAGCTGCTGGAATTAGAGAACACACAAACTGCCGGGAACATGCTAATCTCCCTATGTGATTATTAGTCATAATATTTAACGCTGGCTTAATGATCGACCCGCGGGTGTAATCTCTATCTGGCACATTCACCTGTCCCCCCCTTAACCCTACTGATTTTCCTTTGAGGATGGTGGTTAGGAATAAAACAGAATAATTATACCTTGCAATGAATTTCCCTGGAGACATAAAATAGGGGGACTATGAGGTTGACTTGCTACATGGAAAATATCTGTATTAGCTCAAATTCTGTTTGCAGCTCTGCACTGGCATAATGCATAGAAAATGCTGTTGATCAGCGGAGCACAGTGGGTGATGATGTTCACAATGAACCCAGCTCCCCAGAAATGTTCTTAAAAATTGAGATTTTTCTGATTTGAGAGCCAACTAAAGGAGTCCAAATAATTATTGTCTTTTTAAATCCAGAAATCTGTCGTGAAGAATGTTAACACCCACGAAAGCTTTCACCTCATGAGCTGAAGTTAACACCACACTCCCCCTTCCTGTCATCCAGAGATTTGCGATTCAGTGCAATGCTCTGTCATTTAGCATGCAGATGAATCACTTGACAAGCCCGAAGGCCGTGTTGTAAAATTTTGATATTTACCCTGCATTTTCAAAATCCACAAGATCAATTAGAATTAAAAAATGGTTGCATTATTCCACTTTATCCAAAAGTTCTACACATCACTGTATGACACCTGTGTAGGCTGCGAAACAAAGACTGGATATGCTTAGATCTGAACAAAAGCTTTGTTTTTGTAGTTGAAAACAGAGGCCTTAAGCGACTGTTATTTTACACACACTCGTGTTTTTTGGAGATTAAGTGAGCGCAGTTCAGTCAGACAGTTGGTGAAAGGCTTTTGTTTCAAAAATAGACCGTGTTACAGTGCTGCACATGGCACAAAAAAAGGCCTGCTGAGAACGATGGCAGAGAACTGAGTGATTGTTAACAGACTGGAGTCAGTTTAACACGATGTGGCACAAACCCACTCTCACAGGCAAAGTTTAGACTTTTGAGGCAGTTACACTTCATCAGGTTTAGCCAGAACTAATAAGATAAGAACATTCATGTCATTAGCTGAGCACGTGGCCAGAACAAAAGCAATAAACATGATGCCCACTGAGGAAATGCTATTGTAAATCTCATAAATTTACAAAGAGTAAATACCAAAGACAAGAAGATAAAATAATAGAGATGAGAAAAGATAAAATACTGACTAACTAAAAATGAGCACTTGGACAAACATTAGTGTGATAAAAAATATCCAAACTGACAGAAACTGTCTTTGAGAACTTTGGCTTTTTTGGTGTGATCCATGCCCATCCACTAACATAGTGCTTTGGCTTCACTTTTGGATTGTGGCCCCTTTATTGCCCCTGATTTCGAATAATCCTAAATCCCTCACTGACTAAATCTAACTGGCTGCTAGTGGTGACTTTACATTTCCTATACAGAGTCCTCTCTTAGTGAACATCGAATCTTATCCTTCATCATCACCATTACTCTACTTTTACAGCTACAGTGATTGTGCCTGGAATTGATATGAGTCAACATCCTTGAGTCAATTGTGAATTTCAAGGAAATGCAAGTCGACGCAGTCTAATCTCGCTCAGCTTGCGACTGACACAGTGGGCAGCCACAGTAGTGGGGAGGAATCTGTCCCACAAGTCTTGTCCACTTCCATCACAGTCAGTCATCACCATCTCTGTAACTGTGTCCTAATGTCTCTCTTTATCATCTATTGTCTTGTCTATGTGGTTTGCGTGTGGTATGCTTCACATCTATGTCCTGTTTTCTCTTTCTCTCCCTCTTCCCACTTTTACTACGTCTTCTCTTTGTGTTGGATGAGAAGGCAAGTCCCGGGGCACCAGAGGATGACGGCAAGCTGTCGGTAGGTCCTGTCTGATTGACACTCTTCCTGTCTGCTTCAATGTTTGTCCCCGTTTCTATGTAGATGTAGTAGCATAACTTGTCTATCCCCCACAGTACTGTGAACGAGACGTGCACCGTTATCTCTAACCTTCAGCCTCCCCGTGTGCAGAGAGCAGCTCTGTCTGTTTTCTGAACCTGTTTTATGTGACAATGACATTTTATACACAGCAAGCTAAAGACAATCAAGGGAGCTGCATGTTCAGAGAAAGCTTAAGACTCTTCTAATGCTTCTATATTTCCAAAGAATATCAGAAATTGAACCTGCATCGTCAAGGAAGCAAATAAAATGGAGCAGCAGAAGGAGAATCGTCAGGGTCACATTGAGAAGCCACGGCTCCGAGACCCTAACGCACGCCATGCCACTCCACATGTCTCCCTTCCCTCCCTCTCTGACCCATATGAGCCTGTGAATTAGCACCCGACAGCTCCTGTGCTTATGCATTACCTGTGTGCAACCAAAGGCGGACACACTCCAAACAGCTGCCGCCTGCAACGGTGCCTAATTTCCCACAGTTCTCAAGTTCAGCTTGAACTGCAGGTGTGACCTTGGCTTTGAGAGAAAAGCCACTTTAACTGCAGATGCCTGTGTCAGAACATGGGACTCATGTTTTCTAAGATGCTGTGGTGCTCTGTGCTTGTTTTACTTCTGCGTAGGGGTTTTATGCAAAAGAGGATTAGGGAATCTTATTCCAACCAGTAGCATGACTGGAGGTGGGGGAGCATATGCATGAACAAATGTTGCAGTAACATGAATCCTGATCTCTGAGCTTAAAATGTTTTAAAGGAACAAGAGTCCAGCACAAGTATGTAAAATGATCATACTTTATAATGTTAATGAAATAAACTTACATTGTGTGCTTAATAAATAAGAAGTAGTGTTTGAGAAGGGCTGATTTGCTTTATGACAAAAATAAGAACCAGTTACTGGATGAGGAGAAAGCATGCGGTACTTAAAGAGCCCTATCCTAAGCAGCAGGATGTTTCACACCTTGTTTCTCATCTCGCAGGCGAGGCCTCGGCTGCAGAGGGGGGGTAGCTCTGCCTCCCTGCACAACAGCTTGATGAGGAACAGCATTTTCCAGCTCATGATTCACACATTAGACCCTCTAAGTGAAGGTAAGACGATCAAACCGCACACGATGACACATCTCTCAAGTCTCAAAGACCACCTCCTTTCTCTCCCTCTTGAAATTACCTGAATTCTGTTTTCAGATGTAATGGAAATGTGAACAAGGTATTGAAAACTACATTTACTGGAAATGGAAATATTAGCTTTAATCATTGCAAAGACCATGTGCCCTTAAAATCCAGAGTCGCCACCATCAACATCCAGAAAAACTTTTTTTTTAGCCCGTATGCTGTATGCCAAGACTGAATCGATCCATTTTTAAAAACGGTCCATACGAGACGAGACAAGCTTAGTGCTGTGTCAGAGCAGAGCCGAGGTTGAAGATCATTTTCCTTTAATCCAAGATGAAGGCCCATTAGCTTAGCTAGAGGAAATGTAAAACGGCAGTGTCAGTGCTCGGCACAGGGGATGAATATGTTAATACGGCAGGGGAGGTGCAGTGTCATCCCACTCTCATGAAAAAGATTAAGAAAAACTGTATGTTAATGGGGTGGAGGGGGGGTGGGCAGGCAACAGGGGTTTAAGTAGGGTTTGGATAATTTGTCATCAGAAGTCTTGTTTTGGAGCTTTGGTGAAAGGTGTTTGAATTCAGTGTGGAAGGAACATCTCATGATGTCATGAATCCTAATCCTTAAATATGAATATTAATGTTGAAAGCTAATACCAGTTTACTGGATGATGTCTTTGTTTGACCCCCTTTTTCCTGTAGTTCTCACAGAAATGTATGTTCAGTGTTTTAAAGCATCGGTGTTGCTGAACAGGACAAGGTCCAAAAGCCATTGATATATTGCATAAAACTGTCTAGTCAGACTCTATACCCCCCCTCTGGCTGCATAAGACTGCATTAGAAAACATTAGCAGGCATTCAGCTTTCTCTGAAATGACTTTGCATTCCTTGAAAGCCAAACCCCAAATGAGTCAGCTCAGGAAAGATTAATAAGCCATGCCAAGCCGGACTTTAAAGAGCCCATTACCATGCATCAAATCATTGTCGTACACAGAATCCAAAGCGTCTGAGTGTATTCATTTTTCCATCTCTGTGATTAAAATGTAAATCGTAGCCTGCTGGGAGAATGGAAGTCGGTATGGCTGGTTGTAAATGTGCAACAGAGGGCTATACATATACTCCACCTTGCCCCTCCATGTAGAGCCATTTGTCATATGGTCTCCATAGGCACATCCAACATGCACTGATCATGTCAGAGAGATGCATTTACTACTTGTCTGACATCATAAAAATGAATTGAATCTGGATTTAAAATGGTTAAAACAGCAATTTTTGGCTTCAGTGAGAAACAGTAGAAATGTGAGGATGTTAGTTTACCACATTTCACTGATGAATCTTTTGGCAAATTACAGACTGGAAATGAATGCACTGAAACAACGACTGCAGTGTGACATGACGCGAGGATTGAATTAATTACCGCAGAGAACAAAAGCAACCCTTCGGGCCCCAGCTTGGTTTGAATATATTATTTAGAAATTTCCATTTAGCGCATTGGAAAGTTTTCACCTGCTCCAGTGAACATGGAACGACAGACATCATGGGCCGTATTTGTTTTAAAGCGTTAAATAATTTCATTGATTGTGAGGTTCTAGTGACCGTGTCCTATGCACAGTTACAGATATTAATGCAAAGGAGCACATTGTTTGTGACGGAACAGGTGCATCCATCAAAGATGGAGGCTGTGCAGCTTGTCCTTGCCTGCTCTTAGGCTTTAAGTGTAGCTCAGCGGCGCCACACGGGAGCTGGCAGGACTCCGTCCATACATTTTTCATAGGCTGCTTCTCAAAATAAAGTCATCTTCGCTTCTGAGCTGAAGCAGAGTCCAGGGTTGTTTTGCTAGTGCTGGGAAGTGGTTGCCGTTCTCTTTTGAGGCTTATAAAGTGGGCGTAGTTAGAGGTGTGAGTGCCTGTTTGTGTGTCTTTGTGTTTCCAATGTACTCTTCACTGCTTCATTACTCCCGTCCTCCTGCAGCAATTAATCTATATTGTGACTTACCAAAGACAGTTTAAATGTTTAGTTTGCCACATTACAGGTCAGCTATAATGAGAGTATTATCCTGCTTTGTTGGCAGAGGTTGGATTGCAAACATGGCCAGGTTTGGCATGGCACCACGAAATGTGACCAAGATTTTAAATAATGTATTCGGGAGAAAAACCCTGATGAATGTTTGCGGATGTATGATGAACGTATGTGTATGTGCGTCTCACTTTAAGAAGAAGTTTGACATGTTTATCACATGAGAGTGATATCAGTAAGGAGGCCAAATCATTCCCCCCCAAAAATGTCTAATAATTCTTCAAAATTCTGCTTTGCCAGCACAATAAAATGACTCTTTTAATTAACATTTCACACACATTTCTCGTCATGATATAATACCTATCAATGCTTACATGTACCCTATCAAACCAAAGATCACCTGGATTTATTTTTTCTCTGTTTCTGTCTTCCTATCTCTCCTCTACTGTCCCCTCAGAATTTGCTGACTCTGGTGAGTTACTCCTCTAATTTCTGTATCCCCAACCTTCCCTCCGCAGAAAAAAAAACTGTTTGTTCTCATTCCAACAGCCTGGAGAGAAGTCTCTTGCCCTACGTATCCCTTATGTATACATTTCCCTAAGCGCCGCTGTGCTGTATGTCAACTCTGTACTGTCCATCCCTACAGTCTCCTTTCAAATATCGCATTCTCTTCTGTGGATGTATTCTCCCTGGAAACCCTCTGTGACCATTTCTGCATTGATTTTCATCATTATCCCTAATCCTCTCTCTCCTTTTATGAACTGCTTGTTGTTCTAGCTTGGTGTTACTGTTCTCTGTGACACAGGTAGAGGTCCCAGACCAGTGGTTTGAGTTTTCCTGCCAACACCGTCCCTCTACTCTATGTTCATGAGGATTCTGGAAGGTCTTTTACGCTGCATTTATTGAGTTTGAACGGAGATTCTCTCGATTTTGTGCTGAGTTAAGGAACTGAAGTACTGGGAACATAGAGTAAAGTCGTTTTCCCACATAGCAAAATAGTTTTTTGCCCAGATTAGGCCCACACTGTCATCCAGCCCAAAAACTGCATGGAATGATGCCTCTTGTGCAGTCTGCTCCTGTCTGCCAGATCTGGGCCACAATTAGGCCATAGCAATACCACATGTCAACTTAAGAGAAGTAGATGCTTATTTAGCATTTAACAACTTTCCATTTCTTCGGTCCCTCAGTTTAATGAGACCTTCATCAAGCATGTTTTCCGTGGGAGAAAACACTGTAAATAGTCTAGTACAGTTAGTTCCTGGTACAAGTTACCGCATCTCTTTTTCCATCAGTGTGGAGCAACAGACAATATCGCTTAGGAGTGGCATAAAATATTGAACCAAAGAGAGAGCTGGGGAGGGAGACGGGCAGAGTGGCTCTCAGTCTACTATCTGAGCCCTCAGTGGATGACTGGCCCCCTTAAACAGCACTCAGTATTCAGGCTAGGCTCGCGCCTTTGGCTCAAACCCCCAAAAAACGAACGCCTGTGTATGGCCACAAAACATTTAGTTGTGGAAATTTAATGAAATGAGATTAGATAAGATAAACTAAAACTTTAGTCATCCACACACCAGGGACATTTGGTTGTTACAGCAGCAGGTAAGTCAGAATGAGGTTGAGAATAAAGAAATATGAAAAGGCAATAGAATAAAGATAAAAAATTAAAATTAAATAAGAAAATGCTGAGCATGTACATTATACACACCTTCTCAATGTAGTGGTTTATATGTATTGAAATGTATAAATATTCAATCAGAACCAAGATAATATTAATAGCTGGTACTGAGGTCAGATATCTGATGAGTCTCCGCTCGTTTTTATGTAACATCCCTGCTGTGTGACGCAGTGCGTGGCTTTAAATATGATGGAGCTGAGCAGCCATCTCATCAGATGCTTCCCTGCCGATCATTACCTCACTGAGATATCCTGGATGGATTGCTCAACGTGCCAATGTGGCCATGAACCTTAGATGTCGGGTCATTCTTATCGAGCAGGCATTTAAGAGGAGAGTTCACGGAAAAGAGTTCCCAAATCCAATTGACTTCAATTGTATCGGATTCGGCTGCAACAAAGTTTACCACTAAAACTCCAGAAGTGTTTTTTGGACTCAAACACTTCACCCATGCCTTCATCGGCATAGTGGTGAGTAGATAATGAGTGCATTTTCATTTTTCAGTGAACTATCCCTTCAACCACAAGTCCTCCTTGTAAATAGTCAAATGAGGAAACCAAAAAGAGATGAAACTCAACGTTACATCATGGCTCTCTCTCCTGTTACTTTTTTTTATTTTAATATTCATTTAGTGCTAGAAGTAAATCTATGAATCCAGCCAGCATTTCCAATTTGCCCCGTACTGTTGCCTTCTCCTCTCACCAGCAGTACTGTCTGTGACCCAGGGCCCCATTGATCTCACAGCTCAATAATGCACTCACTGTTGCTGACCTCCAACCCCTTGTGCAACGGATATATATTTTCCATTTATTCATATATATTGATATGCTGCTGTAGGTTTATGCTCCATTTACTTCTGTTCTCGTAACACTTTTGTACAATACATTAAATATGACACAGACATCAAGTGTGTCAAAAGGTGGCATCTTCATGTGTATTGAAAACTATACACTGAATTTGCATTGTAATTGGACTTTAATGAGCCCTTGTTTCATTCATTCTTAATCTATAATGTTTTTGTTATGCATTTATGTCTGGATCCCTAATGACAGGAGATGTACAGTCAAATAAAATACTCTGTCGGAGTCTGTACACAATGAATCTATATAAATGGGAAATTTCAAGAGTTAGAGGTGTGGATCAACACCACTATATTATCTGTGCTATATTATCTTAGCTATAAATATTAAGCTATTACTCGAAAGATGCTTGTAGCTAAGCTACTGCTGTATCCAACTTCATATTAAAGGGACATGTATGAAAGAGGAATGCATCTTCTCATTTAACTCAGCAAACAATGCGTGTTTCTCAAAATCTTGAACTATTCCTTTAATATGTGATAATATTCATGGGGACTCCCTTATTGCCTGAAAACCTTGCCCTCCCTTTTTTAAATTTTGTTTTGATAGATAATCGCACCTCCAGTATGTTATGTAACTGTGGCCAGCTGACTACACTTAGTAACTCATGATCCCTCCAACCATACTCCTCCACCAACACACACACACACACACATCTCCCCCGCCGTCTGAGCCGCCCTGTGCTGGGCGGGTGAAAGAATCAATGTTAAAAGCCTTTTTGCCTCAGCACAGACTGTGAATTTTCCTGTCACACCAACCCCCAGCAGACAGGCCGGGCATGCACACACACGCATACACTGTCTCGTACACAGCTCACCAGAGGTTTAGAGGTCACGCAACAAGGACAAGAGGGCCCCTGGTAAACAACAACAAGTCCCCCTCTCTCTCTTCGTCTCTCAAACAGACGGCTGTGGTGGTGGTGATTGTGTTGTGGGTTAATTCCCCCTTAGAGTAGCACAAGTCAGAGACCGGCCTCATACAGTGCACTTCAAACCCAAGTCGCCTAATCATATGGGATTGCGGTACTTGTCTGGGAGTGCAGCAGACAAGCAAGACACTGTGATGGGAGCAGGATTTGTTTTTATCTCATTAGATTGTGTTTTCAGGGCTGCCAAGTCTCGCATTTGGCTCGAGATTCGCACCATAATCCTCTCACATGTGAGTGGAGCGGTCGCCCACTGTTGGGCAGAGGCGGGTATTAGTGCATGTGGGCATGTGGTCATACAAAGTGCTCGTGTTGCACACCCACTACACGCACAAAACTCTTCAGGAGACTGTGACTAAAATTATAAAACGCATTTGATTTGCTTAATGTTTATTTAAAAAGTAAGAGAGTCACACATGCACCACCTAAACACAGGAGCTGAGTGCCAGAAGGAGAGACCATGAGAATTTAAAACAGCTACATTTTTCATGACATGGTGTTTGCTATGAGGGTGGTGCTAAAATTATGGTCGGAGAATTGGTTCCGGACTTTACGCATATTTTGCCTATCACACAAGAACAATGCAGCTGGAGGTTCTCTGCACAGACGCATTCACAACAGCAACAAATCCTCTGCATCATTCAGGCGAGAGGAGCCAGGTGCAGCAGACAGAGGCAGAGGTGTATTAATTCAGCTGCGGTGATCACGTGATTTCTTCTAGCGACACACCGACACCTGTGGCTGCTCTTATCACCACAAACTCTCGTGACACATTAATCGGTGTCTCCTACTTGATTGGCACCACTTTTTCACTTGGAGATATTCGTTTTCTTTTTGGCTTATTTTTCATTTTTGACACTTTCAACCCACTGTATCCTTGTGAGCCAGGCGGAGAAAGTCCACAGATAATCCGGAGCCTCTCACTTGGCGTTGACACATGCACCTCCTCTGGAGAAAGTGCGGATAATCTCTGGAGTTCAGTGCATGTCTGAAAGCAGCTATAGTGTCTTTACAAAGACGGAGTTATATTTTTTTATGGGTTTGAGTACCCTAAAGATAATTTCCTTCACCCTCACTGTTTTGAAGTGGAAGCAGAGATTTCATAGGCAGATATCTCAGAATCTGGACTATAGCTGTTGAGAAAAGAAGATAGCTTCGATGAACTGACCCTTTAAAGTGGTCATTATATTTTAGACCTATAATATAAATTATAATGTAAAATCGAGTCTTTGTTTGTTTAGTATGTACGATAAGCTATGAGTGAAGAAACCTGGAAAGAGAAGTGCTATAAACGCGTGCTACTTTTTCACCACAAAGTGCATTGTGGGAGATGGCCCCTTGCGGTCCGGTGTCTTCTGTGCTCTGCCCGCTTCACGTTCAGCTGTTTTGCTGCAGGTTTGAATTCCAGGCTAATTCATCATGTGCAGATGTGCTGACCGTCTATTTACAGTAGCACGGGAAACTGCCACAGTAAGGGAATCAAATTAATTGTTCGGGTTTCATTGTGGAAATAAATGGCTGAATCATCGAGCCTTTGAATAAGCTTGTGTGCAGAGGAGAGGAGGACTCATCTTTTTGTTGCATGGTGACCCAGTAAATTTTCTTCTGACTTCCCTGTTCTGTTTGTTTTTTTAATGACACCATTGTATGAACCTCTTCTTCTTCGTCTATTTTTGTTACGGTACTATATCGACCACCCCTTCTCCCTCCCTCCCTTATTCTCGCAAATCTTCTCTAATAGCAGCAGCCCGTGCCACTGGCAGGCTCTTTATCAGACTGAATTACTGTAAAGCTATAATGTATTTTCCTTGTAATTCAATCCTTTGCTGCTTTGTTTTTGCACTTATGCAGTGACAACCTAGAGGAGACTGTGTGTTTGTGTGTAATGTTGTGCCTGTGTGAGCGTACAGCATGCGATTATAGAACCAGCAGACCTGTCTTCTTCTTCTTCTTCTTCTGTCATGTTCACTCTTTTCCTTTTTTCTCTGTGTGTCCGTTGCCTTACCCTTGTCTTTTGCTGTGATGTTGTAGAGCTTGGGACTTATGGGAAACTAAAATATTATCACTCAATGACTGAGGAAGGTAAGCCTGAAAGTTTTCACTACTTGATTCTTTGAGTCCGCTTCCGTTCAGTTTTTTCCTCCATCTCAGTCATGAAACATCTATCGCCCCACCTCATTTTTTTAGTTTGCTTGTGGCGTACAGTTTGCACAGTTTTTTTGCTTTTTGTTCCACAACCTCTCTGAGATTTCACTGACATAAGTGCAAATCATGGTGGCCATGACATTTCTTTATTTATTTACCTTTTACAATTTTTTTAATTTTTTGGTTTATTTTAAATCTATGCCCATAGATATTGTGTGTTTCTGTTTGTAGTGATTTTGTGGATTTCTATTAAATTGAAGATATTTTCAGGCAGTTAAACCATAACACAGATACAAATGTGATGTATTACCACCCCAGCCCACTCTCTTCACACAAAAAAACAACAACAATTCTTTCTTTGGCCCTGTTACCCTTCTGCGCCACTGAGAAATGCATCATCCATGCCTCAGCGCTCACTTGGAGGTTTCACTTGCACCAGCAGCGGGTGAGCACACGTAAGACCTACGTTGCTGAATTTGTGCAAACCGGAGTGACTCATCCACCCAGTGGTTGTGTAACAGGCGGAGCTGACAGGGAAAATGAACGACTCAAGCAGGGCCGGACTCGGTTGTTCTTTAAAGACGCTTTTGAAATTGCTTCATTATCATGCAAATTGTGCGATTTAAACAACTCATACACCTTTAAGAGGGTGAATGAGTGAAGTCAACCATTTAATAAAGGAAAAAGCAGAACACAGGACTGAAATAGTCAAACATTCTGTTGTAACATATGAATGAAAAAATAAATACTGTGCTCTGCAACCCCTCGAGGACCCTTGGCTTGGTTTGATAACCCCTGCTTTAGGGAACTGTGAGTTTGTGATGAGGTTTTTCTTTTTTATTTGCTCGCACAACTAAAGCATAAAATGCTTTTAAAATGTACCTTAAAAAGGTGAAATGCCGTAGGATAGCTCAAAATTAATTGAGACCGTAATCTATCCGAATCTGTTCTACTAAATGGATATCATGCCACATATATATGGGGTTGTGTAGAAATATTTTCCCAGCCAGCACTGAAACCACATACCAGAGTAGGATTCTTAAACATTAAAGAATTTCCTTTGAATACATACAACAGAAAGCCACACCCTGCCACTTGTCTAGCTGTACTTTACACCCACATTTGTATGAATGAACACGCAAACCCATGCTCGCAGCGTCATACACAACCAACCGTCAATGCCTGCTTAAGGTGAGTGATGTCAAGGCAGAGGAATGTGTGATGCCATCTTGTGAACATGTACAGTGTATGTGTGTGTCTTTGTGTGCGTAAGACAGGGAGTTGGGGAAGCTCTGCATTGCCAAACATCGAGGAGACAAAGTGAGAAAAAGACAGTGTTTGCCTGAGATAGATGAGCAAGAGAAACACAAGCGATGGAGTGAGATAGAAGAGACGGGAGGAAGGCCAGTAGTGACTTGGGGTGGTTAATGATTTTGCCAGAAGGTCACAGACAGTGTTGACATGGCTGGGTGGAGTACGTATTGATGCATCACTGTGTCAAGCACTGACAAATCAGCCGTGCCCTCTTAAAATGAAAAAAAAAATCTTTCAAATTGATTGCAAAGGGCTGATTGGGACGAGGCAGGACACGCATGCAAAGACTGACACGCACAGGAAGTCGGTGAAATTAAATATGGATGCATGAGAGTGTTTTACACCAAAAGAGCTTGATAGGTTGGTCAGTCTTCTTTGGTGTCGAATGAAAACAATCACGTGAACTTGCATCAAATATTAAAATCTATCTTGTATCACACGAGAACCTGAAAAACCTGCACTCCAAGATTTCGCTGCATTTGGAGACATGTTTCCTCTTGTGTCAGCTTTAGATTTATTGTTTATGAGTGCTACGTCGGGGGATTTTGGCCGCGGGTTTCATGGAAAGTCAGCGGTCAGTCATTGCTAGTCATTACAACATGAGCAGAATTGTTGAGCTTTTATTTATAATGTCAGAAGGACAGCTTATGTAAGCCACAAGGTCATGTTGTTTAATTGATGACTGGTCTTAATTCAGTCTGAACCTGTCAGTACTACCAAAAAATACGTTTGTTATTTTTTAAAAATCTGTTATCTTAAGTCGTAATAGTTTTAATAATGATGTGATATATAGATACAGCTCATTTCACTGTATTACTTTTTTAAAGAAATGCTGCGCCTAGCTTTTGACTTCACTTGACTTTTTGATTTTAGAACTGAACAAGAACGGGAGTGTGTCTGACCTCCAGGAGGCAGATCTCACCCTGCTGGCTTTTCCTCCAAGGACCAGGACATTGCAGAATCATCAGTATATGATATGCTATGTTATATTGACTGTTGCTTTTGTTTCAATGGCAGTCTTGTGTGAACCTCTGCCCTGCTTGTATGGTGCATTTTGGAAATGTGACCCGTCAGGGGTCAAAGGGGCGCTCCGAAGATGCTGCTGTGTTCATTCTATAACCACCGTGGCGATTCTTTTGCAGGTAAATTCCGAGAGAAGGCCTCCATCCTTCACAAGATTGCGAAGAAGAAATGCCAAGTGGAAGACAGTGAGAAGGCTAATGGAGTCGCAAGTCGTTCAGGTAAAACGTACTTACTTGCTGTCCTGCTTAGTCAATTGAGTTGGCTGAGAAGATGAACACATTATAATATGCTTGCTAAATGTAAAGCTACCTGCCAGTTAGAAGGTTAAACTATTACTTTGATTACATATTATATTGTTATTCACAAAGATCCGTTTTTGTTGCTGTTGCATCACCTGGCTTTATATTTGCTCTATTGGATTGTCCACTGAAAGAGTTAATGAGCATCACATCCGATGTTAAACAAGCATGACATTATCAAGAACTGCCAAATTGATTGCAAGTGTTGTCTTCAAGCAGTATTTAAATCAATCACAGTCACTGCCAAGTGTTATTTATGTGCACTTTTCACTTGAAAGAGCAGCGGACCAAAGGATAAACAGGAGGCCAGAGGAAGAGCTTTCATGGCCCTCAATGTCGACTGAGCAGCAGAATCAAAGCGAGACTTAGATGTTTATCAACAAGGCTAAATTATGCTAACGGAGCCTTATTAACATATTACCATCTCAATCAAAATTCATGACTGGTCTTTTACGCAGCACATCTTAAATTTAGTCGCTGGTGTCTGGAACAAAAGAAGATTTCCTATCAGCATGTGATCAGATTCATATCGCACTTCATACCTAATATTGCAGCATCCAACCAAAAGAGTGAGGTCATCGGACGACGGTGATATCAAATTGCATTATACAATCCAGGAATTGTACTAACTATGTCACAACCACGCTTGGATTAAAGATATTATAGTTTTATCATCAGATTACATGGCTTTAGGCACTTTGTATTTTAATAAGGGCTGTTAAGTAAGTCTGGCCTCAAATGAAATGGAGTCCTATCAGCCACCATGAAACAAGGAAAGAGAGCAAGGATAGTAACATGCGCGTTCCCATTCATACACAGAGGGTTTCAAAAGCAAAAACACTTTTTGATAATGACACTCAATATTGAATTTAGTCTCGATACATGGATGTGTATATTTTTACCCCTCAATGCAAAATGGAAATTTTAATGGATAATATATCTACCTGAAATTGTCATTCAAACTTTTTGGGACTCGTCCAATTATAAAGCCAACCATACAGTTTTTTGCCCTCAAGGATTTTCAAGGGTTAACTCCTTACCATTGCTGACATGCTGCCTCCCACCTCTCTGCACGTCACGACAACTAACGCTCCCGTGTCTATTTGGAGCACTGACAGCTTTTGTTCCTCCTAATGCTTTTTCACGTTAATTATTCTTCAAACGTCCCGCAGATAAGAACCTTCCGAACAGCTCCAGCGTGGAAGTGGAAGTGACACCACCCATGAACGGAACGGCAGGGCAAGAGGGAGAGACGGTGAGTAATCGCAGCACACATACGTATATTTAATGCACACAAACAGAGCAAATTCTTATTTCCATCTTAACTATGCCCAGCCAGCTAATTGGGTTGAATTAGAAGGAGTGGACAAAAGTGAGAGACTAATATCAAAGTCAGAGAGAAAATTATAAATATTTGATGCCTCTCATCTGTGTCTGTTCCATCTTGGATGTGATTGATGCAAAGGTTGCATTGGCTATGGCACAGGTCACTGCTGCTGATAATTTCCCAGCATGCATTCGGGCGAGTTCCTCCATCTTCAGGCAGACCTGCCAAAGAACCGCCTGCTCCCACTGAGTTCTGTAATCACACTCCACACTCACCTGCTGCTCCCTGCCGCTGGTTGCTGGAAACGAACGCTCACTCGCACACAGAGCCAGCCCTAGCCTTTATGGGGCCCTAAGCAGAATCTGATTTGGGGGCCCCCCCCACCGCCTCAGTGCCACCAATACTATTGACGATTGTCAATACTTGATCATTCACACACTGTAAATTTAACACAAACATTGTCAATTGTATTATTTCTAGCTGTGTTGCTTATACCAGTGTTAGCCTATATGCTTCAATGCATACACACGCACAGACTTTTGACGCAGTGCCCGGACAGAGTGAGTCTCGGAATGGCACCCGCAGCTGTTGTGCTGGCATGAACGATGAAAGGGTACAGCAACCTGCCAGTGCAGCAGACGGTCCTGGAGCAAGAGGGCAGCCATCCAAAGTGGCACACTGAGGGAAGCAGGCAGAGGGGAAATAGCATGCCCCTCATTCTCACTAGTTATATTGCCATGACTCCTTTGCATTTTGATTTCATCTTAGCTGAAATATTTATTAGTTTAAAATTAATTAATCCAACAGAAGAAGTCATACTTCATTTCATATTTAAAAAAGTATCTCAAATGTGTAAATATATCTCAAGGTTGCAGCAGAATCCATCATCCGCTACCATCTGACCACAAATTAACCTCTGAGGGCAACGGCCAATATTTTGGATGCAACATTTCCCACAGAATCAATTTAATCAATCCAGTAACGGGTGTGCACACGCATGAAGGTCACTCTCCTGTGCAACAGATTTTAAGTGACAGGTAGACGGACTAAAGAATGAAAGATATGTTCTTAGGTCTGACTGTCTGCATGGACACTAAAAACATAATGGCCTGTAGCTTTTCACTATGTAACAGATTGTAATCTTGCACGATCCTTGTTGGAACCAAGATAATTCTTCAAGGACTTAGATATCTCTGCATCTAGAAATACTGTCGATGCTGCAGCACTTTGACATCCCTACGTAAGACGGAGCTGCTTATAGACACACTCATCTGTAAATACAAACTCATGTAGATGCAAATAGGAGGATCTCAGAATAGGCCATGAGCTCTTATTTGAAGCATGACTGTGTGTGCATTGATCTGTTCCATTGCACGGAGTTGTTTTCAGATTGATCTCTCCTGGGTTAAAAATAGTCTTTGCCGATAAAACTGTCATCACTCTCCTGAAGCTGAAATATTTGTGTCGGTAAAAACGAAGGCAGCGCGCGTCAATTTCTAGAATCATCTCAAAACTTTGTTTGAGGGGAAGGTGGGAAAGCTGATGGATGAAATATGAAAAAAAACCTTTTTCTCAGGTGGCGATTCACAGCATTTGGAAGAGGTGGACATTTATTGGCATGCCTGGTTCTCACATGCTATTTTTAGAGGTCCGTCCCACAGTGCACCTGTCTGTGTCAGCCAGGAAGTAGCTGGAAACAGCTCCCACCTTCACACGCCGCCAGAGGCCCCGTCATACTAATTGTCCAATTCCTCATGGATGCCTTGGCAACCAAGATGGGGGAATAAGGGGATATAGTTAAGGTCAAATTAAAACCTGCTCAATTTCCTGTCTCCCTTTTTTGTTGTTAAAACCCTTGAGAGTCTAACAGAGAGGGGTTAGGGTTCGTGAATGATGAGCACATTCAGTAAATCACCCAAAGCTAATTCTGTAAAAACATGGATTTTCACATTTTGAATATTCATGAGCATGTTAATCTCCTGTAATCATTCCTTTAAATAACATACTGGCAAACCATAACCAGCAGGATCCTGTGACTCATACTACTTATTGTAAATAAAATTACATAAACAAATGTGTATCTTTCTTTTATCTATTTGCTTTTCTTTCTGATCTGAGCATTTCAGATCGGGATGGAGCCTCTGTGTCAAAAGAAAGAAATTCCAGATATTGATATTCTCACCAAGGGAGCTGTTCCTGCAGTACATGCTCCAAACAGATGAAACCGTCATGTGAAAAATGGGACACTGTGATCAGAGACATAGACAAACTATTAAAAGACTTCTGTGCTGTCATATGAAAAGTTGGATTAACAAATGTTTTATGTTTAAAGCTAGGGTTGGAAATGGTAAAAAAAAAGCTATGTATGAAATTGTCTGAAAATAACTTTTTTCAGTTTTTTTCAGACAACTCTATTTATTGATGGCTATTGGAACATGAAGAGGATTTCAACAAATACCCTACCTTTAACGACTTTTTTAGCCATTTGTCCCCTTTTTTTTGTTTTCTTGCCTCACACCAGTTGCCGGCGCAAATGCTTCCCTTTAGGATAGGCAAAGAAAATTAGCAAATGTCACACCTACCCTCGCAGCACTGCGGTGCCTGGTAAAAGTCAGTCCCTTTAAGGTCGGAGTGGCTGTGTTGCCAACTGAGGCACCGCAGGGCAGGAAAGGCCCCCAAGGGGCTGGCATTTGGTAACCAAGTCAGAGTAGGGAGCACCAGCTCTATGGGGTACTTCAGCATTGAAAGCAATAAAAAAAATCATAAATGTAAGAATCACCGTGTGCTATATTAGCCAGAAACACCTGGATTCACTTACATGCAGTCGACACATCCACAAAAAAGTTGCAATGCAGTATATAAATGCAGCTTTTCCTGTTTGTACCTAAGAAGAAGCTTGTGTTGCTGTTAATATCTGCGGTCAGTGCATCATAACAATAATGAAAGCCTCTCGTACCATGACATCATTGAAAAGCAACAGATTAGGTTCAGAATTGATCTTCACCGAGCCTCAGGTTTCTGGTTTTAGGCCGTTTAACAGAAAACAATGCAGCCATCTGGATATTGAGAGGAGGAGAAATGAGGAGGCTGAGCATAAGTAATGCAAGCGCGGCCTTTTGTTTGAAAGCTCTGATTACCAAGGTTACCAGGCAATACTCGACAGCAGTAGCTGTCATAGTAGGATAAGCTCCATATGATTCAAGAATTGTGCAGAAGCCATCTTCAGTGATCTTTTTCTGCTTCACTCTCTGGGCACACACTAAGACTTAAATTATTTTCTTGAGAAAATGATTATTAACTGAGCAGCTTCTGTTATTTTCTATCCCCTTTATGTCTTTTACACCATTCAGTTTTTTTCCCTCTTTGCTCACCTACAAAAGGACAAGAGAAAAATTCTAGTTCATCAGTCTGTTCTGCTTGGATCTACATGTGTGGACCTGTTCTCCACAGGTCCCCACGGCTCCTAGCATCCTGTATAATTGGATTCATAGGGACCCCAGTCATCTTTCCAATCTCAGAGGGCCTTGTTGTTGTACCATTAAAGTTCACAAGTACCAGAAGGTTTAAATGAGAAGTTTGCTTTCGCATAAGTCGGCACAAAAGCCAAACAGGTCAATGAAAAGATAATTCAGGTGTCTTTCCCACCCTTCAGTGCTTTACTAAGCCTCATCGTCAGACAGTGGCAGCTTACTTGATGCTGATCCGCAGACAAGTGACAGGTCCTTGGCTCACTTGGCATTCCAGTGGCAGGTCCAATCAGACCCCGGGGGTCTGCCGCTGCAGCCGACATCAGTAGTCGGCAGTGATGAGCCCCCGGTGCCTGGAGAGCCAGAGCCCTTCAGGCTCAGTGCAATCTCCCAAATCACAGTCATCAGACTCCTCTGTCTCAGAGTCCCTGCACAGCAAACGCATGTGCACATCGAGGTCCTGCCATCAATTTCTGCAGGCCCCTGTTCTGTTTTTTGAAGTGCTTGTGTCGCCGCAGTACTGCCTGACTCACTGGATCGCTGCTATCGGGAGGTGGATCCCAAAAAAGTTGACTCAAACTCAAAGCCTTATTTTTGCCTATTATTCCCATATGGTAAAATAAAATGATGTGAACATTATGGACGGAAATAAACTGAGGTGTATTATATCTTTTTTTTTCTCTGTCTTTGGTATCTCGTCTCAGGCAGAGGATGAGGAGGAAGAGGACCAGCCTCTGAGTCTGTCCTGGCCCGAATCCAACCGCAAGCGCTTCACCTACCTCTTAATCATACCCATCGTCCTCCCCCTGTGGCTTACGCTGCCTGATGTCAGGAAACCGGTGCGTGTGTGTGTGACTAAGACAAATTAAATTCTCCGCACCAAAAAACTGGATAACTCATTTTCTTCTTGTCTTTCAGACGTCAAAGAAGTTCTTCCCCATCACCTTTGTGGGTGCCATCTGCTGGATCGCAGGCTTCTCGTACCTAATGGTGTGGTGGGCTCACCAGGTACAAAGCTCTCGAATGCCTGTGTACCACTAAGGACACGGCACTGTCAAAACGACTAGATGCCGTGCGGTCATGGCAGCAGTCCAACAGCAAAAATAGTTTTCTCATTTAAACATAATCCAAGTCAAAAAAGATGCAGCTGTCTTTTTTCTCAATTTCCTATCTTTGACATTTAAAATGGAAGCACATTCTATAATCCACCCACTAATAAATAATAACAACGGCCCTATTCAAAACAGATGGGTTGTCGGAGCCCAGAGTTTTGTCACCTCCATCAGCTCCCGAGCACAAGGAAATTGAAAATAGCTGCAATACAAGATTAGATTTTATTTACCCCAAAGCTTAGTTGCCTTGTTTTCTTTTCCTTTTTTTACAGGTTGGAGAGACCATTGGGATTACAGAAGAGATTATGGGCCTGACTATATTAGCAGCTGGAACCTCCATCCCTGACCTCATCACCAGTGTTATTGTGGCACGCAAGGGGCTGGGTGATATGGCTGTCTCCAGCTCTGTCGGCTCCAACATCTTCGACATTACCGTCGGGTACGAGTCTGTGTACTTACTATTTTTAAGGCCATGTTTTTGGATTTCTTGTCTCGAGGTTATACATGAAAGTAAATGAGATCCTTTTTTACCTGGCAACCGGTGCTCAGGTCTATTCTGATAACAAATCACGTATACATGCAAAATGTTTGTAATTCAACAACTTAAAAACTATTTTTGTAATATTATGAATCCTGGGAACATGGATACATTGTTTAGTTAGATAGGTAAATGTATAATTGCACATGATCTTGCTATATAGTGCTTAAATATTATACTATATTATACCTTTCATCTATTTTGTAACGCTCTCACTGCAAAACCTGTGATCGAACTCAAATATACCCGCTTGTGCTTAGATTTTCCTGCTGCCTCAGTGCCTGAGAGATTAGCCGAAGCTGGAGTGCCGGAAATCTAAGCACAGGCAGTGTGCGAGTGCAGGGTTTTGAATGAGTGTTAAAAAAATTAAATTGTGAAAGTCCTGCTTTCAAAGTGAAAGATCATGCTTTTGAATAAAAAAAACACATTCATGTCCCAGAGTTACTCTAAAGATCAACGTGTGTGTGTGTATTTGCAGACTGCCGTTCCCCTGGCTCCTCTGGTCCTTCTTCAACGGCCTGCAACCGGTGCAAGTCAGCTCCAACGGCCTCTTCTGTGCCATCGTGCTCCTCTTCCTCATGCTTCTCTTCGTCATCATCTCCATTGCCGCGTGCAAGTGGCGCATGAGCAAGCTGCTCGGCTTCATCATGTTCATGCTGTATTTCGTCTTCCTGGTGCTCAGCGTCATGCTGGAGGACAAGGTCATTTCCTGTCCAGTGTCTGTCTGAAGGACGGCCGGGGACCGACTTCCTCTCCCACGCCGCCACCACTACCACCACCACCACCACTACAGCCATCTTTATTGTCTGCCATCACTCTCACCTGACCTTTATGATCCTTTAACCCTTGAATAAAAGAAGAACTGGATGAGAGATTAAAATAAGAATATAGAGAAAAAACAGAGAAGGACTGATATTATCAGGAGGCAGGTGGTGGCGGGGAGCAGTTAAACCAAAAAGGGCACAAGACTTTGGCTTGGCTGATTAAGCGTAGGCCGAACTTGAGTGGACTTTTATTTATTATAATTATTAAATTGGCAAGTGAGGGGGATTATGGGTGTATCAGCCAAATATAGAAACATTATGCATGCCATTAGTGTCACTAGAAGGCCTGAACGACCTCCTGTGAACTTTGGGGGTAAAAAACAACTAAAGAGCCACTGAATAAAACTCTTAATTGTAAATGCAGTGATTGAGCTGAAATCGTGAGCATATTTGAACTAGTTCAACAGACTAAGATGCTGTCTGAAGAGGAGTTTGGGGGAATGACGGACTGCGTGGATGAAAACTTTGTGTTTCCTGTCTGACGGTATTCAGCAACAAGATTCTCCTGTGGGCTCCGCACCTGAGGGAAGAAAGACTCTTGCTTGACAGACAAAATTCTTCTTTATTTCTTTTTTTTTTCCTTAAATGAATCTGTGCTCTGTCTGAGTGACAGGTTTAAGCTTTCCCCTTCTCCCCGCCAGATGTTGTTTTTCACCGCTGAATGTTTCTTCGGAGAATTCCTTTTCATTTTTTGGATTCATTTTCATGAAATATATAAAAGTAGCAGTAGTTGTACTGTAGCAGTATTAGACGGTGTAGAGTCCTCTTGACAATCTGCTCCTCTGTTTTTTTCTCTCCCCTGGACACACACATTCTGATTGTACAGACGTTTTCATGCTTCACAAACACCGACTGATAACAGTGAGAAAACTGACATTTAGCCTCTCAAAATATACACTAGCTTTCGATATCTTTGAATAAAAAAGAGCAATGAGTAATTCAGGCTCATTAAAGCTCCATAATGAAGTTGATGTCAAAAATAACATATTTGAAAAGAACAGTGTTTAAGCGTCATGGTTGGTTTAGATTAGTAAATGTCTAGCGCTTTGTTCACGATAGAACTGGGCTCAACTCAAGCTCCTGGGGTCGTAGTTTCAAGGAGTCAACTGCATGTTAAATAAAAAAATAAAAAAACACAGGCAACCAATCAACATTTGAGAAGTCGTACACCAAACCTTTATCCGACATGTTTCACAACTTCCTAACGCAAACCAGTGCTCAGTCTCTGTGTAGAAAATGTCAACATGTATGGTCAACGATATCTATCGAACTTGTGCAATTTCTTTCTCTGATCAAAGGTGCTTTCGTGTGCATGTGTGCGTTTGGAGTCATCACACAACGACCATTCCTTCGATGCTGCAACTACCTGCACAAAAAAAAAAATATACAAACCATAATCACAACCTCTCGTTAAGCTGCATAGAATGTGGAGAACACAGATTTAACAGCAATATACCGTGCGTGTCACCGCTGAGAATTGCACCCCCTCACCCATGTGTATGACGTGGTCCACCACGACCCCCCCCCCCCCCGACCTTTTCTCCTAAATCGGACCTACAACCCTGTTCCCGTTAGCTCCACGGCCAGAAACACCCGCTTTACCTCAACACAGCCACTGTACAGCAGCTTCGTAGGAATACTGTATCTGTAACTGTAAAATACTAGTAAATAGATTCTCAGAGTGTGCGTGAGGAACAAATGCATGCGAGGAATTTGGGCTGGTTACCCACCGACTGTACAGCTGAGCTTATCCAACCATGTATGTTCACTTTTATGCATCCATTCAGAGATGAACACCAAGAACACATTGATTTTACTTTGTAAATATAAACCAACATGTATTTAATTGACTTTGATTTATTCAATTTTTGTTTATTGTGAGCAAAACACAACACGTGAGCTCTTTATTTTTAGACTTCTCGACATCCGATTAACATAAAACTGTCAATGTGCCCATTCAGTTTCTGGTGAGAAAGGAGGGTGTAAAATACCTCGTACCCACCTCGGATTCAGTAGTGATGCTGATAATTTTCTACAGTTTGCAAAAACACAGGAAAAACAAAATGACAATCCCTGCACAAAGCAAACTCATATGTTTAAACCCTTATTCGCTGTGTGCTCTCATTTTTGTAGATTTCCTCAAACATCTTCCGCCAACAGGATTCAACTGAAGGCCTCCAGGATGAGAAATTCTCCTGTGCCCATTCGCCAATAAATCAGAGTGCCCACACGCTCCTCTTAACATGGTCTCATCTCACCTCTATTTAGAATCAGGCTGGAGAAGTAGGGCCACTTAAAAAAAAAAAAGAAAGTTGTAATATTATGATGCAAGAAGTCATAATTTTACAAGAATAACTTCGTAAAATCGTTGAAATGAGGAATTTAATATTGTTAAGTTATACTTAGTATAGGTTTTCTAATACTCCATCGTAAAGACATTAGCACTCTATTGTCTATAATAAATAAGAAGTTAGCTGCTTAGCTTAGCTGAAGAACTGGGAACAGGAGGAAACAAACTAGCTCTTTCACTGTTTCCTGCTATAGAAAGCTAATTATTTGCAAGCATGCAGACATGACAGTGGCATCAGTCTTTTCTTCTCACCTTTGGCAAGAAAGTGAATATCATTTTCACAACTACTGCTGATACAAGTGAAAAGGTCATTTGTTCAAGTATGGTTGACCTTCTACCACTATGGTCACATATGCATTCTGTATCTGTGCACTTCCTAAAACCTCCTTTCACGACAACACTTTCTTTCTTTCTCTAAAGTTTCCATGAAGTTTTCTGTGTGAGAGCATGAATGGTGAGAATTAAAAAAAGGATAAAAAGCTAAAACCGGTTTAGCACGTGAGCGTGGCATTGATTGTGGTTTCCAGGGTAAGCGACCGTGAGAGTTGGCCACTGGTGAACATTCTTGCACTGTAAATGTTTTATTTTCTTGGTGTTAATGTAAGATTTATTTAAGGTGTACATATATACAGATACAAATTAACCGATATAATCTATATGTGTAAAAGAAATATGTCTCTTTATGTAAAAACACAAAGTATATAATATATCAAATAAAGATGATAATTGAAATATGCAACAACGTGTCTGCTGGTCTTATATTACCATCATTACTTGTGCATTTACACATAAATTTGTAGTTATTTTGTAAATCTATCACATAACAACTATATTGTAAAATGATTTGTCTCATGTTTCATTGTATTCGAGCAATTGAAAGATATATCAATAAACACTCAAATGTCGTTACATCTGCGGAAAATGTTCCTTTTATAAACCATTTGGGGAAAATGGAGTCAAAAATTGCTTTGCATTATGGGAAAAAGAACATTGACTTAATGCTACAAGATAAAAGTCAGGATATTTCCACCTGTGCTGCATCAATCTTGTTCTTTCGTAAAATTGTTCTCTTGTGAGTTTAATGTGCTCTGTTACATGTGTGCATTATTTAATCGTATCACATATTAATCCAGTGACACACAAATATAAACCTCTCCAGCACACATCCCTGCACATTCACACACAAACTCATTTTGGAGGATTCAGAGAATCTTTTAAATGCTCGAATCTGTGTCGATACTTCCGAGCCGTGCAATGATGTGCAGCAGGATGCAAACTTGGCCAAGTCTTCAGTCATCTCTTTCCTTTTTGTCCTCTTTGAATTTTCTGTAAGAAAGACTCACTGCACTTCCATTTATGATCACTTCCACACAAAAATAGCAAACTCAGCTGCAATGAAAACACATCATTTTCAAAGCAGGTGGCCTCAGTGATGATATGAAGAAGCAATCAGCTCTGTAGAGTAGAAGTGAAACATCCTCCATGTTGTTTCCTTACAAGGGCAATGATTTGCTTTTTGTCTCCGTCCTGTAGTTCCGGTGTGTACGAGGATGAGTTGCTGTGGAGTAGGGCGCCCTCTAGGGATTAACTTTAGAAAAGGCAGTGGTGCTGTTCTGACAAACCACCCACAAGTTTTTTTTTCATTTCCTAAGAACTGTTGTCTCATAGTTTAACTTGACACACTATATTTCCTGGAAATTAACGAGAAATATTTAGCAACGTGAGTCAGACATCTGTCATCCTTCCCTGTTTTCACTGTATAGTTTTTGATGTGAGATAACAGACAGGGTTTTCCAAGGTAGAGCTGATACCAGAAATGTGCTCTTTGCGTGATCCGACCTTGAGTCAGGATACATCAGGCTGTGCACCAACACTGAAGAGGTGGCTTGGGGGGGGGAGGCACAGGTACTGGGGGCCCGACATGGATGGAAGCACCCCAAAACCAAAATGGCGTGATATTAAAACTAATCAATCCCATTAGGCCACTGTTAAAACGTATGTATCAGAAAACGAGGGGCAGCAGCGTGTGGGTGGGATCTCACAGGGTTGGATTTCAAAACATGACAAGACAAGCATGACACTGCACAAGATAAGCTTAGACCAACTTTGATTGTTAAGTCTAAGTATTCCAACTTATGTTAGCCCCCCCTACAGATGTTCACACATTTTTCCACATCAGCTATTTCAAGACTTTACAGACCCTTCAAATTATCCACAACACCATCTCTGAGCTTTCCTCAGAAGTGTGTGTCACTCTTCCAGGTCCTTTGTTTCCTTTTTACGGGAAACTAATTCTGGTGCAAACAGCAGTGGGTTGTTATTTCGCACACCTCCAGTTTGAGTGGGTGAATACTAACTAACTCTTTCTATTGACCGGCGTGATTACTAATGAAATCCTTTTTTCCATCATTCATCATTTCTTTCTCTCTGGAAATGGAAGTAAGTAATTTAGTTCATTTAAATATATTTTAAAGTTTTAGTTTCAACAAATGATTTGAGTTATGATGCCAAATAACCATTTTCACTTTACAGTTAAGACCGATTTCAACAACAAATAAATTCAAAGTGCTTTACATAAACTATGAAAGGCATCAGGACAAATTGTAAATGCAGCTTAAGCATCAGAAAGAAGACGCATTTAAAAAGGGTTAAATTGAGAATAAAAATGAGATGTGATAATGAAATAAAATTAGCATCTAGAAGTAACATCAGTGAACAAGCTTGACAGTTAAAATACACTTTAAATCCAGAGACATAAAATATAAAACAACCTATTTACTGAATAGGAAAATTATCATGTAGACATTAGCAACTCCATTTAAGTGAATTAGATAGTAAAATTACTTTCAAAAATTGGATGGAATAAAAAAACATTTAATTGGTCAAACTTGCCATGACAATTCATGAAAAATGTTTTCTGATTAAATAACAGTATTATTTTATTTTATTTCTATTAGATAAGGTTTCCAATGAACAGCTGCAAACTATGCTGTTTGATTTTGTGAAATATTTCTCTCTTTTTTTTAATCCTTACTCTATGTTTTTTCAAACTTTTATAAATCATCTTCTTTACATTTATTCTTTTAACATTGGCGTTTATACTTTGTTTAACATTGTCAAATTTTTTAGGATTTTCATGAAACTCAGTGTAAGGATTTGAGTGTTAGGGAAGAACCAGGAACATTTTGCTGATCAGAAGGCAGATCCAGGATTCTTTTTATTCTACATTGTGAAATAGATTGAGAGAATTCTTTTGGGACATTTCCATTAATTTCCCTGGGAATAATTCAAGGATCTTGGTGAATCTGGTACATTAAGGTGAACAGATATTGATGAGTGTGTGCAATTGGGTGCAGCTTGATTTAATTTAAAGGGACTAATGGGTCTTGACTCTTGGGCCAAATTTGATTATTCAATTCTTTGTCAAGTTTAAATATCCTTTGTGAAAGACGCATGTTTCCTCGTCGGGGTCTTATCAGGATATTTACAATTGCTTATATTTTCATGCAGATCTCAATTGGTAGTTTTCAGTTTTGAGAGCTAGTTTCACTATGAATGGTTTGCACCACTTTTACCCCCATGTTAGGGTTGGGGGAAGTTGGTTTCGTAAGTTGATATTTGTCATAACAGTACGCAGCCTAAATGTAAACACTGATAATCATAGTATATTGTGAATGGACACATGTGAAGTTGAATCAACTCTAATAGTCTGGAGGCTTTATTTGTACTGATTCATCAAGATAATTTTTTAATTTGTGAGTCAGTGTCGTCAATGTCCGGGGGGATTTTCCCTCCACCAGCTCGCTTTTTACAACACTTTTTATAACTCATGCGCCAACACTTAATAAACTCCACATGGTCCAGAGCACTGAGGGTGTCTCTCTCTCAGCCAGTCAGCTTTACTATCGTCCAGACTTTGCCCGGTGACTTCATCTGCTCGCTGTCACAGGGTGTGTGCTCAAGTTTGATTCAGCAAAAAACATCTCAGAGGAGGCCCCAAAAAACTCCTGCACACTAACTCGGCCCTTTTGCGAGTGTGTGGGGTTATAGGAAGGGCTCGTCTCAGGCTGCAGAGTGAGAAAACAGTTTCAAAATATCTCAGACGTAGGTGAGTCATCAGCAAAACTGCCTTGTTTGGTTGTTTTTTGGGAGGGTGGAGGGAGGTGGTGAGGGTCTCAGTGGACCTGAGACCATACAATGACTCACAGCAGGGTCAGTGTGGATGTGGACTGTGAGTGCTGCACATGTGGCTGTGTGATTCAGCCTGGAAAGCTTCTGAGAGAGGAAATCAGTACAATAATCGTTGACTAGCAGTGATATGTCATTAGGATCTTTTACATTACTAAAAGGTCAGAAACTGAGGAATAACAGCAATTGGTCTCAACTTTTCTGAACAGTTGTTTTAATACAAATAAGTTATTCAGTGTTAAATCAGTTTGTAACTTTTAACAAATACAAAATTCTCAAGCTATAAAACACACCCTTGTTAAATATAGCAAACTTTATATAACTTTATATTTATATACTTGTATTCCTGTTGGACAATATTGTATCACCCGATATCCTTATTGCTCCTTCACAGAAGTAATAGCTTCTAAAAGGTCAGTAAAGACAAACTTTTGTCCCAGACTCCTGGTGTGGCATCAGACTTGAAACGCTTTAAAGATCAAAAAGTAACATCAGGTCAGTCGGTGACTCTCATGCACAAAAACAAACCTGGATAAGCATTTTTAAACTCAAGTTAAAAACATTCAAAGAGGTATTGATCACGTATGATCTGGTGCTTGTCATCAAGTTTCATGGTAACTTCAAAACTTCTGCCAGGGTTATATTTTCGTCTCTGGCCGTGTGTTTGCTTGTTAGTTAGCAAGATTACACAAAAACTGCTGAGCGCTTACCACAAAATGTTTAGTCACTTTCTTTTCTTTCTTTTCACTCTATCGTTTTTTAGTCATGTAAGTATTATACATGTATTATATCACACAACTCCCAAGAGGAGCCTTTTATTTTCTGGTGAACAAATTCAATAACCTTGAAAGATTTGGTATTTTTGTTATTACTGTCCTGTCATGAATATGTCTTGTAACCGCACTTTCCATCTTCGTCCACGTTGCTTTCGAGTTACATCTTCTTAGAAAGGAGTGTCTTCACCTATGTGGGCCTACCTGTTTGAATGAAGACTGGGCTAGACTCCGTCACATTGATTATACCCTCTTGTTTTCTGTTTACTAAGCGGTTACCATGATAAACAAATGCTTACTCTACGTAATGGAACTGCTAACCCTGTCAGGTGCCATAATTGTCTTTTTACCTCAGTGTATTTGCTCTGAGGGAGTTCACAGGTGTGGCCTGTGTCGACACCTTAGGAAGTGAGTCATCCATGTCGAATGTGCCTAAATCAAGTTTGGGATTGTCAAATTGTTTTAAGAGCAAAAAAATAAAAAATGCCTTGTTCATCATCGTAGATTTATACTTTGGGCGTCTACTCATGAGCAAGTTTGTCATGTGGGTCGACTGGGAACAGTCTGATCGGTGAACGTTTCCTTAAAAACTGAAAGGAACCACAAAAACCACCAGTAATGCAGAACAGACTATGTTTAGTTTATGTTTAAAAATAGAAGGACAAATAAAGGTGGATAGTGTGAGGGCAACCTGTTGCATTCAGGTCCTGCAAGTTAAAGTACCCACACAACAATGTAGAAACACTATAAGACCTTTGATACAGAAGTTTTAGCAGCAAAAGTAAAGTAAAAGTATTCAAAAACACCATTATGAGTGATATATTATTACATATGCCATCATTACACATGTGAGTAGCATTTAAATCTACATTTGAAAAGTAGCTGCCCAGTAAAAATGTACGTAGTAAGTGGAGTGGAAAGTCTAATATTTCTCCCTGAAATGTGGTGAAATAAAAGTATAAAGTAAAATATTCAAGAACAGCTGAAGTACCTCAAAACTTCTGACTGAGTAGTTGCTTACTGTGGTGGAAGGACACGTGTTTCTTTGGGCCGGTGACTCTTCACCATCATGAATCAGTGCAGCAGCTGTAATTCAGCAATGGTATCTATACCGGGCAGAGAGTAGCATCCTGGTGGAGCTGGTCGTGGTTAAGGTTCATAAAGAATCCTCTCATTCAGGGATGTTTCCGCAGCCCAGCACTTTCTGGTCTAGACAACTACTTGAATCATTCTGTGTGATTCATTAATGGACCAGATCCTGTAGTCATGGTTTATTCTGTGTGTGGATCAGCAAGTCATATTCCTGATACACTGGGACTTTACATTTTACATGTTTTTATGAACAACACTCTTTTAGTTCTGACAAAAGTTGTATTTCGGTATTTGAAGCAATAAAAACATAAAAAAAATCAAGAAAATTGTTGATTTCATGGACTCAGTAATACTTAAATAGACAATTCCTTTATTTATAATTTAATTCTTATAATATTTATATACTATTTTCATATATATATGTTTAATTGTATATATAATTATATTAAATGTATAAAATTATACTATATACAATATATACAATTTATAATCAATTATTATCAAATAAGTTTACAATTATGTAACAATTATTTAATTAGAAAATATATGGTTTCATATTTATTTTTAACATGTTTGTGCATAATATAACAATATAGGTATATAATATGTAAAATGTCACATTGTTATTTGCATGCATATACAATGATAATAAATGGAGAAAGGTCATTTTTAAATAATGATTTTATTCTGTAATTTAAAAAAAAATTAAATACAATTTCTAAACAATCATTCATGACTTCTGTTCTTTTCTTACGTAGGATTTAGGGATGTGCCTCTTCCTCGTCCTGTTGAAATTGGGTCAATATTCCTCGTCAGCGCCCAAAGGTGCAGGAAGCCGTGGCACAGCTGCTGCCCAGCCAACCCCAGGACACACCTCCTGCATGTGTAATGTGTGACACCGGCTGAGCAGACGTGGGCGGTGGAAGGGGAAACTTATCTCCTTCCACACTCGGTCAGCCTGCTTTCATTTGTGCTAACGCCAGACGCCAGGACGCACGGGTCCGAGGCGCACAGATCCAGGACGCACGGATCCAGGACAGAACGTGAGAGAGGGAGAGAGCTGGATGTGTCACACACCTCAACAGGTAACGTGGTGGATAAAGCTACAGGGTGAAGGCAGTAAACACTCACTACATTTATTGTGTGTGTGTTTTGGCGCTTTTGTAAACTGCAGCCATTGATGGTGGGTTTATCAGACAACTACCCATCCTTTAATATCATGTACTATTTAAAAATGTGATGATGCTGAACTAACTCAGAGCAGCTGAATTATGGCTTCCTCTCCACGTGATTTCAGCATGAAGAGCCATGTGCTGATGTTCTCCTCCTGGATGAAGGTTCTCTGCCTCAGTGGGTCATGAAAACCAACTAAACAGTATTTGAACTTGGGTTTAGGAAGGAAGGCAAGATGTTGGCATAGCTGATGAGTTGAGATCCCTGCTATGCCATCAAATTGTCATCTTTCTCTCCCCTTTGCTGCAAAAAAGGACACATTTCTCAAGTGTTTAATAGAACACAGGCCTAACTGTGCTTGTTTCCACTTCATATCATTTAATCTTATATATTATCTCATATTTTGTCAATATAAACTTAAACAGTGCAGGGACAGGGCGTGAAAACAGTTTAAGTTTAGTTGATGCCTGAATTAGAAACAGTGAGCTACAGTCCACAGGGTGACAATAAGAGTGATTACTGAATTAATCTCTTTTATTGAATTTCCTAGGAAGGATATCATAAAGATATATTACTGTTATCATGTTCATCATGAAAACTGTATAATGTAACAACATATGTTGCTATAGGTTTTGTTTTGTGTGTGTTACCTTTTTATTCCTGATGCAGTTCTGTTATTTACAATCTTCTTATTAACTTCAGTTTTATTTCCTAATGCAACCTTATTTCACTGCATACACACCAATTATTTTTTTTGCTTAATGATAACAAAACATCACAAAATTAACATTTTAAGAGTCTGAAGACTGCACATCATATTTTTTCGCATGTTGAAAATTTGAGGCACTGTATTTCCACTTTTTGCCACTTTATACTCCACTGCATGTCAGAGAAAATTTTACTTTTTACTTTTAACATCCATCTGTTATCTGGAGTTACAGTTTTTTTTATTTAACACAAAAACAAACTTTTCTAACTCTGAAAGCAGATATTCTGCATAATTCAAGGTAAGTATTTTGGTGTTTGTCTGACTTTCACTTAAGTACTTTAAACCTTGTTCATGTAACATAGAGCATTTACTTTGCTGACTTACCTTAACTTCTTTAGGTGCGTTCTTGTTGGTCTGAATACTGTTAACCATGTATGGAATGTAGCCTTGCAATTAATAAATGTGATTCAAGACCTAAAATGAAAGATCTGTTTTGTGAAATAATTCCCAAAGACTTTAATACTGTAACATTAACGAGAGTATTTCTAAGTAAATGTGTGTAAATACATTTTAACATCAATTTATTCATAAAAACTGTTTCAAAACAACCACTAAAGTGATTCATTTGTAGACCTCTGTTCTTCTTCCAAAGTACTTCCAAAATAAACTTTACTTTCACAGCACTTTTCTTAACAATGTTACACAATGTTTTGCAACAACAACAAATCAGGCAAATAATGACGTGGGCAGAAGAAAAAAAAAATAGATCAGGTAAAATAGAGAGGCTTATTCAGTATAGACTAAGTACCAAAATATAATGTTTAATTTGCCATGTACCATGCCTTAGAGTTTAAAGTTTAATAAAAACTTAAGTTAAAAAAATAAATAAATATATATATATAAATTAAATTTGTTAGGCAGTCCATTAGTTTTCAGCAATAAAACTATGACATGTGACATTGTTTGAATTTCAATTTATTAAAAAAGATCAAAAGTCCACATTCATATATATTGTATATAACAAGGCACGTCCTTTTTAATCTTGTGTCACTTTATTGCAGGTATTGTATTACAATTATTCAGACTGAAGGTGTCAGGTGTAGCTTTATATTTTAGTGCTTTCCTACAAATCGACTCACAAAATTGAAAACGCAAGTGGTTTTAAATATACAAAACAAAAATTAATAAATAAAAATTAAGGGGGGGGGGGGGGGGGGGGTGCTGTCCTCCTGCTGCTCTTCTTTTAATCCCTTCATTATTTTCTACTCCACTTTATCTGTTTCTGGGGCCCATTTACTTCTTCAAATCCCTCTTCTGTGTTCCTCAATTCATAAGTGAGTCTTTCAATTTCAATCTCTTCAACTGTTCATTTCTAAGTTTTAGTGGATGATGATTTAATATCCATCCAACAATATAATTTGTTTGAATGCAGCTTTACATAGAATGGTGTAAAGGTATTCAGTGAATTAAAACGACTGATCATCATTTTTTTCAATTGCGTGAACTCTGTAAAATTCGGAGAAAACTTATAAAACTGTGAACTAAAACACAAAACCCCTGCTCCGCTCTCAAGGGAAAACATATTGTTTGTTATTAACTTGAGGGGCATAGTGACCTGACCATGAACAACCTGATACTCCTGGAAACATTTGTCATCCACATATCTTAATGGAGGGAAATAATGACACCCAGAAGAACCTGATGGACCAGCATCTCTAACGGAGGGCAAACATCTCAAGTCTGTTCTCAGAGCTCATGAAGACTTAAAGATATATGAGGACCTCTGGTGGAACTAAAAGAGAACTAATAACTATGAGTTTTATAGTTTCATTTCTATTTTATTTATTCATTCATTTTTTTATTATTATTATTTTTATGCAATATCAATTGTGCATAATGTGCCTTGTTAGTTGGTATTATTTGTTATTGGGGTTTGTACGTTTCAACTTTGCAATAAAATAAAAAAGTTCACCGGGGTTTAGAATTTGAAATCGACCGGCTCGATGAACACACACACTGTCACATGACCTGCTGCGTGGTCATGTGACAAGCGTGACGCAGCGGCTGCTACTTCCGGGCTGTCTCCGCCGCTGCCGGCTGTCGCTCCGCTCCCACACTGAAACACGAGGCGCGGAAGGTGGAAGGTAAGAAACGCGAACGTGAACTGAAACTGTCTGCGTGGAGAGGTTAGCTTAGCATCGCTGCTAGCGGCCTCTTCCCACAGTGAACAACACGAGACTGACACTGACACTGCTGTGACCTCTGACCTCTGTTGTCTGCCGCTTCATACACACAATCCGAAACATGCAACATCATGTATGAGTTTATACACATGTAAGAACAAGCTGTTTTTATGTGCAGGGTAATGCAAATACTTAAGGCACAGTGTGTTTCACCTAAATAGTATGAAATGTTCTTTTCTTCACCCTAGAATGGGCCCTTTAGATTTCAGTACTTTATATTTACATCTGGAGTGGGTCCTCTCTACAGAGGCTGCCATGTTTTTCACAGTAGACAGTAGCTTTTGAGTTTTTATGACAATTGAAGGCTGCTTTCATGTTTGGAAGGAAGGAAGGAAGGAAGGGGTGATGTGAGGGGTATTCAGCTGCAAGATAAAACTTCACCACTGAATTTAACACACTGAATGAGACACTGAGTCTTCACTAGTAGCGGTAACTAATGATACAAGACGATACACAACCCACAACAACAATCACATCACCGTGCAGCGATTCTGAGATGATCGATACATCATGAGGTCTGTCTAACTGAAGTAGTGCAGGATTTGTGTATTTATTCAGTGATATTTGGTGTCAGGTTTTTAATAACATACACAAAACAGAGAGAAACTACTCATGATGTGGGCAAATGTAAATGACTACACATTATTCTGACAACATGAAGTGTACGGGAATAACTACATAAAAAAACTGAATTATTATAGAGCACACCTTTACACCCTACACCCATTTTTGCTCTCAAAACAGCGTCAGGTCTTTGTGCCCTGGACTCTGATCCTTGTTGACATGACTGCATCACATAATCACTGCAGATTTGTTAACTGCACGATCATGCTTCCAGTCTCTTACTCTACCACATCCCAAATGTATTTTACTGGATTCAGATCTGGTGACATTGAAGTTCACTGAACTTGCCGTTAGAAAATGTGTCTTAAATTATTAGTCAGTCGTCAGCTAATGTTAACATGACGCTCTGTGTGTGTTTGGCAGAGATGAACAGCGAAAACTTCACCCTGAGTGAGAAGATCGTGTCGGCCTCCTATGTTCGACAGGGGTCTCAGGCACGTCGCGGCCACGAGCAGCTCATCAGACACTTGCTGGAGCAGGTAAAGCCAACAGCTGATGTCAGGTTTCCTCACGGTCACAACAAACACGTTGTGATTTCACGTTGTGCATGTTGCAGGGCAAGTGTCCGGAGGAGGGATGGAGCGAAAGCACCATAGAGCTCTTCCTGAACGAGCTGGCTGTGATGGACAGCAACAACTTCCTCGGCAACTGTGGAGTGGGGGAGAGGGAAGGCCGGGTGGCTTCCAGCCTCGTGGCGAGACGACATTACAGGTTCAAGTTTGATATTGCCGCGCTCATTTTTCCCGAGATATGAGAAGAGTCAATCCGTGTACAATCAATGAACATTTATTACCAAACAATGAAAAGGTGCTACATAGCTATGGGCATCCTCACACAACCTGGCTGTAAGTCACCCAAGTTGCTCCGAACATTTGGCATCACACAGTTTTTTGTCACATGAGAATTAATGTGATTGGTCAATAAGGGCGGGGAATAGCCATGGTTTAGCCTCAGCTCTCCCTTGTTGGTGCACAGGCTCAGTCCTGGCCTCTTGGCACTTGAAATAACCAATGAGCACTAGCCGCTCCTTGCTTGGTCCCTCCTTTGGCGATGTGGTACCATCTTTACCTTAAACCTCGTGTCTCCATCTCTTCATAACTCCAGTTATGTTTTTATTTCCTCTTGCACGTCATGCACAGTGTATCATCCTTAGTTTTAACGCAATAATAACTCCTTATATGGTTTTGGTCAATGTGGAAGAGGGAAGAGCTCTTCCTGACCTTGACAGCAAAATGTGTGTGTTTGTGCACGGCAAAAATACGATATAATACGATATCTGATATAAACACAGTGTTGATACCAATGTATTGATCGGGTTGTATTCAACATGTTACAGACATATGTTCAGAAGTTTGTATTCAGATTTGCACACAAGTTTAGGAAGTTGTTTAACGGGTCCTTTTGTGACATTCAACTGTTTCATGTAGGTTGATCCATGGCATCGGTCGGTCGGGGGACATCGCCGCTATTCAGCCCAAAGCTGCAGGATCCAGTCTGCTGAACAAGCTGACCAACTCAGTTGTGTTGGACATCTTAAAGCTTGCAGGTGTGTATATCTGATCGGTCAAACAAGGAGTGAAAACTGAGATTTTGAGAATAAAGTCAGAATGTTATGAGAATAAGTTTTTAATATGGGCTAGGTTTCATTTTAGAGGGGGTGTGTCGGATCAGCCTGTCTAGTGTAAACCTGTAGGGGTTTACACTACACGAGTAGTCAACTACAAACACCTCTTGTGCTTCGTTGTAGACAAGTTGTTCGGCTGTGGTGTCAGCACGCTGCAGTAATACAGCAGTGGCAGTGGCAATGTATCTACAGCAGATATGCAGCGGGGGGTGCTGTTGTTGTTGAAAAGTAGTTGACAAATCATAGGTGTAGTTACATTGCGGCTGCATATATATATATATATATATACATCTTTTTATTTCTCTCATTATATTATGACTTTTTAACCAATGAAATGTCGAAGATCAAATGTTTTCATTAAGAGAGGGACAAATAAATCTTAAAAGGTCATAGCAGCATTTTCAATATTCTAGTTGCAGAAATTTGAGGGGTTCAAAAAAGACAAAAATCAAGGATCAAAATTACAGGATCCTACTTATCCCACAATGCAACTCAACAGCATCAGTCATAAGCTGTGTCTTCAATTAGGGGCTGCATCCTTTGGAGGCTACATTCGAAGACAGATTGCGTCACAGTGGTGCAACTAGGCCGTCCTGTTTTAAAGGTTCCTCCGAATGCGGCCGACAAACGTGTCCGTCCATCCTTGAGAAACAAAGGCTCCAAAAGGTGGATCCTTCCCAGCCCAACCTATCCCAGGATTCATTTGGTGACAAACCCTTTTTAAAGAGCTAATGGCCAAACAGCTATCAACGTACGTGTTAAAAAAAAACAAACAAAGCCCATTAAAACTTCCTCGTCCTGTCCAACTTCTGCTCTGTTGCTAAGCAACAACAGTAAGAGCAGGACAGGCTGGTGACGCTGATCCTGAAAATCACTATAGACTCATTTCGGTTCGGCCTTCGCGGACTGCCGAGTCCTCCAAAGGATGCAGCCCCTGAATCGAGACACAACAGTTGGGACCCTCTTGGCCTCCTAAATGCCTACTTCAATCAAACATCACATCTCCATGCTGTAAAATAGAATTAGCATAAAACATGTCCTTGATATAATCATTGTTATTTTTTTCAGAGAAGGCACAATACTGATGATTTCACAAGCTGACTGTTGGTACTAGTGTGGAAGACAACAGTAAGCAATGTGTTTCTTGGTAACAGGTGTGCGCAGTGTGGCAAGCTGCTTTGTCGTCCCCATGGCAACAGGTATGAGCTTGACGCTGTGCTTCCTGACCCTTCGTCATCGGAGGCCCAAGGCTCGCTACATCATTTGGCCTCGCATCGACCAGAAGTCCTGCTTCAAAGCCATGATCACAGCAGGTGATAACACGACTTTAATGGCCAGTGTCATTCCACCCGTACGTCCTGTTCACACACTACAGTGTTGATTGATACATGGCAGCAGATAGAGCCTCAGCAGTGCTGGAGAATTTCATTCATAATGTTTGCTACTCACATGGAGCCTTGTAAAGTGTCTTTGCTGGATAGAATGAATTATGTAATCGCACATTTCTCTATCAGCATTGTTCAATTTGTCCTGTGCTCCTCAGATGATTGCTCCTTCCTCACAGAAACACTCAGTCAGTGCTTTTCGCTGCCTCCTGCTCATATGTGACTGTTCCCTCAGGTTTTGAACCGGTTGTGGTGGAGAACATTCTTGAAGGCGACGAGTTGCGTACCGACTTGGAAACAGTTGAACGGAAGATCGAGGAGCTTGGCGCCGACAACATCTTGTGTGTCCATTCGACAACGTCCTGCTTCGCCCCGCGAGTCCCCGACAGGTGATACAAGCTCTCATTTATACTCTTACTCCCATGGGGAAAAACAAAGATGGAATCAACATCAAGCAACACAAGGTGCTCCTATGACTTAATATCTGGGTACAATATTGATGACTAGAGGAGAACTTGGTGAGTTTCACTGACTCATGAGCTTAATCTGTACCACATCTGCTTCAGTACATATTTCTCAATGTTTGTTTGACAGTTTGAAGAACAGCTGGCACCATGATGATAGTTTTTTCTTCAGTATTTAATTTGACCAAAGTGCTGTTGGTTTGTGAACAGTCCTAGTTGTGCGCATTTGGTTCATGGATTTTCTACAACTGGAGTTGTGTTGCCAGTTACACAATCTTTTCAAGACACAAATAACTGTGAGCAATGATAAAAACACAGTAAAGACAAATATATGAAATAAATTCACTCATCTTAGTCCTGTGCTCAGGGAACCACGGTTGTGAATGTGGAGTTGAAATGTTCCCACCTGAGTACTGTTTTGCTTTAGCTAATTTGGAGACTAAATAAAAATTTTATAGTTCACAGTTGCCATTTCTATTCAAGTAAAGACTATGTCAGCTGATCATGTCTGTGTTGTGTTGTGTTGCAGGCTGGAGGAGCTGGCCACTATATGTGCCAAATACAACATCCCCCACATAGTTAACAATGCGTATGGCGTACAGTCATCCAAATGCATGCACCTTATACAACAGGTAGGTACCACCTTATCCCCAGTGCATCTCTCATTTGTGTTGTTGAAGTAGTGCTTGTAGAGCAGTTTAAAGTGGAATATTGTCTACATGTCTCTGTCATTTGTCCTTCGATAAAAGACCTACAGGGACATAATGAAAATGCATTAAACAAGAACACATTATTCTTATTTAAGTAGCACTTATTGTTATGTTTGTCACCCCCATTCTTACAACTACTGACTATTCTCCTGCAAACTCCTCAAGTGTCCCTCTGAACACATGTGATAGTCTCACCATGTCATCATATGTTCTTTGCTCACTGGTTAGTGAAATGTTTCATGGCTTGTCTTTCATCAGGGGGCTCGTGTTGGAAGAATCGATGCCTTTGTACAGAGCTTGGACAAGAACTTTATGGTACCAGTAGGTGGTGCCATAATCGCAGGTTTCGATGAATCCTTTGTACAGGAGATAAGTCAGATGTACCCAGGTAAATGGCTGTGGATTAATGTGTATATCCCTTGTTTCCTGTTGTGTTTTTTCAATATATGAAATGCACATCTTTTGTTTTCCCCCTCATGACAGAATTGTATGTTTTGAACCAGTAAAATATGATAAAGTCATGATATATCAATTATTAGTAATGGATCATTATTTATTTCTTTGTGAAGATTGTCATTGCTGTTTATTTTCAATCGGCTAAGTTAACAGTCTCCAATAGCTTGCAGGCTTTTTAGAGTAGACGTTCAATTGCACGAGAAGGATTTATACTTTTTATCTTCAGGAACATAGATATCTCTTTCTACAGAATACTCCTACGAATACTGTTACAGGCCCAAGGAAGTGCAATGTTAAATTGGATTTGGACCCACGATATATACTATATTAATACATTTTAAATAAACAGGCGACCAGCGCTCTGTAGCAGCGGCGTCTGGGAGTCATCAGCGCAAGTGACGTCGTTGATCTTGCAGACGGAGGCATTCACGACACCTGATTCTCCAGTTCGATCAGCTCTTTGTGCAGCAGCGGTGGGAGGCTTCAGGGTTCTGCAGATTGCATCTTTACTTGCGGTGCCTCAATTTCTCCAGGTCACTGTAACAGTTTCACAAAGAAAGCTGCAACCAGCATCACCACAGGCCAAGCAAACTGCCCATTCCAAAGAAGCAGGTTTAGAATGTGCACACTGCACTTTTTAAAGATAAAGTTTGCCATATTCTTTATTTTTGTTGTTGTCAACAACAGAATATCTGTCTGTTGTGCCTCACAATGTGGCTTCTTGTCCATCTGTGTCCAGGTCGAGCATCAGCCTCGCCCTCCCTTGACGTCCTCATCACCTTACTGACTCTGGGAGCCAGCGGCTACAAGAAACTTCTGTCAGAAAGAAAGGTGAGAGCATGCACGCATCACTTAATCAGGCCAAATATAGTTCGACTTGTGTGTGGGATCTGGATGCCCTCAGATGGTAGGAGTGGAGCAGTGTTCTGTAGATTGACATGAAAACTCTGCCGCAATGTCAACTGTGCATCAGAGTTTTTCTGAATATCTGTCTCTGTGTGCTGTGTCAACATCTTTCTCCTGAAGAACAGCTTACATAAGTCGTATTGAATTGCAGTGGATCACATGTTATGAATCTGTGTGTGTGCGTGTGTGTGTGTGCGTGCGTACGCGTGTGCATGGAGCTTTGCTTCACCTGCAATCTGCCCGAGGAGTAAGACTTCCAGCTCAAACAAGCAGCAAGCTTTGTCGAGGGAAGGGTCTGCTTTAGCGAGATAAAATTGATCCAGAAAGTTTCAGAAAACATCCCCTGGTGGCTCCCTGCTTTAAAGCAGAGTTGCTCACAATGCAGCAATTCCCCTCTTTAAACAGGAGGCACTGCACCATTCTCCCACTTCCAAACTGCTGGACTGAAAATGTACTGTTAAACCTTTCTGGACTATATCTGTATATGTTGATGCACAGACCTCGGTGGGGACTCAGAAATAAGAGACTCTTGTTTCAGAAGCAGGGGAAAGGGATTTATTTTCCTAAAATGACTATTAGATGTTACCTGAAGTGCTCATATCTAAATATGACACTCTTCCAATATTTGCTATTTGCCATTAGCGTAGAAATTGACCCCGTAGCAGAAATATATATCGAGGAAATTCCTCCAACCTCTCACATGACCCGATGCCATCAAGGCTTATCGATCCCTCTCGATCCACATGATACATAATTAATGCACCGGACCTGTTCTCCATAGTGTGGGGAGTGATTTCCCACATCCCTCTCAGGATCAGAAAGCTTTAAATTATTAAAACATTTCGAAATTAATTTACAGCTTCAAGTAACCATTTTAGAAAATGTGTAGATGTTGAAAAGAACCAGCAGATGTTGTTGTTGTTTTTTTAGTCATTACACACACACACACAGACACACACACTTATTGTCTGCAGAGTCGTAGCCAAGCACACACTCACCACCACGAGCACCCCTGGCCATAAAGTCGTCCCTTGTTAGTAGAGAACAAGGGACACTTGGAGACACTTGACATCATTGAAAGGCTGTTTTTGTTTGAATTCATGACAGAGAAAATATTTCTCTTCCCAATGGTTTTAAATTAGGAAAGCATGAGTCAGCACACATGCAGACACACACCCGTTGTTGCAGATGAGCCAAACCGTTGATGTGCGGTACTTCACTGGGGAACAAACAACAAAAACACTGCAACGTGTTGTTTGTGCCCGTTCTCATAGCATCTGTGTTGAAAACCTCCATCATCCATTTTCAGCCTTTTACACACACACACACACACACACACACACACACTTTGTTGATACTCTGAGCCAAACACACTTTGTCAGCGTATTTTAAAACCCATGGAAGCTAAAATCTTCGGATAAAAGCATGCGTTATCCTCTCCTGCAGCTCTAATTGATCCCAGAGGTGGACATTTGATGTCAGCGAAGATTGTGGCCTGAGATGGAGAGGTAAATGACGATGTGCTGAAGCTTTGGAGGGGCAAATGCACTCAGGCAGGCAGGAGAGGGAGAGAAAGGGCGAGGATGGGACACGGACTTGTGGTTAGATCTGCTTGATTAGCAAAAAACCAAGGCATCTGCTACTGCTGCTAAAATAAGGCTGTGGCAGTGTGGGAAAGAAGCATTGTGCTGCTATTTATAGTTCTTTTGTGTGGCCCTGGCTCGCTCTTGTTCTGTCGCTTTATGTTTTCTCTGTCTCTGCATGGCCTGCAGGAGATTTATTTGCTCCTGGCTCAGGAGCTGAAGAGTCTGGCCTCTACACACGGGGAGAGATTGCTTCACACACCACATAACCCCATTTCACTGGGTAAGCTCAATGTTCTGGCCACAGACCAAAGCCTGTACCGTTTGAGCATACTTAAGTTTGTTTTGTGGAGTTTGTTCTATATTTCTGACCCTACATTTCTTAAACCAGTGGAATAATTGTGTGCATGTGGCGTGTCTGTCCTTCAGCCATGTCTTTGGATGGTCTCCAGGCCGACAGCGACAAGGCAGTGACTCAGCTGGGCTCCATGTTGTTCACCCGGCAAGTGTCCGGGGCCAGGTATGAAAACTTGTCAAGGGCAATGCTACAATCATGGGAAACATGGGAGGGGAAGACAAGGGTGCAGAGCTTTGTGTGCATGGGATAGATGAGTGTTGCCAAATAAAAATTGGCAATCGGGCAGATAGATCCACGGAATACGGTGGAGCAGAAACTACTTAAGATGATTAGACAGCCCATCTCATCGGGGCCGCCTCCTAATTGATTGAATTTTTCCGTTACGCTGTGTCTCCACAACAGGCAGAAACTCTGCGGCATTGACGGCCATGTTCTCCGGACTGTCAATTCTCCTGTTTTGCCTTCTTCCTCAGTCAGTAATGGCTGCGTAAATACCAAGTTTTATTTGTTTAGTTGTTTCTTGGACTCAAAGATAAACTGGTTAAAGGTCACGGTGACCTCATGAGTCTTTAAATAAAAAGTATATCGACTTATATGTTCCCTGTGTACGATTTAGGTGAAAGGGATCTATTGGCAGAAATTGTATATAAAATAATCCTAGTGATGTTTTCGCTAGTGTGTGATCATCAACATTTTTACGAATTGTTTTCTTGACCCTAGAACGAGCCCTTTATATCTAAATGCTCAATATTTACATCTGGAGTGGGTCCTCTCTATGGAGGCCGCCATGTTTCTTTACAGTCATCCAAACTGGACAGACTAAACACCTTTTTTGAGTTTTTATGACGACTGAAGGCTGAACAGGTTTTCTTTCATGTTTGGAAGGGGAGGGTGAGGTGAGGGGTATTCAGCTGCAACATTCGACTTCACCACTAGATGTCACTAAATTCTACACACTGAAACTTTAAACTGTACTTGGTGGCGGAGGCAACAGACACTTACAGGGCAACAATTCTGAATATTATAAATATCAGGAAGAAATTATTTATTTGTTATTTTTATTATTATTGTTATTCTTAATCTCACGTCTGTTTTATGTTCAGATTTGAATACATCATGGCTAAATTTCATTATTATAACAGCAAAGTAACAGCCTCCACGCTTCTAACGTACTCTCATCCTCTCTTCCAAATTAGCATTTTTCCAAGGTCAGAGCATCGCAAGCTATTTCAGTCTTTTGTCCTTGTATCTCAGTAGCATACTAAATGAGAGGCATCGACTTCCAGAATCCATGCTTCAATGACACATTAATATAGATATTCAATTTGAAGGAGTTCATCATAACTCTTCAGTGAAATACACTCGTGCGAATCGTGAATACCGTCAGAGGGAGCTGGCTTTTTCCACATCAGCTCTAAGTTGGTCTATTATCCAGCAAAATAGATTAACACAGCTCTACATCTTCTTACAATGCATCCCTCTACCATTATAGCCTCTCTCATGCACACAGTCCTAATAGCTGGCCAGTAATTGATTTCACATTAAAGTGAGTTTGAACTGTGCTGACATTGGTGACACGCTGCCAGATTTCAGAGGCGTCAGTTTGAATATGATACATTTGGAACTGCAGCTTAAAAGTGTACTTTTTTATTTTTTTGTTCTTTGAATCCACCTCTGAAAAACTTCAAAGTTACTGTACGTTGGGAATGCAGCACCGCCTCAGGTCCTCATGTCTGCTCTTTTTCAAAAACTAGCAAGTTTTGGAGTAAATGTTCTCATTCTGCGGAATGCGGAATGAAACTTTTACTTCTTTCCTTCCCACTTTTCTTTCAAGGATCTTGGAAACTTGTTTGACATTGTTAATTTACTGTTTTACTGATTTCTTTGGCTGGACTCATGCCACAGCCAGGAGTTGAGAATGACATGAAAAGACAAATTACTCTTTTTGTAGCCTTTTTTCTTATGTTTTATCTCGTTTATTTTATTGTGTTTTATTTGTTTGTCGGGTTGTGATAAAGTCTTTGGTTCCAGTTGTTTACTGACCCAGCCATGTTAAAATCATCATCACTCTGCTACATCATCCTTGTTTTCATCCATGTTTCTAGGGTAATACCGCTGGGCAAGGAGCAGACCATAAGCGGCCACACTTTCCACGGCTTCATGTCGCACTCAGAGGCCTACCCCTGCCCCTACCTCAACGCTGCCTCTGCTGTGGGCATCACCCGGGAAGATGTGACGCTGTGCATCAAACGGCTCGACAAGTGCCTGAAGTCTCTGAAGAAAGAGTCCAATGTGGCCATAAGCAGCTCCGTGGTGCCCCCATCCCACTGCGACGACACGCCAGGAGAATGACACAACGAAAACGAGAACATTTCCAAACGTACTCAAAAGCCATTTTCATGGTGGATAATTGGGTCCTGCCTTTCACACATGAACTACACAGCAGGACATTCTCAGACGTGTTCACAACAGCTAAGGAATCTCCTTAGCATTCAGGCTCTTCTGACATCTTTGGATACTGTCTGTCGCGTGTTAGAAACATCTTCATCACTCAATCGCGGTGAATTCTGCAGATGATCTACTGCTGTGATCTTACATCATCTCCATGGCTCTCAATCAGCATTTGTGTTCTCTTGTGCAGCCCCTCCGGAGAATGTCGGCAGAGTTCAGTGCATGTCTGAAAGCATCTTCAGGGATTTCTGCTTAGTTTGATTGTCTTGTGCCTGCGCTAACTTCCTACCTTATTTGATCTGCGTACATGAGACACTGTAAGAGATATGAGCACAGCAGCGACGAGACTGTGCAGGTGTCAAAGCAACTCCAAAATTGATTATGGATCAATTAATTTGAATAGACTTCTAATGTATGAAGTCTCCACAGTGCTGTATATTGAGTCTATTATTGGATAAACTATTTTGAACTGTGCCCCTCTGTTTACTTCATACTTTATCCACCCTTCTGTTTCGGGAATGTGTTTAGCGTTTCCACTCACTGACATTTAAAACCACACAGCTTTAACTATAGTATGTTGCACTCTTCTTCTGTGTATTGTAATGCGATGCAAGTGCTGCTGAAACATTAACTCCATCTGAACCCTGTATATTGAATTAGCTCATTTATTTTCAGGCTCTGTAACTGATCGCAAGTAGCAGCTAATCAATGAAGTACAGCAAACATTGATCTCTCCTGTATTTAGAGTAGGATATGTGCACTCTTGTGCAATGTATGTTACATTGACCATTTAAGACTCAGAGAGGTTGATTATTTGACCATGTTTTCTTGAACTAGTGATCTGCATCACAGAAATCTAGAAAAAGTCAAAGCATGGACAACCCTGTGTCAGTCCTCAAATGAGAGGCAATATTTAATGTTGAAAATGAACAGAAGTTGGAAAAAACAGCCATGACCATGGTTTGCTCTTATATCAGTTTTTTGGCATCTTGAACATGATATCTAAGCTCTACCACTACGGAATATCTGGAAATTTTGACCAATTGTCACTGGGACTCAAAGATAGCTGATTTCAGTGGTCAAAGGTCATGGTGGCCTCATATTATTTTAAATGTATGTGTCTCACCTGGATTGAGTAAAACTGCACTGGTTGGTGCAGGCATACAAACTAGTTTTTACTGTTTTTACAGCACAGGATAAAATTCAGTCAGAACCTCACCATGCAGTTGGTGTTGATCTTATATCACTCTCTCTTCTATATCTCTGTCATTTTCCCCAATACTCCACCCACTCCGTCATTAGGACTCAGGGCAGATTGGCCCCTCAGGCACCAAAAATAGACTCCCACTAAAGCCTCTCTGCCTGACTACTAATCTATATTGCAATACTGCTTTGTCCAATTTCTTCCCGTGCCCTCCCTTTTATCTGCTGCGGATCATCAAGAATGATTGCACTCTGAAAAGCTTGGGACATGTCAAGCAGACACCACCTTGTTTCTTGAAGACGAAACACTTAATGTTTGGCCCAGAGGTGGAGGTAAGGACCACCACAGCTGCCGCATCCATGCTGTTCCCGTTTTTGAGAAATGAACGCAGTAAGCAGACGTTGGTTTCTCGTACGCATTTGCAATAGGGAGAAGGTGGGCTGGAATCAGATGGATAAAGGGTGCTGTATCAGCACGCTTTCTCTGCTCCTACGCTGGACTGAACCATTAACAGAATATAGTGGAAAAACACTGAGCTTTACAGTGCAGTGCCCTGAAAGGCAGAAGTGGCTTTCTCAAAAACAAAATTTTGTTTCCTTTGAGGAGGCACCTCATCGGCTGCATGTGCAACAGCTCAGACAACACGACGTGCCTTTTCTTTCTCTCTCTGTCCCCTGTTCCCACGTCTTTCGCTGATGCTGCAGAGATGCTGTGAGAATAGGTTGTCAGGGCCACTTTTTTGGGGTGAGACAGTTTTAAACGACTCCACTATTGATCAAGTCTGCTGCAGTGTGTAAATCAGAAAATGGCAACTTTGCTGGAAATCGCACCGAGCAATACGTTGACTTACTTTGTAATTCGTTTTTTCAGTATTTTAAAGGCTATAGATTCTCGCCGACTCTTGTTTCCCTTATGATTGTTCACCCTCAGCAAAACGGAGGCCACGCATGAGCAGCGTGCTACTAGACAGACCACTGTTTGCCTCCTTTTCGTATAAATAATGCTTAAATATATGAGCCAAACCAAAGCAGGTAAAACTCTAACATTGCATCTGCTGAGTGTTAGAAAGTAGTGACTTATTATTTTTTTACTTTGAAGCACAATCTACAGTGGAGTCTTTAAGTCCAAGGCCTCTTTTCCATTCAAGTGAAGTGAGCAGGAGCATAATTGCAATTTTTCTAAAAGTTCATTTTATTCATTTGAAGTCTTTAAGATCTCCTGTAGAAATGTACATGTCAAATTACCAACAAATGGATGTAGTTTCCTTATATTTTCATTCACATGCATAAGCCACACACATGAACAGTAGCAAAGCAAATTCAGTTTCATTTTATGAAAAACCGATTGTAAAATCTTCACTGCAGATAAACCAGGTAGGATGAACCTCACTCTGCACCACAGACTGTTCACACACAACGCCCAGCACACACACAATAAAAAAGTGACAGTATATTGTGGATCTGTTTGAGGAGGACTCACTAATGACAAGGAGTGATCCTGAAGTAGATCCAGAGTATTGGCTCAGACCAAGAGAACAGGCAGGTTTAGAACGAACACTGTTCGAGTATCAATAAAGCTTTTATTGTTTGAAAAGCTCAGAGGCGCTGTCCATGGTGCTGCAGTTCTGCGCCTCAGGGAGCGTGTGGCTCGGGGGGTCCACTGGTGTGTTTTTAATGTCCTGTGTAATAATACATGAACCCATGTCTTTATGTCCGGTTGAGACTTTAATGGGGTGTATTTATTTGTGTATCATGTGTTGGGGGCAAAAACATGACCAGAAAAAACACAAGCAGATTTCAGATTTGTCAAATAATAAGAAAAAACCCGAGGTCCTTGGAAATTATTTCTTTAAACATTGAAATCACCTCCACGTGGCACATTGAGCATGTATTGAAACTGCATTAAATTGAATATAACCACCTTATTTAAGTGCGATTCTAAAAAACGCACAGGTTACCAGATGTCCAGCTTCCTCTCCCTCCATGGCGCATGGTTGTTTAACCAGCAGTTCCCCGGGCTGGAGCCGTGGTGGCGTGATAAATAATTAAAGTGGACGGAGGGGAGCGAGCTGCAGCTGATTTGCTGATGTCAGGGAGCCAGTGCAGCATTTTCATGGTGCAGGGTGGAAACGCGCGGTGCCACTGTACCACTACCATCATCATCATCATCTTCTGCTGCCTCCACACATGCGAGCCCGCCAGGCAAGATGATGCTGCCAGCTGTCAAGATGTGGGCTTTGCTCGCCGTGTCGCTGTGCTCCCTGTGTCAGCCGGCTCTTTTCAAGAAGGCTTTCCGATGCCCTTCAACATGCAGCTGCTCCAAGGAGTCGATCATGTGCGTCGGGTCCTCCTATGTCCCGAGGATCTCCCCCAACGAGATCAATTCTCTGTGAGTAGCCTCCCCACCATATGATCTGTTTTCCCTAAATCATACATGCACGTATGAGATATTCAAATGTGGAGTTTTATTCCAGTTATCCCTGATTTTGCACAATCTGGGAGGCAATGCAGTCCTTACTCCCTCCTGCGCCTCAGTTCTTTACTTTTCATCATCTCCTTTCCTCATGTTCGTCCTTTCTGCTTATCCCCCACCCCCACCTCCCCCTCCTCAGGAGCATCGTGAATGGGACTTTCTCCGAGGTCAGAGAAGCTATGTTTGCTCACATGCCGTCTCTCCAGCTGCTGTAAGAACACCTTCCATTTGTCCCCCCTGAACTTGAAGCCATAGGGCTCCTGTGCAGATGCAGATTTCAGAATTTTTTTAAATGCATCAGACTGCCCAGTGGAACAGTGGTGCATGGAGTCTGACTGTGGAAAGCTGCATTGCATATGACAAACCCCATTATTAACATAGCATGAGTCAATTAAGTCTTGTGTGTCCTGTGGCTGACTTTCTGTAGATGCATGCACAGTGAGTTTACTGCTGTTAAAGCTATTAGCGGGGAGCTGCCGTTGGACACCTGCAGATGAATAATGGAAGTCAAGTCTGGAGCCATCAGTGCAGTCCCAGGCCATATTGTAGTCTACTTAAGCAGAGGCCATCAATCTGCTCTGTGGATCCACCAGAGATGGCTGTGATGTCAGCATAAACAAAGGCGTGGCAGATGTAGAGCACTTAACCAAACTGATGGCACACATGGTGATTTACATCTTGTTGACTGTGTGTGTTTGAAGAAGGTCAGAAAACCTTAGTTGTGTTGTGTAGTCACAATGTTTTTCCCTCTGACATGAAGCATGATACCACCCATAATATGTGTGTTTAATTTTTCACTGCAGGCTTTTGAATTCCAACTCTCTAACAACTATAAGGGATGATGCGTTCTTGGGCCTATCACATCTGGAGTACCTGTGAGTTCTTCTCTTGTTGCAGGCTTTGATATAACACAACAAAACCATCTGGGAGTGTTGTTATGGATATGATGGGGTTATGTGGCTGGATGTTGCTTTTTCAGAGTGAATGAGAAAGTGTTGATGGCACGCCCTCTAGTGGAACTTAGTGTCCTACCCAGTCATTAGTCAACAACCAATTTCTCAAAAACAGATTACATAATTACAGACAGAAACTAATGCAGTCATTGTGGTTTATTACACTGATGTAAGTGGTATTTTACAGTTTTTCTTTTCTTTAAAAACATATATCATGTTTTCATCACTAGAGTGTATGTGCACATCCTGACAAAAATATTTCTATTAACAAGTTTCACTGCTTGTCAACAAATCCACATACTTCCAGTGTTGCTTTACAGCAAATGAAGGCGTCAGTATCTGCACAACTGTTGCAGCAGTCATTGTTACTGTCTAGAACTAAACCCAAATTGATTCTTTGTGGGACTTGAATGCCACTTGAATGGAGAGAGGAGCCCTTTTGACAGAAACTGGGGATGAATGTACTTGAACAAAAACGCTTGATTTGCATTATCAGCTGTACACAATTTATAAATTTATCTTCTTCTGACAATCTTCCACAGGTTCATCGAGAGTAATAAGATAGAGACTGCATCCAAATATGCCTTCAGAGGACTCAGGGACTTGACTCACTTGTATGTTTCAACCAATCTCAATTAATTAAGTGTAATATGTATCTGTTTATAGTACACTGATAACAATGTTGAACGTTTATGGAGATATTCAGAATGTTTACGTGAATTATATAGATTCAAATATTACCTTGAAACCTTGTCTTCACCCATTTTCTTGAAAAGTAATTTTCATTGTCTCAAGTTGTATATCTTTGAATTATTGATTTTATTATTGATTTATTGATGCTCTTTCTAGGTCTTTGGCAAACAATAACATAAAATCCTTGCCCAGGGACCTCTTCATTGACCTGGAATCACTAATAGAGCTGTAAGTATGTCACATAGCCTCGAATAATGTCCACTGTCGTCGTACAAATCTATCCTGTGAACAATGTATATGCTTGGCCACGCTGTTTCAATGCAATGACGTTCGGTTCTCCCCTTCTACAGGGACCTGCGGGGCAATGCCTTTGAGTGTGACTGCCGTGTCAAGTGGCTGATGACATGGCTGAAGAACACCAACGCCACGGTGTCAGATGTTGTGTGTGCTGGACCGGAGGACATGAAGGACAAGCGCCTCAATGACATGGCCAGCCTGCACAACGAGTGCATCTCAACAGGTGAGAAACACTGGAGCCAGCTGGCATCAGTATCAACCATCTTACCCCAGTCTGACAAAGAAAACAGTAGGCAGTCTACAGAAAAGACAGAGGTGTTGATTGTTGTGTTTATCCTTTTAAAGTGGACCATTTTAAGAATTTGTTTATTTGTGGACATATTAATTCAGTGATCTTCTTTTCTTTGTTGCAGATTTTGTCCTCCATCAATCTGTGATGTCCGAATCTCTGTCTGTTGACACATTCAGTTATAAGGATGATGTCTACGTGACTATTGCTGCTCCAAGCACTGAGAGCTGCATGATTTTCCAATGGGACCACATAGAGATGAATTTTAGGACTTATGATAATATCACAGGTATTAAAAAAAGACAATGACAGTACTCTGGTGGACTTTTACGCTCATGCCATCAGCTTATTTGTTTCCTTATCCTGCCTTTCAGGTCAGTCCATTGTGGGTTGCAAAGCGGTTGTCATCCAAGACCAGGTGTTTGTCATCGTGGCTCAGCTCTTTGGAGGTTCCCACATCTACAGGTTTGATGAGGACCAAAGCAGGTTCAGCAAGTTCCAGGACATTGAGGTGTCCAAAATCTCTAAGCCCAACGACATTGAGGCCTTCCAGATCGGCTCTGACTGGTTCTTTGTGATCGCTGACAGCTCCAAAGCAGGCCTGTCTACACTCTATAAATGGAACAATAAGGGCTTTTATTCATACCAGTCGCTGCATGAGTGGTACCGCGACACAGATGCAGAGTACTTGGATTTGGATGGGAAGGCTCACCTTATCTTGGCAAGCCGCTCACAAGTGCCTGTGATCTACCAGTGGAGCCGGAGCAACCAGAAGTTTGTCCTGCAGGGTGAGATCCCCAACATGGAGGATGTAGTGGCTGTGAAGCACTTTCGGATCAAGGGAGAACTCTACCTGGCTATGACACGCTACATTGGAGACTCAAAAGTTCTACACTGGGGTGCCAAACAGTTTGCAGAGATCCAGGCCTTGCCCTCACGAGGCTCCATGATTATGCAGCCGTTCTCTTTCAAAGAACGCGTCTACCTGGCCCTGGGAAGTGACTACACCTTCTCACAGATGTACTTGTGGGATGATGACAAGAAACTCTTTGACCGCTTCAAGGAGGTGTACATCCAGGCACCGCGCTCCTTCACTGTGGTTCCCACTGACCGCAGGGACTTCATCTTTGCCTCTAGCTTTAAGGGAAACACACAGATCTTTGAGCACATCATCATTGACTTGAGCTTGTGAAGGGGCTGTGCCTTGTTGCCCCTCCCGCAATCGAATGTCTTCCAAGAAAAAGATATATTTGTGGAGGGACAAGAGGGTTTTCTGAGTTGGGTCAAGTAGTGTTTGGAACCTGCTCCTTAAGTGAGTTCCTTAAGGTGTCACTACTATTTCTCAATGGCCTGTCCTCATGGTCTCTCAGACTTACAGAGATATGAGTTTTTAAGAGAAAACAAGGGGTTGGTAAATGTAAATAGCAGCTCCCCCTGAAAATCCAGCTGACATTCCTGAGTGTAGAAAATTGATCCATTTGGATGTATAGCTTTCTGTTTACTATCTCCTTTGTCAATGGTTTTATACCGATAAAGAAAGAACCAGAACCTCAGAGAAATATCATATTACAAATTTTGGTTTATTTCTATTTTGGACATTTGAGGATGCAACAGGTTTGGTTGCCACCTACCTCATGTCCCGGTGGTACTGTACAGGATGTTGCCTTCTGGGTTTCATGGACCCACAGTGCCTCCCGCTGGCCGTGATAAAGTATCACACCCCTTTGCTTTTTTTCACACAGGGAATGTAATGAAAGCACAAACCTTTAATTGTCCTAGCTGAGATCACAGTTTTTAGAGAGTAGTTTAGTGGAAAATGTTACTGTCTGTGCTAGGGACAATATTGCATACAGTAAGAAAAAGAAGTGGTTTGGGGGTGAACTATTCAGGACTGGATATAGTTTAATGCCTTCTTAGACATATGTATAGGAATAGAACATCCCCAGTTAGATACAATTTTAGCTCAGAGTTATTTAAAGTGGCAAAGCAGACAGAAGCTGTGTTTAGGTGATGTCAGGGAAATTCCACCTCCTAAGAAATTTGTAAAAATAGCACCAGTTGTTGGACTACTAACTTTGTAGCCTTTGTTTTAGGCTACCACTAAGAAAACGCCCCTCATAGCTGAAGTCAGTGGCCTCAAATAAATTACATTCATCTGAGAACAAATATCTGTCATAAAATCAAAAAGAAAACTACATTCATGTAAATATATCCATTTGAGTTGAGAGACTTTTTCTGTCCCTCTTTCTGTTCTTTAAAATGTTGACTCACAAGCAATGAAATGTACATAAAACAAGGACAGCAATGCCACTACCTGTTTGTCACCGAGAAATACCGACAGATCTTTGCACTTACTTTAAAGAAAACAAAATGAAATGTTATCGCAGCTTGCAAGAGCATGACTTTCAAAAAAGGGTGTTTGCCAAATTCTTTTGAGATGAACCTAACAAAATCAGAAGTACTTCTACTTACTAAGTGAATGGTATTGCAATTTAAAAAAAAACATGAAGGAATATGCAGGCTTTACAACATGCAGATTCTTTTCTATGATTTAGTTTTACGCATATTGAATGTTATTCTCCAAATATACTGGAAGTTTAATCAGTTGTGTATGAAAATAAATGTGTAAATATATGATTGTGAGGTGTGTTCTATCGCGTATTGATCATTAGGATGATGAAACAATATCGATACAAGCTATCCTTGGCTTTGCTGACCACAAAGATGTTGAGTACTTGGACAGCTGCAGCATCATCATCGTTGAAAATCAGTAAAATAAACCAGAGGGAATAAAACTTGTTATCGTCAAATTAACTTAAATTCTCTTTTTATACCATTTAAGACATTTTAATGTCAATCCGAGCATTAGCTGGACTCACAATTAAGATTACACAAAAGCTTAAAGGGATAGTTCACTGAAAATTCATTCATTATCTTCTCACCACTATGATGGAGGGGTAGGTGAAGTGTTTGAATCCACAAAACCCTTGTGGAGTCTCAGAGCTAAACAGCGTTGGAGCCCATTCCACTACAATTGAAGTAAATGGTGATCAATTTGTCATAAAACAACAGAAATAAACATAAAATGCCTCCGTACTGATCATGTGGTGTCATCCAAGTGTCCGGAAGCCCAGACATTTAAATTAAACTCAAAACAGCATTATTTACACCATGTTTTTGGCCTAAATGTCCACTACCAGTAGTATTAATGATACCACGCTACCACACTTAAAAATGTGTCTTTTGAAACCCCACCACTTTGTTTTTAACAAATTCACTTTGTCACCTTGTAAAAGAATTCATATTAATTCTTTGCCACTTTAGTTTTCACACGACTAGGTGCAGGGGATGGATGCCGAGAAGAAACCATACCATGAAAACATACTGGGATTACTCTGCTTCATGCGAAACCTCAAGAAGAACTAGTAAATTAAAGACATTGAATAAACTCAATACTGTGATATTGAGATTTTTAACAACAAATTTTCAATCCCTTCCCTGAGCACCACAACTCCATTTTTAAGGCAAGTTTACAAAGGAGTAAAACTTAAAAAAACTTAAACTTAAACTCAAACATTGCACTTAGTTGTTGACTATAAGTCTGCACATATATTGGTTTGTTGCCACTGTTATATGAATTATTACAAGAAATAATTATTCCAAAAAAATCTTCCCATCTCTTTTTATTTTAGTTACCACATAATTTTGTGTGCATACCTCAGTCCCCTCACTATACCAGATTTTTTTCATATTCCCTGGGAAGTTTGTGAAAATATCCAAAAGACACAATGTTATAGAAAGGGGGAAAAAAGTAAATGGATCCACCCTTTATCTAGATCTGCGGCAACATTATTTATTTTATTAATATTCTTGGTTCATTCTCCTTTAATATTTCCTCACAGCTAGGACATGTTCGCTCTGTGCTTTTATTCTGGAAGTCACGTTTTTATTATTGCCAGAAGTGCTCCAGAGCTGTATTAACTAATGATATGGGCCAAACAGTGTTTCATATTAAAAAGTGACTTTGGAATCACGCTGGAATTTGTTGGTTTTATTCGACAACTATTTGGTTTTATGTTGTACCGGAAGCGTATTTTCCTCGGCTCGTGACACGTGGGCTTGACAGGAGAGTGACGTCACAGGGTAAACAAACGGAGGCGGCTCGGACAGAGGAAGAGAGACGGGGCTCGGAGCTGTGGCTGTCGGGTGTCATGTCTGGGACTATGCCGTCTTCCCGGAGGAGTGAGAGCGACTGGCAGGGGCTGGTCAGCGAGGTGAGTGAGGGGCGAGGGCCGCGGACAGGCGCTGCAGAGGCGGGCTGCCTCTTCCAGAGGCTCCCTTGCTCCATGGAACACACCTCTGCGTGTTACAGGCGTGAAGCTGCCGAACGACGCAGGCAGATGTTTTGTGCTCTTAGCTACAGAGGCCGCTTTTTGACGGGGGTTAAGCTAACGTTGCTATTCTGTCAGGCCGATGGCATCCTCCTCCCAGGGTGCACCAGATGTTTCCCACCTGCGGGAGCTCATGTCCTTGTTTAATTTCATTTAAACCCGCTGAATTAGATCTAACTGTCACCATTTGAAACGAATGGTGTTTAGTTAAAGCAACACTGTGTCAGAACAACAGCGCCATCTGCAGCCACACGTGGGGATGGAATTCTGTTGGGCTCCATTTCTGAGCGATTAGAGGTAGATAGTTCACCAAAAAATGAAAATGCACTCATGTTCTTCTCACCACTTTACCGATTGAGGGGGTGGGTGAAGTGGTTGAGTGCACAAAACACTTTTGGAGTCTCAGGGGTAAAAAGTGTTGCAGCCAAATCCAATACATTCAAAGTAAATGTTAAAAAGAGTGGTGAGTAGATAATGAGTGAATTTGAATTTCCGGTGAATTAGCCCTTTAAAGTTTAAGTGTGAAGGATTTATGGGAATCTAGCGGTGAAGTTGCGTATTGTGGTTGTTAAGCAATACATCCACTAGAAGGCAGCGCAGAGTCTAGAGTTTCAGGACTACAAAAAACCTGCTGAATGGATTTCCATGATATGTGAAGGATGGGATATAGGCCAAGAAAGCATCCATCTTGGAATATCTGATTTATGCAACTAATTTATTTATTTATCCTTCCACCAACTTTCATATAAATCCATTCAGTAGTTTTTGTGTGATCCTGCTAATTAACAAATCAATCAACCATCCAACCAACCAACAAGCAGAGAAGGGTGAAAATATAACCTTCTTGGTAAAGGTAGGAGCCACAAACCACTCTACAACCTTTACTACACACTCTACTACAGTATACTCTCCTCTGTGACAGCGGCTCCTGTTTGATTTGGTTATGAGCTGGTTCGACAGCTATCAAGGTTTACTCTGTTCCCTCTGCTGACTCTTATCTACACTTTAAACACGTGGCTGCCGTTTGTGTGTTCTTCCACCTCTGGGGAACTGGTCTGGGTTGTTTCATTTTTACAGTCAGGTAATCTGGCTGTTTCTATCCCTGCAGGTAATTCTAAAGCCAACAGAAAGCTGAATGATACAGTCATGATTGATGAATGTTACATAGAGACTTACATCAGAAATCAAGTGAGATGACCTGTGATTAACTTTGTCCATTATAATTTAACTAATTCCACTGCTCTGTGTTCTGTCCTTGCATTTGTGGTAGTTCCTGGTGTGTAAGCGTAAGCTGGAGAGTAAGAAAGAGGCCCTGCTCATTCTGTCTAAAGAGCTGGATACCTGTCAGCAGGAAAGAGACCAGTACAAGCTGATGGCCAACCAGCTGAGGGAGCGTCACCAGGGACTCAAGAAGAAGTACAGGGAACTCATTGTGAGTGGGTCTCATTTCTTCACGTGCACTTAAATGTCTCCACTACACTGCTTCTTCATGGACTATGATGAAACTTAACTCAACATATGCATAAAGAAACATTTACTGTTTGTATTTGATGATTGAGAATGATGTAATTACTGTATTTATGCCTCGACGGCAGCGACAGCTAGTGACGAGAGGCAATTATGTTCTCTGGCTTCCATGCTTCCCTTTTTCGTAAAAAAGATATTTCTAGAACACCATGAAGTAATTTCTTACATTTTAGTACATATGTTAAGTTAGATGAAGGTCGCTGTGACCTCTTCAAACAAATGTTCTGCCTTGTGAACACAATATCTGAAGAACACATCCAGGGATTCTTTTTAAAGACCCAAAGAAGAACTTGTTAGAATGTGGATGTCAAAGGTTAATGCCAGAGTGATTTAAACAGCACTTTTAGTCATCTTGTGAACACATCTCTGAAATGCCTTGAGGGAATTTGTCCCACTCCAGTTTCAAAACTTTGACTCAAATAAACTGATAAGATTTTATTGGTCAAAGGTCTCGGTAGCGCATTTTGAACTTGTGATTTTAACAACACCTCGAGAGAATCCTTTACAAATGTGGCCCGTGTTCTCTCACACTCTTTTGATCTTTCAGGATGGTGATCCCTCTTTGCCGCCAGAGAAACGCAATCAAGTAAGTTGATGATTTCTTGAACTTTCTCACTTGCACTAATGCTGTTGATACCAGAGTGTAGAATTGAGAATCATCTATTGGTGAAGTTGCACATTGGAGCTTAATATCCCTTACCCCACTCTCTCCTTCCAAACATGAAAGAGAACCTGTGGTAGCCTTCAGTTGTCATAAAAACTCAAACTCAAACAAGCATGACTCGACATGTGCTCGACCATGTGCCATTCAATCTACAAATTTGTTTAATAAAGCACTGTATTTTAAATTCATTCAAAGTGAGAAATCAGAAATCCCCAAGAAATAATAATTGAGCTTGTTTTTTTGGCTTGATCTTTTATCTTTATCTGTTTAGTAGTATAGGCTCACATTGTTTTCAATGATGCAAAACCTATTCTTGTTTCACAGCTGTTCTTGAACGTTAGCCGTTATTCCTCTTGGTGTTATTCCTCTGAGCTGCAGAAGAAAGAAGATGTAGTCTCACTCAGTAGGGATTTATTGTATCTCCACTCTCTCTACGATGGATCAGTAGCCCTGTCACCAGCTGTCTTTTGACCATGTGTCTGTTCCTCTCTGTGCGTCCATGCTTAACTTGTCCTCCCAGGTGAACCTGGCTCAGCTGCTGAGAGACTCAAGGGAACGAGCGAAGCAGCTTGGGGAGGAGGTGAAGGAGCTGACTCAGAGGCTCACCGAGGCCCAGGGGGATAACAAGGTGAGGTGACCAGGAGCACCGCACAAACAAACATGTGCATTTTAAATACCATTCATTTGACCTGGGTCCTCTCATAGTGTAGATGTTGAAAGAAGCAGTAAATTAAGCATGTTTCTCCTACAGCTCCTGAGGATGACGATTACTCGACAGAGGCTGGGGGATGAGGAGGTGGGGGCGCGTCACTTTCCTGCTCATGAACGTGAGGATCTGGTTCTGCAGCTAGAGAGAGCTGGGCTACAGGTTCATACACTTTTCAAATTTTTCTCAAAGAAAATATCATCTAAAACTTAGAAAAAAATCCTTTCAAATTGGATACAAACATTCGCCTGTACTCAAGGATTAACTGAGAATTTGATAGTCAAAGGACAAAGGTCACTGTAACCTTACGAAAGAGTTTTTTGGTTTTATGAACGCAACTTCTCAGGCACTTGAGGGAATTTCTTTGAATCTGGTACAAGAAAGTCTGGAAAACCTGTATAGAATGAAATTGCACTGGTTTGCGTACATATACAACTCCAGGATGGTTTTAAAGTTAACCTTCCAGACTTTTTATATACACAAAACTTGTGTAATGTTGTCAGCTTTCCAACTAGAATAAAAGAAGCAAGATGGAGAGGGTGAGTTTTGGGTTCTTGATCATACTGAGAGAAATCCATCATAGATTTCAGACTAGAGCAGCTTCAATTGTTCAAAATACAGTTCAGGAAACTCTACTCAAGTACACAAAGCTTTGAATTTTCCCCACGTCCCTAAAAACCTCTCAGTGGCTTCTCTCACAAGCACTTTTCTCCCACACTCCATTTTTTAGATGGAAGAGATGGAGCACCACATGAAGGCCCTGACCGATGAGCTGCAGGACGTGAAGGCGGAGCGCAGTGTGTTCAGGGAGAAGGCCGATCGAGTCAATGTGGAGCTCAACCACATCTTGGGCAACCACGAGGAACGCATCATTGATGTGGACGCCCTCTGTATGGAGAACAAGTGAGTGGGACAAGGAGGTATCGAGATGTCGAGAAGATGGGGCCACTGTCATAAGTCAGTTATGCTCCTGTAGTTCTCCACATATCCAGCTTATATATAACAGATTTTACAGCTGCTTTCTTTAATTCTCTCAATTTTTGATTTGAACGTCTTGATATTTTATTCACGCTCACCAATCAATTTATTAGAAAACCATACCGTTACATTTTTGGGAAGCTCCAGATAAGGAATACATTTTCCACGTCTTTAACATCTTTTAAAACATTTTCATTGATTTCTCATGATAATACAGGGATCTTGATGAAAACAATCGGACATTGTGTGGACTGTTGGGCCTTGGTGGAGGAATGCGCTCTACTGCATGCCTTTCTAGTTAGTATTAGTCGTGTAATCATTTTTGAGACCAGTAACACTGTGCAACTGATCTTATTTCAGCAATTTCCTATGTTTAATGAACATCGATTAGTATCTCTGTCTGCATGTAGTCAACACCCCATCAATAATCATTACATGTAAATTGAATCACTGTTGCTGCAGGTATTTGCATGAACGTTTCAGCCAACTGCAAGAGGAGGTGAATCTACTAAAATCAAACATCATGAAGTACAAGGTACAGATGGCACGTCGTTTTTTAAAAATGTTTAGGTGATGCTGTTTTTTAGGCTTAGAAATCCTGACAGAAATCATGTGATTTCACAAAATTTGTATTCTTATGCTTGTGCACTAAAAGTAAAAGAGGAGACTTTGATTTAAAGCGTTCATCAAACGTGACAGGGCCCGCTTTATTCTTTTGTCTTCCCCTCCCCACAGACTGCTCTTGAGAGGAGGAAGAACTCCAGCACATATGGGAAATCAAACAGCAGTCCCCTCACTGGAGTTCTCTCAGCCAAACAAGGTGAAAACACAAACTGTTCGGCTCACTTTGAATTCTCTTTAAACTCAGACATAGATAGATGCTGGCACAGCTGATCTGGCAACTGAGTGAAATGTTTTCCATCACCTCCGTTTCCGAGCACGTCAGTCAATTTTTGATCAGATAAACTCTGCAGCCGATCCTTCCTATTTTTCTAGCCGTAAATCATTCCATTATTTAATTAATCCTTTTTTTTTTTTGCCGATCCTTCGAGCCAACCGGACACCAGCTGGGTTACTAATTGTATTCTGAGAGGTAGAGAGCGCCACTGGCAGGGAAATGAGTCTGCCATGATGACTGACAGTTGCAGGCAGAAGCAGCACAGTGGGCTCTGGGGTTAAAGTTAGGAGAGTGTCACCTAGTTGACAGCTGTTTCTAACTTTCTATCTCTGTCTTGCTCTTGTCATGCTGTTCTCCCTGTCTCTTGCGATATTACCCCATTCTCACTTTTATCTATTTTTTTAATGTCTTTTGAAAGTTTTATCAGTGCATCATTATTATGTCAGGCTGTTGGTTCGTACTCTCAGTATGATAGGTTTTTCTTTGCACACATCTGCTTTCCAATGAAAAAAACTGTTCTCCTTCATTTGTATCCCTTTCTCCTCCTACTCCCTTTCTACCTCTCATTGTTTTCTCTACTTCAACTTAATTTTTCACCTCCACTCTTGCTTATCTCTCCTCAGTCCAGGAGATGCTCCTGGAAGAGCACGGCTGCAGCCTGCCAGCCACACCTCAGTCCATCTCCGACCTCAAGTCCCTGGCCACAGCTCTGTTGGAGACCATCCATGAGAAGAATCTGGTCATCCAGCACCAGAGGCACACAAACAGGTACTGAGCACAGACTGTTTGTAAAGACAGATGACATGACGGCTCCCAAAAGTGAAACCAAATCATTTTGATGGCCCCCCTGGTGGCTGGCAGCAGTACAGGTCATAAACTTTGCCTGCTCCATTTTAGTGGACGGCGCAAGGACATAACTAAATAGTCAAAGTTCATTAAATAACTTTTTTTTTAAAGATAGTGTCTGTTATTTTAGGTACTTCTTATCACACTGATGATTGTTCAAGTGTTCATTTTTCCAGTAAGTTTAGTTGAAACTAGTTATTCGATACTACAGTATATAAATGGGGTGAACGTCATGATTGGCAGCTGAGACTGACCAGCGACCTCGATACCGCAGCTCCGCAAGTTGGCTCCAAATTATGTCAGTTTTGGGAAATGATGGCACCAACATCTGGGGAATTTTAGCTTCTTTTTTGTAGAATGAAAGGTGTCGTCCATCTTTATTTAGAGTCTTTGCCACTGCGATGGCCCATTAGAATAACATTGGAGGAACCCCTCATTCCTGCTCCTTTGCCAAATACAATACAATAAAACTTTTAAACAACCTCACAGTCTTACGATGTTTGACTTCCTGATCTAAGAGTCCTCCTCCGCCTCCAAGACAAACACTACCTGGTGCGATACAGGCACACACTGTTCCTCCCTCCCAAGTAACCTGACCTTTTCTGCATTGTTCTGCAGGATCCTTGGGAACAGAGTTGCAGACCTGGAAAAGAAGCTGAAGACCTTGGAGGTTTCAGGACTGTGGAGCCTTCCAGGTGGGTCTCAATTCAGAATAATGGGTAATACATCAGTTTCAATATCTGTATATAAGGAGTCTGTAATCGTACTACGCCATTAGCAAACATAACATCTGTGTGCGTGCAGCTAACTCACTTAATAATTAATAACATGTTGCTCTTGAATCCCTGATTTTATCTCTTATGCCTTAGTGAATATAGAACTCAACTATGGGATCTTTTCTCTGATTGTTCTACATAGCACAGCGATTTAAATGTGTTTTACATCTACTTCCATTAATGAGGTTTTATGCTCATAACAACGTGCCTTTCTCTCCTCTCTCACTGCGTCTCAGGCTTGACCTACCGTGTATCTTTGGGAATTGGGAGTATGTATTCCTTCTGCCCCACTTAGCCCATCCATGCCCTCCACTGTGTCATGCCAGGACAAATCTGGGCTGACGCCCAGAAAGTGTGTCACCTCATGCCCACCGTTTGCAGTGTGTCGACTCCATTGACCACCCGCTCATGTGTCCACTCGTGATAGCATTGACTAAGCCAGGCTACCTGAAAATCTCACACTGATCCTTTTTTCGGTCTAGTGGATCTGTCTTAAATTTTACCCCAGGGAGAAAAAAGTTTGGGCCTTGGAATGTTTAAAGGGCAGGAGAGGTCTGATCAATTTTAAAATGCTTGTAGTTTATTAATGGCCAGAATCAGAATTTTAAATCGTGTAACAAAAAGACTAAAGGACTGACATTTGCAGAGTAGCCAGAGAAGAGAGAAGATTTGATTAACATAAAATATTCTTATTCTTCGTGGCATGTTAGTCAAATGATTATAATGTTTCTTGGATATGAGGATGTGACGATTCATGTAGGTGAGACAGCGGAGAAGATGCACCTTAAATTCGAGGAGGAAAATATCATTTGAGACCAAAATAGTATCAAAAAGCGCATTTATCTCTACCAGTGTACAAAATATAGACACAGCTCAAATCAAAGTAAAAGATGAACATTGAACAGTTTACCTCTCAACTATGGTCTGCCTCGAACACAGCTCCCTCTTATCCCCACTGGAGGGAGGTGTTGTGTCGCGTATGAGCCAGCCCTGAGAGGTGGTGGGGCTGCGGCTGGATGGAGGTGCCCTGTCATGAGACCGTCATTCTCACTGCCATAAAGCTGACAAGCATCCATTACTGAAAATGATTGCCCACATTACAAACACATTTAGGGGAATGTGCCGTTATTAGCGAATTTGTAGGCGAGGGCCCAGAGTGCCTGACGACCACGCTGTCCACCACAGTTAGGGAGACGGAGATGTAGAGAGAGATGTGTGCGTCTGTGGCCTTGATGTGATATGAAGGGCTGATGGATATTAAAGGCAAACAGGATAGGATGGAGCGGCTCGGCCGCCTATACCTGAGGCCCGGAGAACAAGAGAGGGTGACTACATTGTCTCCGGATGAGAGGGAGCGAAAAACAGTAACAATCACATTGATGCAGTGAGTCAGATAAAGTTGTGATTGATAGATCCACTCCTGAATCTGCCCCTCCCCCAGTGTTGAATGATTGCAAGACGAAATGTAACACAGCAAGTGAAAGGGCTGCCTGAGTACATCAGCCATTGAAAAGATGGGTGGATAAAGAATGCACTGGTGACGCTCTGTTTTTGAGCAGTGACAGACTTTTTTCCCCCAGTTTCATCTTTTTGTCTCCATGTTTGTTGTGTTTATGATCTGGTACGTTAGGGTGCCATGTCGAACAGAAAGCGCTGTTATATATGCAGGATGGGTGCGTACAAATTTATAGCATGCTGTGTGTGAGAGAGAGCGTTGAGGAGAGCCTCCAGGAGACGCTCCACTGTGCTCAGTTGAGGCCTAGCTCCTGATATCTGACAGACACCACCTTATTATTGGCTTTGAAAGTCAGTCCTCACAAAGCCCCCCTCTCAAAACCACAGACCAGCTACCTCAGCTTAATGGAGTAGATGCTTGCTTCTAGAGAACTGCTGACTCTTTTCTCTTTAGTCGGCTGGAGCAAAAGGATGTGTTCTTTTCTTCAGAAAATAAATACAGTTATGAACAAGGTTGGAGTTAGGTGGAAATATATCATGAAATCACAGACATGTCAGTGGGATAGAATAGTTTGTATCAGGCATCTGGTCATAAACCACACTTCTGGAAAAAGTGGAACTTTTGTTTGAGCAGGGCAGGGAGGCTTGTAACGAATTTCATCCCAATCCGTCCAATAATTGTTGAGAAATCACAATTATTGGCCATGGTGATGCAAGAGGAAACATTAGGATACACCCTCTGAGAACCATGAATGTCTGGACAAAAAAGTTTCATGGCAATCCATCAAATCGTTGTTGAGATATTTCACTCTGGACCAAAGTGGCGGACTAACATTGTCATCCCCTGGGCCATGCTCCTAAAAAAACAAACCTTTGAAATAATAAGATAAGATAAGAGGTACCTTTATTGATCCTCTGCTGAGGAAATCCACAAACGACACACAGGCACAAGAAAGAAGCAGCACAAGGGGATAATGTATTAAGAATAAAAAATAGAAATCCTATGTACGATAAAAGTAGAAAAAATAATACATGTGCAAAGCTTTTTTCTAAATGTGCAATATAAAGCTATGGATCAAGGCTGCGTAGGTTTTATAATAAACAATATGTGCAGCAGTTCTTTCTTGAGATGACTGAAAACATCCTCTTTGTTAAAGAAGCAAAGAAACTATTTTTAGATGCAGTTAGACGCCCCCCCCCCCCCAGCATCCATAACAGTATGGACTGCATTCATAACAATATGGTTTCCATACACCATTCATGATTCTCACGCATCGCGACACCCAGTCATCCATTTTCTCATTCTTCTGTTTGTTTTTGTGTCCCCACACTTGAATGGGCCTGGTTTCTTGTCTATTCACGGAGAATCTCTGAGACAAAGGCTGATGGGCACACTTATAAGCATGTAGTTACTGCGTGTGTATGTGTGTATTTGTGATGTCTCGTTTATAAGACACAGGCTCTTGTGATTAGCATATGGTGTCAGCCTAAGAGGCATGCAGCCATCACTAATGAAGACAGATGACAAGGAACTGAAGCCGCTTCTCTGTAAAAGCACTGCAGTGCATACATGCTTGTATGTTTTGTATGCTGCATCCATCCATTCCTAACTTGCCGAAATCTTTGACAACTTTTCATGTCACTTTGTCCTTTTGTTGTCCTTTGCAAAGCGACAGTAACAGTGACTGTGTGTTGTGGTCTCACAGGGACACGACACAGCATCATGCTGGACGACAACCTTCAACCAGAGCTTCATCCGACACTTGTCACACCTCAGCCAATCGTGCAGCCGCCCAAAGGTGAGCGAGTAATTGTGTGTGTGCAGGCTCCTCCACCCGTTGATAAGAGCACTCGCTGCAATTAGCCACGATGTGCTAAACACTCCTCGCTTCTTTCCATGTTTAACCCAAGTCCTTTGCATTCCCTCCTCCACCCCACTCGGCTTCTCATTGGTGCAAGCTGCCCAAATGCCATGGCATTTTGGAAATGTGAAGCAAATTCTCGCCCGCTGACATTCAGAAACTTCTGCCATCTTCTCTTTGAAAGGGGTTGGGGGGCCATAAATATGGATGCTAGTTCAAGTCATGTTGCTTTCTTCCTGCATGTTTTTGCATGTGTGTGTTTGTGTGTGTGTGTGTGTGCTGGGGCACTCTATGTGTAGTCTTTAACCTTTTTGCCTCCACATGGACAAATATGGGTCAGTAATCCCCAAAGTGAGAGCATATTTTGGCAGAAAGAAGCAGAACTAAGCTGTTGCTATTGCTATTCTACATTGACACAGTGGCATGGATCCAAAACAGGAAAGTTTTTCTTGATTTTCTTTTTCATTCAGTCACAAATAAATTTTCTTAAAAAAAATAAGACATGAATGATAAAGGGACAGACAGTCTTTGACCTGAGAATCAACCAGCAGATACATACACAAAAAAGAAAAGAGCAACGGAGTAATACGAGTTCATAAATAGTCTTTGCAATGGACTCCTTCTCTAAATTTTAATTTCACTCTTCTCTGTCAACTGTTACAAGGCAAAAATAGAAAATAATCCCAATCATTTCATAGTCAGTTCATTGTTTTAACAACCAATTTTATAATTTATTAACAACAAATTTGTAATATTTGCTGGTTCCAGCTTCTTAAATGTAATTTAGTGTTTCCTCTCTCAATTAAATATTCTTGTATGATAAATACGTTTGGGGTTTGAAGATGTCAGATACTGTGAGGTGCATTGTCCAGTATTTTCTGATGTTTCTGAAGTCAATTCTCTCTGTCAGGCCCCCGTAGCTCTGTTGCTTCCATTTTTCGAGGCTGTGTGTCCTTTCGGAGTGAGAGTTACGGTGCAGCTGATATATTGTCCATAAACGCCAATAAATTGAGCGATAAACTACACCCAATCTCCTCCTTTATGCACTGGAGCTATAATAGTGCCGGCCATAATTGTGGTATCATTTGTTGGTGTTGTTTTGCACACATTGCTGTGCAGCATAGGGCAGAAGTGCTTGTTTTCTGATGACCACAGATCAAATGAGCAATTAAGATGACCGTTGTCTCATCTTACTTCCCTTAGCTGTGTCAGGCAACAGAAGTTCGGATGAATCATTGTGGGAATGCCACACCGCTGGTGGCGACCTTGGCACAGATGGCGTCAGCGGGGAAGACACACCTGCACTGCTCAACAGTCTGGAGCAACTAGCAGGGGTGGAAAGGAATGGGATCGACAGGAGAGGAGGGGGAGAGAGGGCAGGGCTCATGGAAGACGGGAAAGAGGGGCGCAGTCCGGTGGAAGAGGCGGGGCACGAGGTAGAAGGGATTGAAGATGAAGAACTAGAGTCCACGGTGGAGGAGGGAGAAGAGGCGGCCTTGGCGCTGGATGTGCCGCCCACTGGATCAGACCTTCCATGCCTTCCTATTAAACAAGCCTCTGTCGATAACTCAGACGTGGCTCATCAGTGCCATGAAACTCAGGAGTCTAATAATATCCCTGAACATGTAAAGGCCTCCATATCAGCTCCAGAGGACCAGGACACAGAGGTGTCAAGTACAGTGGAGTGGGACATTCACTGTTGGGCTGCGCAGGGTGACACCAGTCACAGAGACAACTTGGTATGAACCTAGAAACACCTGAGACGTTGATTTAAATTCAAGTCCACGTGATCGATGATTGCGTTAATCATCCCTTGTCGCATTCTCACAGCGCTGCCCCTGCTCACCAGTTCCCTGTTCCACCTGACAGCTCTTTTTTTGGAAGTCAATAAAACACAGAGAAAACACTTTCACTTCTCAGCCTGCGTCAACAGAGCCGGAGGTGCAGTCGTATCCAGACAGGCTTGTTACTGCGCAGGAACAGACAATCTTGAAATCAATGGAGTTGCAAACTTCATGCCCTACAGGAAGAGTGGGGCTCGGAAAATAACAAACATGGCAGCCTCGACTCTGTCTCCATATTCCTTCCTTCTCCCCCCCTGTGATTAGATAATCCCAATTGTTTGCTTTCCTCCTCTTCCTAGGGGATGCAAATCAACTTTCCGTTCCATCGTTGCTCTCATGGGGGCATTCCAAATTATCTCAACCAAACTTGTCATGAATGTCTTGTAGATATGTGTGAATTAATAATGTGAATTTAAGAGATTCTACTGATGTCAATTCATCTGTATGGGCAAATCATACTGTATTTTCCCCTCATTTAGAAGTTAATATTCAGATGAGACTACATGTGCCTTATACAGTATGTGGGAATATTGACTGATATTTATTTAATTAAAAATGTATAAATCTGCAGTATTGATGGTTGGTATTTTTCTGATATTTAACCTGATTCTATTCCTAGTGTACAAATTAACATCCACTTGCATATAATCAATAATGTGAAATAATATCCAGGTTAATTGAAGCTATCTAGCAGCTCAACTCTATGAATGCCTCAGCATGTCTTCCTTTCCCTCCTCCTCTCCGTAGAGTCCTGAGGGGTTTGTCGTGCCTGAGTACACAACTGTGACTCAAGAATCCTTTTAACCCCTCATACATGATTCCCACTATCACTTCTTGTTGGTGGTGTGGTCCTAAACTCAGATATTCGGAAAAAAGCAGGCAGTGGTCAATGTAGGCGCAATCACTGGTCCAGTGATAGTGAAAGTGTGACTGATATGTGTGTTACGAGTGTGACTTGTTTGATGTCAATGTTCTGAGCCAGAAAATGAGAACAAATCTGCAGCAAAGCACTGAGTGATTGGTCTCTCATTAATTCTAAATGCAAGAGCTGCTTTATTTGAGTCTCTTCCTTCCAGCCTCGGGAAAGCAGTGTTCCAGAAAATCTAGAGTGAGTTGTCACAAATCCTAACCCTATTTTTCAATTTACACATCAAGTTTTGGATCATACAAAAATTCTCAAGCTTAAAAAACTTGCAGACACTAAAAGTTTTCCAGGCGCGCCCATCTTGTCCCGCAGCCAAAGTCCATTGCCCACAGTGTGTCAAGAACGAGTGGCGAGGCCGAATCCTTCAGCTCGCAGGTGACAGCTGGCCTCTCCAGGCAAACGCAGCGTCAAAGCCAGAATCCATGAACTGCTTATTCTGCAAAAGACCACTTGCTATTTTTAATGTCTGACACAAAAAAATCGAGAAAGAATTTTGAGCTGGAGAGCCGTGGTGTGCACCCAGTGCCGGCGCCGTGCCAAGCAGCTGATTTGGCAAACTGCAGCAGGCCTTTTCTTTTTTTCTTTTTTTTTTCTCAACGAGTTTGTTAAGTTTATTAGCCAGATGGAGTCCAAGCAGATGAAATTGCGGGACGATACCGTTGGGTTCCTCATAAAGTCGTTGTCCAGTTTATGATTTTTTCTGCATGCGTTTGAATAGCTTAGAGTCTATCCTGCCCATACACTGTATATAAAGTGAAGCCAAGTCATCTTGATCACCCCCCAGTGGCAGGCTGCAGTATAGATCAAGGAGGCTGTATTTTCACTCTTGTCTGACTGTTTGTTGGTTCGTATGTTTGTTTGTAAGCAAGATTTCGGAAAAAACTGCAAGACGAATTACCATGAAACTTGGAGGAAGGTTGTCCATCTTTATATACAGTCCTAGCCTGCATACCATCCTTAACCATTAGCCTTCACTTCACAGATTTAAAAGTTGTGGCCACAAACATTTTGACTATGACAAAACATTAAAGTGAAATCTGCATCAGTGTATATGCACCAGAAAAGTAAAAAGAAACTGCGGCACATATCCAATCCACTTGTGTGGACTTGTTAAACAAGGCATTTAAAGAAGAGAAAAACAAGATAAGCCTTAGGTGCCAGTAGTAAAGACAAAATGTCTGGAAGTTTATTGGCGATTAACTTTTATCTACCTGAATTAACCCCACATAACCACACAAACAACCACCACAGGTATACGATATATGAGCTGTTAGTAGCTAAAGATTCATCAGAGACCCTCTGACGGCTTCCCGTTAGGATCTGACTGGCCAGTATCTGGCCTTGTCACACAGCTGAAAGATTCAGGCTCCTTCTCCAGACCCCTAGAGAGCGGAAAGAAGAAGAGGGATTGCTGAGAGCTGTTGTAGCCAATCATTGCCACTACAGATAAAAATGAGGCTACGGCACCAGCAGCTAGCCCATGCCAGAAACTAATCTTGAACCTTTTTTTTCTGTGACAGTGACATTCCCCCAATGCAAGGCAAGTAAAAAAAAAAAAAAGCATTGCAAAGTGCTCCGATTGGCCCCCGTGCTGCTGGAATCACTCAGGTGTGTGTCTCTATTTGTACTTGAAAGGGAGATCAAAGTGGGGATCATCCGTATGTGTGTGCGAGCCTGTCCTGAGATTTTTTGCAGCTTTGTACGTAGCTGCTTCCCTTTTATGTTGTACAAGTTGAGATGGCTCGTACCGAGTCATATACAGACCTTTTCCTCCGCAGACATTTGGACATGTCATTGAAAGAGAAGCAGAGGTGTTCCTGATGCCGTCCCAGTAATTAATTTCAGTATTTATACGTCAGCTTTTCCTGCTGTGACATGTCCAAATGTCTGCCGTGTAAAAGGCCCATGCTGCTCATCTTATCGCAGTATCAGCTGGCTTTGTTCTGATCCCCCACTCCACCCACCATATTATCCCACCCTGGAGTAGAGAGAGAGACCAGCAGGGTCACAGCAAATGCTCACCAACTCTAATAAGTGTGACCAGGGAGCCAGAGGGCTTGTGGATGTAGGAGGGTTTGACACCCCATCATCTCTGGGCCCTCTGAAGGTTTGAGGAATGGGGGTAGACAGGGGCGTTCGGAGCCAGCGGTTTCCAGGCCAACCACTCAGTAGGGTTAATTACTATACCAACCAGGTGCCCTTTCCAGTGATGGTCAGTGCCCTTGTGATCCACACTTCATTCACTCACCTTGCTTTTTTTACGCTTACCTGAGTTTTATCATGTGGTGCCTCAAAGACACTCCAGTTCGCTGAGCCCTGCAGGGTTGCTCCCCAGGTGCTGCGATTTGAGAAGTGTAACTTTCTGCTCCGCTGCTGACAAGGCTCTTATTATCTGAGATAATAGGGGACAGATAAAAAGTGAAACGGGCTAAATATGTCAGTCATCTTTTTCCAGCTTGTTTCACGTGGAGTTAATAACGCTAATGCATCACAGATGCAATTTGCATAACTGCATTATTTGCTTGGTTTTCACTTAGATTTAGATTTGGTATCTGCAATTACTGTGTGCATTTTCATATCGGTTCGGCTGACAAATGTGAATATGGTCACGTACACATTGTTAAATATTAAGCCCCCCCTCTTTGTATAGGCTACAGAATGTAGTCATAAGGTACCCAGTGATGTTGTCCGCCCACATTGGTTTGGCATTTCTTTAAAGATTTAGGTTGTTGATTTAATTTTTGTCTTGCCTACTCATACGCAATTCCGATTACTTGCTGTGAGTCAGATGAGAAAATTAATATAACACTCTAATTTCTGTACATGGACTGTATTAAAAGATCTTGACCAGCCGTGAGTCAGTCTCAGCTGTCAATCATGACATTCACTCTGTTTTTAAAGTTTCAATTAACTGATTAAAAACTGTGAAACTTAAGTATAGAATTCAGATACTTTAATGTAGAAAGTATGATTGATTCACAACTTCAAAGTTGATGTTCTCGACTCTTATATTACTGGGTGGCAATTTGCCTGTTACCCCTGTTTCCAGTCTTTATACTAAGACATGATAGACATGAAAGTAGAATCAGTCTTCTCACCAAACTTTGAAAAAAGCAAAGAAATATATTTCTAAAAAGGTCCAACTATTCTTTTAAAGTAACATTATATTACAAAGCTATAAATATCCTGGGACTGCCATCAGAAGTTTACTTGATCACAAAATACTGCCTGCTGCTTGTGCTTCTTCGTCCCCTGTGACCTACCTCAGTCGTTTCCCCATTTCCTGGAGGCAAAACTGAAACTGACTGCAATAACAACAACAACAACAACATGGCTCCCGAGACCCTGCTGGGAAGCAAGGCAGGCATGTTGGAGGATGCGAGAGCTTGCGGACGGCCGATAAGCAGAAGGGCCACACCGGGGGTCAGCACGTAGCCACAGCATACAGTCAGATCTCTATTAAGATAGAAGATGGTGGGCCATGTGTGATAAGAGCCGACAGGAACTGGTGATGTGATATCAGTGATTGGGCAGTGGCAGCAGATGCCACTGTCCTCTACCAGCGTGGGAATTGGGGCTGGAAAGAACTTGTTCCCCGGCATTGGTACCATGAAGTAGTTCTCTAATCTTCATATTCAAATTTCACATATTGTATTTTGGAAATTGCAGAAAACAATCTCTGTTTTTGAAGCATTGAAACAGCCAGATACAGATCTTCATATGACTTCACAGAATTACACAGTTGAAAAGTTCTGAAGATTTAAACTTGAATGGGGTTTACAGTTCATAAAATGTGCCCAGAATGAAAAGATTTCCTTCAGAAGAGTAAGATAATTTAGGTATTCCATCAAAGTTTAAGAGTCTCAAATACTGCGTCTGTACTCACCATGACAGTGCACCACTGGATATGTGATTACAAGAAACAGAGTAAGTCGCAGCATCCTTGCAGTTTGTTTGTGGTAAGCTTTCCTGCAGGACTATTTTCCAGCGAGCTCGACTTTTTCACTCCGGTAACAGGCACTTCTGTGGCCTGTATTTCTACTCCCATGGCTCCCCTCCTTTCCTTCATTAACTGCAGTACCATCTTCTGTATTTAAATCTTTTCCAACCTGTTTATAACAGACTTTCCAATAGCTCTCGTGATGAGCCACAGTAAGTGTGGCTTTGACTTTTCATGTCTGTTATTGTTGTTTATGATCTCAGCAAGAGCGTCCAATCCTGCCATAAAAATGTTAAAAACACAACATTGTTATGCTGAGTGTGCACATCTTCAGGTAGACTTTACTTACTTCTCACATCAATTACCCAGGTTATAATTTTCAAAATAAGTGATTTTTGCAGGTATATTCTCTCAGCTCCACTTTGACAGCACAATTATTCTCTGTTTATTAATTAATTAATTAATTATTCCAATTTTATGTCATTCCTCACCCTTATAACATTTCATTGGTAGCCAAGGGACTCGTTAATGCTATATTAGTACATTATGCAAATCCACAAACTGCCCGAAAGGGTCTGTATGCGCATGAAAGGTTATTGATGCAATGGAAACAGCAAAAATGATTTACTCATGATGTCAGTAACAATTTGATTTCAAAAAACTACAAATACTTAAAATCAAATTTTAATTTTAACTGTTTTGCACAACAGCCCTCTCCAGAAATGGATCTTCAAGCTTGTAGCATCTCTTCTAGATTCTTAATTATTGTTGTCTTTGACTGTTTCACATCCACTTCTTTAAAGCTGGGGATTGCATTCTGAATCCATGTGGCAATTTAGTAAACGATTAGTTTCCATCCAGTGTTGTCCATGGCCTTCCTGCCAGCTCTGCTATGTTTGCCAGAGCTATTTCATACACAATTGGACTTCTATTTAATAGCCTGTGAAAGAGAGATGGACAGAAAGGTGGATAATCCTGAGCATTTCAAATTATCCTTGAATATTCGAGCATTATGACTTCGTTCTAACGTTGACTTCTCCTTAACCATCACCATCAATCCCCCTGCTATAAGCAATGAGCCATTCGCCATTATGCAGCTTGTTAGCAATGTCCAGGCTGTGTAATTACCTGTGTCAACGGCAATGATTGTCTTCAGTAACAGATTATTCATCACTTTATAATTGTGGAGGCTGAAAGGGGGATTTTAAGTTGTTGCAATAAAACTAGAAGTAAAAATGTCCATGCTCCTCAGTTTTCATGGTTGCAGCTTCCAGCCTGGATCAAGTTTGTGTTGAGTCCAGAAAAAAAGGGAACGCATAAATACGTGCACGCTATTCCTACTGGAATGGACACATGTAAAAAGTAGATTAAAATATGCATTTAGAAAACTCCAAACTTAAGGACTTCATGAGTTGCAAAAACAGCATTTTTTTGAATGTGGCAAAAAGCATAATTTTAGCTCTTGGATGTTTCCATACAAGATTTGCATTTTCTCCTTGCCTGCCCAAGAATGAATATCGCAGTATAATAGTTATTGAATCTAGGGTGTGCTAACAAAGGTTAGGAGCAAATGCCTCTTCCTCCAGCATCCTGACTTACATCAGTTTTAGAGTTTTATATCAGAGCTGTGTTAACACACTGCCAAAAATAAGGCTATTCAAAAGATCATAAATGTGTGGTCAAGTCTCTAAAAAGTAGGTGTCGTAAAATCAACTCCGAAATGACACCAAAATTAAGTTTCAAGGTTTTAAGTTTTTTCCAACGTATGTGCACCAGTTTTCAGATCAAACCCAGAAAACGAACAGATGCACTGGGAGAGCCGTAACAAAGTAGAAGCTCTGGATATGTGTTGGAGAAACACTCTGAAAAGAGTGCTGCAGTTTTGAAGAAGTAAAACTCAAATACAAAATAAAGTTTGCGGAGATTTTATGTTTTTTCAGCTTATCAAAACATTATGCAAAACCTTTTTTGTTGGGTTTTCACTTGTTACTTGGGTGCAGAGTTTTCACTTGTCAAAGCCTTTTTGTCAGTTTTTGAATATGGCATATTTGTCCCACAATGAATTATGGTTAAGGTAAGGGACAAGGTTTTTGGTAGGCTGTCCAAAATGAATGGAAGTAAATGTAAACTCCTGATTTTAGGCTTTTCTGACCCACTTTTGACGGCTGTTTAAGGGTTAAGACTTGTTTTAGGGTTAGGGTTAGAGTTAGGTTTGGGTTGGAAAAAGGATTAGGGTTAGGGATTTGTTGTGATGGTTAAGGTTAAAGCAGTATGCCAATGAGTGTCCTTACTAGGATGGAAGTACAAGCATCCATTCATTCATTCATTTTTATTCATTCTGAAGATGTGAACCAAAAAATAAGACAAATTATACAAACCAGTGAAGAAATAATAAACTGAAAAAATATTATCTATAAACAGTGATGAGGGTAAAAATAATCAAACACTTCATTTAATATTTGAAAAGGAGTGAGAACTTGTTTAATCGCAGACCTTCTCCATAAATCATAAATTAATAATTACCTTATACTTAACCTGCTTCCTCTCTATATATATAATCTATGTTGATCACCTGTTTATAATGTACAAACAATATATCAGAATCGGGTTTTATTGCCAAGCAGGTTTACACATACATGGGATTTGCAGTGGTGTGCAAGTACAAATGTAAAATATAACAAAAATGAAATATAAAAAAATACTATAAGTATGCAATATACATAATAAAGCTGTGTTGTTGTTTGGTGTGTACATCATCATCAGACCGCCCTGCCTCCTCCTCCTCCTCCCGACACCACTGCTGCACCGTACCCGCAGCGCAGCCTCTGACTTCCGCAGACAGCACCATGTGCAGGAGTCGGTAGGATCGACGTCTTTTCCCCTTGTCGCCACTTCACCCGGGCGGAGAATTTACCGTCAATCGCAGCTTTCGACTCATTTTCTAAAAGGATAATAACGATGAGGTAAGACTTTCCGGTCGCCATTTCCCCGGTGTGTTAACGGTTCCTCTTAGGGGAAACTGCGTGAGAGAATTAGCCGCTTCTCCCGCGTTGTGGACGGGGGCAGGATGTCCGAGCGGCAACGTTTGGAAAGTCGACCCGTAGAAAGAGGTCCTCTCGCGGCTCTGTAGCGTGTTAGCTTAGCCTGTTTGGTGTCGTTGCCCCGCTGCCAACTAGCCGAGCTAACCCCTCCACAAGTCAAGCTAGCAAGTTAGCACTGACGGATGAGAGGACGGTCCGCCGTTTATGGTGGCTAGCTAATGTGGCTAACGTAGCAAACAGTTAGCCAGCCACCGGCCTGGTTTGCACGTGGCTACATGCTAGCCGGGAGAGCTGCTTCCCAGCCTAGCGCACATGTTATGATGCTAAATCAACACAGCAGTGTGTGCATTTGTCACGATATGTGTTGTTGTCACAATAAAGGAGGATGTGCACATTGGGGCTGCAGGCAGGGCTGTGCTAGGCTAATGTTAGCCGCGTAGCATAAATGAAATGCCCTGTCAGTCAGGTGTCAGTGTCACGGCTCGTGTTTAAGCCCCAAATCGGCGGCATGCGTTTTAAATGCGGGTAGTATGGGATCATGAAGGGGCTGTAGTGTCTGTACACGGCCTATTGTAGTGGGCTGACACCGATAGTACAAGCTCAGGATCACTGTTTCCGCTTTGACCTTATTAGAGAGAGAAGTAATAATGAATTTGCCCTTGGAATAAATAAACACTATATTGTGTCACTTTGGATTCAGCATCGCAGAAAATAGCATCATCCAAACACGCTTTAGCTCATTCCTCCATCACTGAATCTTATATTTTATCATTTGCCAGATAGACAGGTCTTTTTGAAGTGGAATATGCATTGTTAGACAAATGAATCAGAGCTTCAGCTATCAAATGCATTCTCACCCTTCCATGTACCATTTCTTACAATTTGGCCCACATGTAGCCAGCTTCACTGTAAAAACAATATTTGAGGAAACCTTTAAAGGCAGCACTTCTGGAATAGGTCAAATAAATTGCTATGCAGTGTGGTCAATTTGTTTATTCATGACAACTGCATGCTTTACTTGATTAGGCGGTGCTTTTGACCACTGTGGATGAGGGATAATATTTGTGCTCTGTCCCTATTCTGTTTTGGTTGAATCTCCTGTTGTGTTTTCACTGGACCATTCCAAGGCCAAAATCTATGTATATGTGTGTGCACGCATGCATCCATGTTACACCCAGTTGGAGTTCTGTGCTGTGGTGAGTTCAGTTAGTTTTTGTAGTAGTGCTTCACCAAATCTTAACTGCATGCATCTCCCCTCTCACAGGCGTGGCTACGACAGAGACCGCGATGATCGGTCAAAAGAGAGGGCCCGTGACCGAGACCGGGAGCGGGAGCGAGACCGTGACCGAGACAGGGACGTGAAGTCATCTGGGGTGCACAACAACCCGACTGCATATAGTGGAGGCTACCTTAAGCCAAACCCCATACAGCAGCAAATCAACCCTTTCACCAACCTGCCCCACACGCCACGATACTATGAGATCCTCAAGAAGCGACTGCAGCTGCCTGTCTGGGATTACAGACAGAAATTCAATGAAATCATGATGCAGAACCAGTCTTTTGTGCTGGTGGGAGAGACGGGCTCTGGAAAGACCACACAGGTACAGAGGCAGAATGTTCAGCAATCCAAGAACTTAGTTGTCTGCAGTTGCCCCTACAGATACACTTTAAATGCGACTTGACTAAGAATGTGTCAAATAAAATCAAAATTTGAAATTATGTGATAAAATTGGTGTAATAATAAAATAAAAAACAGGGTGCAGTGAGCAGATGATGCATTTTAAATAGGTTCTCTGTGGAGTTGACTCCCAGTATGTGGTTATTAGATTTCTTTTTATTTAAGTTCGTGAAAGAGCTTGATTGTGTGTTTTTAAAATTTGTAAGAGAGAAGATTAAAGTAAATCACTGATTGAGCCTTGAGGTCCTCCTGAGGGGAATGTAAACCATCAATGAAGTTGCACAATCTTTGCAGTGTGTTTTGCCTCGATGCCTTGATCTGTTTTCTCTAAAGTTATGAATTCCACAGACATACAATGTTTAGTAGAGGGGGCTTGATTTATGGATCTCTTTTGACATATTGGATTTCTGTTCATTTAAAACAGCAGTACGTTTTTAAAAATAAAAAAACTGTGTTCAGTTATTTTTTAAATGCAGCTTAGTCTTTGCCATGTACAAATTAGGTTGTACACAAATATAAATTGAGATCACATTGTTAAAAAATGAATTGTGCAGCCCTGTTCAGTATTCTACCAAACATGGTGTTTATGGTCATCTCTTTTAAATACTTAAACAAGATTGAAATACTGTATGTGAAATGTTTATGTCTTCCAAACCTGTCATTCTGATTTTTTTCCCTTCTGATGAAGTGTTATTCAAAGACAGTTATTCCAGGACAAAAATTAACTTTGTGAGAGTTGAAGTAAGGATTCCTACTTTTATGCTTCTCTTAACAAGCCACTTTATTATGAAGCTCAAATATTGAGCATTCAGTGAAATCATAACAGGTACAGTTTTTTTCGCTTTGCAGGACATTGCAGAGTAGCAATGCACTTCCAAGCTGTATCACTATATAATAGTTTATTATTTGCTTATTAATTTCAAGAGTTCAACATGTTCACTGTCTTCCAGATCCCCCAGTGGTGTGTGGAAATGGTGCGCTCCATGCAGGGTCCAAAGAGAGCGGTGGCCTGCACCCAACCCCGGCGGGTGGCAGCCATGAGTGTCGCTCAGAGGGTGGCCGATGAGATGGATGTCATGCTGGGCCAAGAGGTTGGCTATTCCATCAGGTTTGAGGACTGCAGCTCTGCCAAGACTGTACTCAAGTAAGAAAGCCCATTTTAAAAACATTCATGATGGGAAGTAAAGTGTAATGTATTTGACCACCTAGAAAGTCTCTCTAGTGGAATGTTCTGCTAATTGGTTTAGTTTTAAACAGGGTCTTGTCCAGATAATGTAATTGTGCGCGGTGATAAAGTTTTTTGGATCTGTTGTTTTTCTCCCAGGTATATGACAGATGGAATGTTGCTGCGGGAAGCCATGAACGATCCCCTGCTGGAGCGCTACGGTGTCATCATCCTGGACGAGGCCCACGAACGCACATTAGCGACAGATATCCTCATGGGGGTTCTTAAGGAGGTGGTCCGCCAGAGGCCTGACCTCAAGGTAAATCTTCTTTCTTTTATGGCCTTAATTTAGAATGTGGTTGTAAGTGGATTGTATTGACTTTCAATTTTCAGTTAATTTGACTATTTGTTCATTTACTTTCATTTTTTTTCTCAAGCAAAGATATTTGTATTCGTCCAGTGTCATGTTTGACTTGTTCTAGAAACATCACCGCACCCACTCACTCGCTGTGAATTTTCCTGCGGTTTATTCCAACATTTTTCCAGGCATTACTAAGTGGCCAGCAGCAAATGTTCTGGAAAAATTCCAGAGCAACTGAATTGGACGCTTGTGTTCTCTCATACAGAAACTCTGGAAAATGTCCTGACTGCAAGCAGCTTTGGTGTTGAAAGTACTCTTGACAGACATCTGATTTGTTTCCCGAAATTTCCTACTTAATGCTTAAAATACATTTAAAGTTCTGCATATTACTCCCTCGTGGGATGAGTGTTTATGTCCCTCTTTTGTTGCTCCCTCCTTTTGTTCACAATTTTCCTGACAGTGTCCCCATGTCTGACAGCTCTGTATGTATTGAGGAAAGACAAATGTTGGCGTTAGATTCAGAAATGCACATCTATTCTGCACCGCAGCACGAGCGGAGATTGCTCCCAGAGTCGGCCCCATTTTAAGCCAATCAACCAAGGGGAAGAACAGCAATGTGTCTGTGTGGATGGGAGCGTACAGGCAGGCAGAAGTTTTATAGGCGGCGTGTGCCAGAAATAATTCTCATACAGCAGATGGATAATGACTAGTTGTGTGTCAGTGTGGAATCAAAGGTTAGATTGTTGTTCGCGGACTGTTAAATGAGGTCTAGGTTATTGGGAATGATCATCCACCCACACCCCTCTATCTCCTTCATCCCCATCCCCTACCAAATTTGAAAGTTTAATTTGCCTTGATTAAGAGCAATTATGATGTCTCGCAGAGCGTAAAGTGAAATGCAGAGACGCTGGCCCCTGAAAATGTTTGAGATTGAAAATGGGAGACGTGTTTCCCATCAGAATCCTAATGCGCTTTATCTAATGGCTCTGGAGAGAACATTGTGTACCCAATATCAGGAACAAGGTCTGTCATGGCTCGGTGTAGGTCAGTGACTACACAGAGCGCCAAGTCACAAGTCACTGACTTGGAGTGTAATGTCCACTTCTGCACTACAGCACCATCTTGGGTTTGTGCCAGTGCGCTCACCTTAAATTTTTATTCAGAGCGTTATCCTCTTCATCTATCCTGTATGTGTTTGCACTGTTATCCACTTAGCCTGTGTCCTCATCCACAATCACCATCAAGCCATATTTAGTGTTAACTCATTCTTCACTTGAGTGCTCCCTCCCTTAATTGCCACAGTCATTTACACTCTGCTGTCTTTGCTTTTATTTTAATCTTTTCTTTCACCTCCTTTATGACGACATAGTCTCTTAACAAACGTCTTTCTCTTCCCTCTCTGCCCAGGTCATTGTCATGAGCGCCACGCTCGACGCCGGCAAGTTCCAGGTGTACTTCGACAGTTGCCCGCTGCTGACCATCCCTGGACGCACCCACCCCGTTGAGATTTTCTACACACCGGAACCAGAACGCGACTACCTGGAGGCGGCCATCCGGACTGTGATCCAGATCCACATGTGTGAGGTGGATGAAGGGGACCTTCTGCTTTTCCTCACTGGACAAGAGGTACAAGTCCACATGTTCTTGATGATGTTTTTTTATAATGGATTCATGGAGTTTGCTCTGGATTTGTGGTGGCTTGAAACAGGAAATATTTTTGTTGGTGCTGAAGTTTCTATATTTATATGTAATTATCATTCAATATTTGTAGGCCTGCAGGTAATGATTGTTTTCAGATGGTTATTTATATATATGGTCTTTTTATCATTGAGGCGTTGACTGTGCCCATCAGAATGTTCACAATTCACTATATGTAAAACAAGTAAATGTTTTGTATTTATGCCTCATACACTTACACAAATGAGCAATAATCAAAATTGTTCTCACTTGATTTTATTCTGCATAACTAATCTATTAATCAGCCACTCGTTTCAGCTCTAGATTCATTCATTATTGTGTCTTTTTCTGTCCCAACAAACTTGTTGAAAAACTGTTTACATCCCCAAAGTTAAGAGACTTCAAATTAATCTAATTACGTAGATGAGTTACCTCCCATACACTTTGACACTTACACTCTACACAGGAAACTATTAATCCTCAGACTTATAGATGTTAATGGATGCGACTGTACCTGTTTGGGAAACCACAAGGATTTGCAGCGGGAAGGCGAAAAAAAAGAAAAAGATGAGTGACCCACATTTTGGCCTTCCCACAAATCTCTGAAATTAAGTCATTTATTATTTTCCCTCTCTCTCTGCAAATGTTGTCCACTGACATGTAATGGAGGGCTGGGTTCATGCCCAAAATGATGAATTTGGTTACAGCTGGGTGGACAAACACGCACACACAGAAAGAGCACCGACAAATGTTTCAATCTCCCGAACATTTGACAAGAGAAGATTGTCAGAGCCAACAGCGCCTATGCTACTGTGATTATTCTCTCACTACTCTGACAAAACGGTTTAAGAGAACATGTGACAAGTTGTGGTTGAAAAGTAGAATATAACTTGTGTGAACAAAATCCAAATATTTAAGTGACACGTTGGACTTTGTTTCAGTATTTCCACTTTAGTGACTTATGGTCATTGACTATAAATAAAGATGGAGGACTCCTACTTTCCAGAAATTAAGCCAAAATATCCAGCATGGGAGCATGCAAGGTCCCGCCTACACATGCCCTCGACCAATTGTGGGCCAGTCTCAGCTGACGGTTGTGCTCTGCTGACTTTTTTAGCATCAAATAACCTATTACTTTTGGGGAGCAGTCTTGCCGGCTGTCTTTATATACAATCTATGTTCGTAACTTTGTGACTTTCCCAATTAAACTGTGACGGTATGTTTATTAGCAGTAATTATTTGTCACTCCACAGCAGCTCGAATGTTGCAGTACATCTATGTCAGTTTTCATTTGTCAGAGCGTGATCAATATGCAGCTTGTTATGAAGGGGATGAAGTCATTAGAGGGCATGGTGTTTGAAGTGGTCTCCTTTGAGGGCTGGTAATTGATTTTAGATTTAGAGGTATCCCAGCTGCTCGGATGGCCTGAAACACTTATCGTCACTCTTGTGAATGTGTAGAAAAGTTTGGGATATTCACAGCCAATGCGAGACATTTTTTTATTTTTTTTTTATTTTTTTATCTTTTTGCTGTTAGATGTAATTTGTTGAGTTATATTCCAAGCAACTCCCCCTCCTGCCCAACACTGTGTCTAGCTGAAGCATTACTGAGAGCACTCCCACGGCGAGTTCATTATCACCCGGTCCTAATTGGGTTAAAGAAGTTAATGTGTGGTGGGTCTGGCAGAGATGGGTGTTCAAAGGGTGCTGCAGCACGCCCCTCGAGCGCTTCTTAACCTCTTCAGTCTCCCAGCGATGTTGATGCGGACTAATGATTGTGAGGAAGATCCCTGGCAAAGCCACATACTCTCTTCATCTGACCGTTTAATTTAGAACAGGCCAACAAAAAATGCACAGTATTGGGTTCTCCTGTTCCGCAGTTTTTCTCTGAGATATGCTTCCACAAACAAATAGAGCTGAAGCACCAACTTCAAACAAGGAAGTCGAAACATATCACAGCTGTTGAGCTAAGATAAGTCCTAATATTTAAGCTTCCCCCACAGCAGCTAACATCAAAACATGGGGATTGGCAGGGGGGTTGTTTGCTAGTCAAGAGGAGTTCCTAAATGTGTCGGTTATTATCTTGGCTGTAGATTGTTGCTTCTGGGGGTCGTAGGGAGAGCTGGCGGACAGGTTTCCAACACTGGCCAACTGCCCCGATGTGTGCATACACACATTTTACACACAAACACAACCACACACACACTCTGTCTTCATGTCCCTGAGGGACAGACAGCCAGCTTGCTTCCAGCGCTTTGGCAAAGAGGTCCATTTTTTTTCTCCATGGCAGCTGCTGCATCCAGAGGCTTGATAGGCTATTAATACCCAGGATAATTTTACCAATCCATTCAGATTTACTGTTTCCCACTTGTCAGTGTGTTGATTAAGAGGCACATGGCCATCAGCAGGGTTTGGCTTAATGCAATGAACAAGGGGACAAACGGGGCTAATAACACTCTTTCAGACCAGAAGGAAAACAGGAAACATCACCCGGTGTTATCTCATGTCAAGGCGAGTGTTACTGGCTTCACACAGTAGTACGAACCTATTAGTTTCAACTGGGCTTTAACTAATTTATGCACAGTATGATTCAGAAAAGGAAGCGACAATGTCAAAGACGTTTTACAGGCAAAATATAAAATAACAAGATAACACAAGCTGTGATGCTTTTTATCTGTCCACTTGAGAGAGTGAGAATTGTGGGAATCCGAGATCCGGTTCATCAGTGTTTTCACTGTGACGCTTGAAAGAGCCGCTGCATTGTTCCCATGGGCCTGCAGGTGGTGCAACAGTATAAGCTTTATTGTGACACACATAGTAACTGCTGCTTTATGAGGATTAAATGATTGTTGCTAGGAAAACAAAGACAATTGTCCTGAACAGCGGAAGTTGCTTTTAAATGAAAAGCGTTTTTACGATGTTCTGGCCCATTAAAAATGTGTGTATGTCTAAAGAGGTAGGTAAAATAAAACACTTATTGAAGTGATACAGTTTTGCCTGTGGAATATCTGAATGTATTTAGTACATCTACTATAGTTTACTAATAGGCCTTGAGACAATAGGCCCTAACCCAGTGTTCACTCATCATGCTTTCTTATTCCTGGTGTTACCCGGGTCCTCTGTCTGTCTGCCAGCCCACCGGCTCTAGAACGTTCAGCTTCACTAAACTGATCTGCCATGATTTGCCGCTGGTTATGCATCAGTGCTGCAGTCTCATCTCACATTCCCTTCTACAATACTGCACTGTGGAATAATGAACCCTGTTTGAGTCTGTCTCTGTGTGTGTGTGTCTGTGTGTGTCTGCCTGTGTAGCGTGCACGTCCATGTTTTTTGTGATTGCTGCATTTGACAACAGAGCCACAGGGAGCTCTGCATACTGCAGTCCAGGTTTAATTTCCTCTGTCAGATGGAGCGATAGTTAGAACAAATGTACTGTAGCAGGGAACCACGGTTTCCCCGGCTGCCTCCTCTTCGCCCTCCTGAATCATCCACGCTCACCGCCATTGTTTCTCCAGGTTTTTTCCAGAACCTGTTTGGTTTTGCTGCTTGCATACACGAATGATGCCACGATTAAGTGCTGCGCTCTGTCTTTCAGGAAATTGATGAAGCCTGCAAACGAATCAAGAGAGAAGTTGACGACCTGGGGCCTGAAGTTGGCGATATCAAAATCATCCCGTTGTACTCCACTCTGCCTCCGCAGCAACAGCAGAGGATCTTCGAGCCACCCCCACCCAATAAACCAAACGGTGCAATCGGAAGGAAGGTATAACTGCCTTGTTGCTATAAAAACACTCAGAGGGGGAGGTTGAGAAAGGGAGTTTGAGGGAGAGGGTAAGTGAAAGAGAAATTGAGTGAGGTTGATGTAGGAAGAACAGATGGAGAATAAGGTGGCTAGAAGAAGAGAGCTGGAAGGTAGGGACTGAAACTTTTTTTCCCTTTCTCAGCTTTAGTGCAGAACTGACTCACACAACATATGCTGCTTTTGTCAGCATGCAATTCTCTGCTCTAAATTATAACTGGGGTTTTACTCACGCCCTCTGAGCCTGAGGAAAGTATTGCATTCTCAGTCATTTTTATCTTTCCACTACATTTGCAAAGGCCCCGCTGCTGCTCAGAGAGGAGGCCTAAGACCTTTCGCTGTCAGATTTGTCCAAGGTGATCTGAGCTGACCAAAAACAGGACTTTTCTGGCTGTAGGATCTCAGAGGACTGGAAGGTCCTCTTATTGATACAGACACAAAACATTTCCTCTCTTTTGTGTGACAGTTTCTATTCAGATGGGCTCATCACCAAGAGTCGCAACACCACCTGCGCTGGCACACTGTTGGCCAGGGATCTGACAGAGTATCAGAATACCATCACTGCCAGTGAATGAGCAAACATTCACTCCAGCATCTGATCAGGGACGGTGTTGATGAATGACTCATTGCTACAACCCCTCTAATTGAGGCAGATCAGGCCGACACATGAGCAGGGAAAATATTTATGGCCTGTCAAAGTTATGATACTTTAAAAGCCTAAACATTTAAAAATATTATTTGACTTTAAAAACAGTTACTTTTGGTTTCACACTGTAATTTAAGCAGCGTGCTGAAGACTTCTATGACTTGCGTACTTCCTGTCTTTATCACCTACGTGCGGTACGTCTACCTTGACCTGACATTAATTGGTTTGTAGCTTAGCATGCGTCTGATGTCTGCTTTTTGTCAGTTCTGCAATTGTATTGTAAACGAAAGAACCGGTTCACTTTCTTAATTTTGTTCTCCCTTTACAAACTTGTTTTTTATAGTTTCAACTCTTCAGTCTTGCTGTTTGAGTCAACATTGGTTGTGTAGTGCAGATTTGAGACGCTCAGCATTCTTTGTGGTGATATTACCCAGTGTTGGTTTGTAAAGATCTTTTTTCAAAGTCAAATGTCATCCACAGTATTTGCTACTCTGCTGAGCAGGAAACCCGGCCATGGTGTATTACTTCTTTACTAAATTCTCCTAAATTCGACTTCAGGATGTAAACAGAAGGTAGTGATTCCACTGTGACCCCTCAACTCTTAACCCAGCCACTGCTTTTAATTCCACACCCTGTTTTCCTCAAGACACATTTGACAGGCCTTTGTTGAATTGGTCGAGGTCGCATCTAAAGTTGCCGCGCTTGAAGTAAATGTGCTTCTCCTCCATATCTGACTGAGCGACTCATCAAGTGAAAAATGCAGAGATGTCATTCAAGCCAGCCCAAGAGGAAGGAGCGAAAAAGAATTAATGTTCGTCATGTCTGCAGCTACGCATGCTAACGACTGCATTAGGCACCCCTCAATTAACATAAAGCACTCGCTCGTCATTGCTCCATTTCTCCAGGAAAGCCACCGATCTTCCATTTTTGAACAGTTTAATCATTTGGAGCCAAGGCAGCAATTGACTAATTACAAACAAAGACTATAATCTCACTTTGCTTTGCAGCATCTCAAAGATTGTCTCCAACAAATGTGCTGTGATGAGTGTTAGGTTTGTTTTTAGCATTGTCACGTTTGGAATAGTCCCTCAAATGTCACTTTTAATTCCTCCTTATATCCATTTCAATGAGCCCTGAATGTGGGTGTGACAACGCAGCTCGAGGCACGTTCTCCTTTCCCCAGTTGGGGGGAGGCTTTATTTGTCAACAGGGCTGTGTCTCCCAGCAAGGTACATGAAAGATCGCCCATGTTAGCCATAGTACTTGCTCTCCTGCAGGTAATAACCCAGAAATAACATGCAGAGATGATGCTGTAATGATATTACTGATGAAGAAGCCAGGATTATCCAGTGCAGCAACAGACTGGAAGGAGCCAGTCTGCCTTCAGTATAATGGCCCTAGGCTGGATAATCCTTCAGAATCAATGCAGCCAATGAGGCCACCCATATGATCATGAAATGTGAGAGGGTGTCATGTGTGGCATCTGCTGGAGCACTGACTGTATCCCAGCACACAGGGCAGCGCAGCCTCACCTATTCCATTTTTTTAACCAGACTTTGAAGCATTCCATGCCTTTCATTCCTTGCTGGGACGCTGGCATGTAGTGTCTGTCATGAGACACTGTCTGATGGCCTGGTCCGTCTTTGTTTGGCCAGCCAATTTATTTTCAGACTTCCACAGTGTGGCGAATTGCCTTCACAATGATGTGACGCCTCTATATCTTTGGGCTTGTGGTGGTGCTTTCACACTGCAGGTACTTAACAACCTCTAACCTGGAGCTTTGCGCTGAGCTTTTAGGAACTTTATGACTTTTTTGTACCTGGTTGTTTTTTGCTTTTTGGATATTGTGCAATTAAAAAATGTCCAACATAGCAAATGAACTGAAAAAAAACCTGATAACCCCCAACAGTCCTTTTAAATTCAATCGAGTGGCTCCACTGTAAATTGAATCCCAAAAGAGGCAGCACACGGGCTGGGTGTAGCCCAAAGAGCACACACACAATACACAGGACTCGACTATGGGGTCGTCACAGCACCAAAATGTAATGGGTTCTTCCCGGAACCCATACCACATCCCTTCAACAAGTTTCTTGGAAATTAGTGCCGTAGTTTGTGTGTAATCTTGTTCACAAACAAATCAAGCAACAAACAGACGGACGGGTGAAAACATAACCTTCTTTGCCGAGGTTATAACCTCTACATCCGTTCACCAGATACCTGTCTGATCAGTTTCATATGGAGATGCTCACTGCCTCCTCTTCTTTCGTCTGTATGAATACTAAGGGGAATAAGTCTTTGGGCAGGTGAATTACTTGAGGTCAAGGGCTGAATGAGGGTGAAGAAAGTCCCTCCTTGGCATTAATAACTAAACAGTCGGGCATTCTGCAGCTGGTGAAGAATCTTCACTTAAAAGGTGGGATTTAAAAGTCTCTACGGCTCACAGCTTGAAGGCAGCTGAAGAGGCACAGCCACAAAGAAAGTGTGTCAAGTGTGCAAAATTGGTTCTGTGGACCTGCATCAGCAAAGACTACAGAGGACTGTTTGGTTTTGTGCTGGGCATTTTATTATGCAGACTACCAAGAAAGCAGACTGGCTACCACCAAAATGAGTGCTTAGGTCAGCCCGCAGCTTGTTCCTGTCCTGGTGGATGTTGAGTGATTGAGCAAGGAAAAGAGTTTTCAAGTGTTGAAAGCAGTTTTTTTTGCTTTTTCACAAACACCCACTTCCACATTGAGCTGTGACACTGGAGTGGCAGTTGCCGGTAGAGTGGGCTATGACCCGGCTGCCACACTCTGAAGTGCTATGATGAATCTAAAGGATTTCTCTGTCCAGTCGGCTCCCAGTGTTATATAAGGAGAACTCACCCTAGCGGCGGTCATGGTTCGCGTGAGAGCAGCTGCAAATCTGTCTCCCCCATCCTCTCCCCTCTTCCCTCCTCTCCCCTGTTTGTGTATATGCTGACAGCTAGAGACCCATAGGGTGATGTGAGTCATTTGATTTTTTTTTTTTTTTAGCTCCAATTCCGCTGTCATTTCTCATAGACAGTCTTGCTATAGGGGATAATTGTAATAGAAAAAGATCTGAGACTGAGAGATGGTGCAGGTTCACAGTTTCCCCCATCCGTCTTATTTTCAGAAACCAAGCAGCTTTTCCTCTGCGCAGTATTTCTCTGCACACAGACAGTTAACAATGACATCTGCCCTGATGCTTAAATCAACTCCCACACCACGCTGGCACGCGACGGGTCCAATAAACCATCTGTATCATCACTACCCTTTTACGTTCCCCAGTTTTCAGATGATCAGAACTGCGTTAGCATTTGTTTCTTTGTTTGGTTGTTGTTTTATTTTTAAGGTTTCCTTATGCCCAACACAGTAAGCATATTTTGCACAACCTGCCTGTCTTGCTTGTTGAAGCTTGAATTGACTGACATCATTAGGTTGTTGTGATATAATGCTGCTTTAACTAACCAGTTTTGCTTTTCATCACACTGACGTGAAAGTACTGAAGCTGGACTTTTGTAGTTTTACTGTGGGCTATACCGTAGCTTATTTGTCAAGATGTTACATGTTGGCAAACAACCAGAATGTATGTACACGTCAGGGCTGTGGCAGCTACAAAGAGACGAGACAAGAGCTGTAACTGGTCACCTTGTGTTTTCCTGCTAGTCTCTGATGCCAGTGGGGATTGTTGCGACTGAAGAAGTTGAAGACAGACTCGGATGTCAAACACTCATCTGTCAAATCCAGCTCCACTGCAAATTGAAATGCTGCACTCTGTCCCATGAGTTAAAAAAAGTATTGAAACTATTTCTGGATATAATTCCAGCTCTGTATGCCAAGCACGATGTTGCCCAATGTGAGAAAGTGAATGTAAGCAGCTCTTGCTCAATTAAAGTTTATTTGTACAGAGTCAAATCACAACATACAAGTTCAGGACCTTACAATATTATAGAGAAACTCTATAGTTCTTACAATGAGCAAACCCTTTGTGACTGTGGAGAGGGAAAAAACAACTGTTTTAATTGGGAGGAACCTCAACTGGACTGGTCAGGATGAGAGGAGAGAAATTAGGGAGGAGAGCTCATATATATCTACCCTGTTATGTATCTGGTTGGGGACTAAGTAAAAGTATAGATCCAGTTTTAAATTTGCTGGACTATGTGTGCAGTTTTCATGTTCTGATATTTCTGTGCCACATTGGGCAACTAGAATAGCCCAACAGTTTCCTTAAATTCAATCAATATGCAAACAAGTGTACACACATTCATGAATTATTGCCTCGTAAATTGGGGAAAACGTCAGAAAACCCAAAGTTAAAAAATTTGCTTCACCTCTCTGCCTCAAAATGTAATCGGTTCTTTCTTGGCCTATGTTCCAACCTTCCATGAACTGCGTAATCTGACTGAAAATCAGACAGGCATGGGCAAAAACCTAATCTTTTTAGCAGAGGTAACGAAGGAGTGTTGGTATAAAACAAGTCACTGTTGAATCTCAAAAGCTCCGACACAACTTAGAGCAAATCTGCTACGATGAAGACTTTTTTTGTGTTCAAGTACAAATGCAAACTAATGCAAACTGCAATGCTGCTTTCCTCTGGTGATACTTGAAGCACAGCTTTGACAGAGCCAGCCTTGCGTAGCACACAGTGAGAGCAAATCAGCGACAATGGGCTATGCACAGTTGTTGCGTCTGCAGATACCAGTGTTCCAAATTTCGAGACATGTGCAGTGTTCACATGAGAGAAATACAGTAGCCGTGATTTAGGGGAGAGAAGATGCTCACAGGAAAGCAGTAACCACCGTTGAGCCTGCAACGTGTTAAAAAGCTGGAACCATTACATCAACTATTTCCTGCAATATAAAAAAAAAAAGAACTCCACAAAGAGCTTTCCAAGTGAGGGAAGCTGACACCTCAACAAAAGCAGCAACGTGCTGAGGACAGTCATGCAGAAACTCCAACTGCATGCACACATAACACAAAGGACAGAGGTAATGCATTTGGATGGGGCACTGAGCACCTCGCCGGCTCTCCACAAATTCGCTGAAAGCACATTGAACCTGATTGCAGAAACTGTTGTTGTACTGCCCTGTTGGGTTACATTAGACAATGTGTGTAGAGAGCATCACAGAGGCTCCTTCCTCCCAACTCACATCAGGGAATACATTTCAGGTTGCAGCAAAGTGTTACAACTGCACTTGTCGGCCTCTTTTCCTCTTCATTTGAAAGAATTATTTCTTATTTCCAGTTTTAATTCTGCACTTTGTTTTACAATGTTTCACAGATGCAAACCAGACATCTTTGATGTGTACAAGTTGTTGAGTTGTCTGCTTTTAAATACTTGCATGTTGCCAAATAACTGTTGACCGTGCATACCAGTGTGTTCCTCCAAACCCCCCCCTACGTCAGATCATGTCCTCACCTGCGTGTTCTCATTTCCACAGGTCGTCGTGTCAACAAACATCGCAGAGACGTCCCTTACCATCGACGGCGTGGTGTTTGTAATTGATCCCGGATTTGCCAAGCAAAAGGTTAGCTTTCCCCCCATCTTCTCCCCCCCTCACCCCCCACACACCATCTTCTCCCACCACCCTTTATCTGCAGTGATCATCTGCGTCTGTTGCCTGAGAATCCCCAGATAAACACAGCAGTGCACACCTGACAGTGGCAAAAGATGGAAAAGCCAGTTATTTATTCCTCTGACATTTCACCAGCCTGGAGCCAAGTCCTACACATGGCGTAAAAAAGAGACGATTTATGCACTGTAGTGAATTGTGTGGATGTGTTGTACATTTTTAGTTAGCTGCTGGTATTGCAGCACATTGTGGGTGTTAGTATGTTTAACCACCCATTTAGCTTTATATCTATCCCTGAAAAAATAAATTCTATCCGTCTGAAATATGATTCGTCTTTTTTCTTTTCCCGTCAGGTGTATAACCCAAGAATCCGAGTCGAGTCGCTTTTGGTGACAGCCGTCAGCAAGGCCTCAGCTCAGCAGAGGGCAGGTCGTGCGGGAAGGACGTGCCCAGGAAAGTGTTTCCGCCTTTACACTGAGAAAGCCTACAAGACAGAAATGCAGGTAAGCAACAAGATAGTTTAGGGGGAAAAAAAACTAAATACCATGAGGTGTAAACAAGCGTATGATTGTCATATCTCACAATCTTCAATGCCACAAGCACTTTGTATCCCCCTGGAGCTGCCCTCAAGCTGGTAAAGCTCTCTGTTATGTAGTACTTGCAATTCCACAAGTCCCAGTTTAGCTGAGTTCTATTTCCAAGAGCTCATTGCTAAACCACAGCCTCCCCACTCTGCCTCATAACCATACTAACAAATCCGCCACCTTGTGACAAATGATGTGCGGACGCCCAGTTCTCCTCTTTAACAGGGTAATTCTTTCACATCATGCTGAGGGGCAAATGGAATTTTAAAAAATAAGTTTAATAGCCCTTCAAACGCTGTAGACTCCCAGGTTGACATATGAGCGACACATGAGGAGATAACAAGTGCGCTGACTTATACATTTTAAATGGACTCAGGTTTTTTTCCTTGTTCCTCTTACCCGGCGCAGGACAACACCTATCCAGAGATCCTGAGGTCGAACCTGGGCTCTGTGGTGCTGCAGCTGAAGAAACTGGGTATTGATGACCTGGTGCACTTTGACTTCATGGACCCACCAGGTTAGTGTGAAAAAAACAGTTCTTCTTCAGCTCAGAAAGACATGTTTCTGTTCATTAATGCTCAAAGCTCTCCGTTGTTTTATGTAACATTCAGCTCCACAGAAAAGTATAAAGCTTTGCATGGTAAAACCAAGAGCGGGACGATATGGCCAAAAAACCTCCTATGCATTTACATTGTGTAATCAATTCTCTATGTCATAATGTTGGCAGTGGGGTCCATCACTACTGACTATTTGTTCCCTGGATTCAAACTGCCTTCACACAGGAGGGGAAATGCAGATATCTGTATTTTATTTTGGAAAAGCACTTGTGCTGAGTATCCTGTTTCAGACAGGGTCCTTGTGTGTGTGGAGTTTGCATGTTCTCCTTGTGTCTGGGTGGGTTTCCTCCGGGTACTCCGGCTTCCTCCCAACGACGTGTTAGATCGATGGACTTGTGCTAAGAAATGTAGTTGCAGTTATTATTGGCAGACTTTTAAAGAAATTTATAAATAGAGTTTGAATGCACCGTAAACAGACACAAGTTGCTCCTCTGTTGTATTTCTGAAAGCATAGTTGCTAAATGAATGTTTTATGTTGTGTCAAACTATACTTTCTTTCCCCAAAGCAACCATGACTATAATCAGAAGCATTATTACATCATGATAAAATAAAATTGAGATCTTGATCTATGGCTCCATTTGAATCAAAACAAATGCAGTTGCTATGAAATCGAGCAGCATTTCGTTGAAGTGTGGTTCTGATGTGCGGTATCAAATCCGGGTCAGCTGTGTCTCCTGGGAGCTCGGTAGCGTAAATGAAGTGATCTTGGCAGATAGCAAGTAGTGAATGTTGAGATTTGTGGATAAGAACTCTGGTAGACATCTCAGTAGAATCTTGCAGTTTTTATGAGAGAGTGAAAAAGGTAGTGATGTCCCGGCAGCCTCTGTTTGTATTTCTTATTTCTTGTAAATAAGAATTACTCTGGTTCTCTGCCAGAATACAGACAGCGTCTCGCTGTGGAGCCAAGTTCTGGCATTCTTCAGTAGAGTGTGTGTTCGTACATCTTCCCAAGGAGACCACCCCCTCCTTTCCCTACCCCCCCGCTTCTCACCATAATATAGTTTTCATCTCACCTCTGAGATTAAACCCATCTCTCCCCGTCCACTGTGGCAAACGCCATTTTGAGAATGAAATTGGTTACATCAATAGCAGCGCTATCACCTTGGCTATTGCCTTCCCTTTATATTCCTCCAGTGAAACGTGACTGACCTCCACCACCACCCCCACAATTCTCACAAAACGTACGGGTAAGCTCCGGCATATAGGATTGGCCTTGTCTGCCGAGTCTAACTGGGAACAGTGGGGTGAAGGCAAAGGGGAGGATTACCTTTTTATTTATTTGATCCATTCATGGAGAAAGGTTCCTCCTAACTAGCTCCTGAGCACGCTGGAGGCTGGAGCTAGTTGAGTGCAGCGAATGATGTCTGCTTTGTCTCAGTGATTTCTGTGAGAGCTCCTGGACAGGCACTTCATGATATCTAGTTACAGTGGATCAATTTTGATACCCTGTGTCAAAGGCCCCCCTCAGAGTAAATGCACAGGTCAAAGGAGCGTCGCTGGAGAGTCGACACATCAGAGATGAAACAATAGAGTTTGAAGGGTTTTTCAGTATGTTTTCTATCCTAAATGGGTGGATGAGAGGTTCTTTAACTGTCACAATCAAAAATCCTTTGTCTGAAGTCACATTGTTTTATAATCCTCGGCCAATATCCATTTTATACAGTTGAAATTTCATCTAATCTGAAATTGATTTGAGATATTGTTCCTTTGATGGTTCACCCTAAATGCCGGTGTTATTTTCTCCCCATTCGAGCTTGTCCATAATGTTAATGGATCCTTGATTTTCCTTTTTACTGTGAAACGCTCAAGTGTGTTGTGCATTTTTCTCTTTACCCACCTTGCTCCTCGCTCACTAAACATGGGAGCTACGGCGTGAGCGACGCCGTGAGCCAGCCAACCAAATGGAAAATCCAAAAGAAATCAGTAGCGATTTACACAGGGACTTGGCTGGGTGGGATTCATTTGCCTCATGACATTTCCAAAGAAGTACCTTTCAAAGCCAATGTGGTTTAATGTACCTTTAGCCTTTCGTCTCATTGATCTGGCCCTTGGTTAATATATCGGATTCTTGTGTGTTGAGGCAGTCAATACTTACTTTCTGATGAGCCGCATTGTGTATAGATTGAATTTCCACACTGCTTCATCATGCTAGCAGTACTTGGAAATCAGATTTACACTTTTTGTGCAGCCCCTGCTCAGGCCATTGGTGTGGTAAGTAATGTAGCCAGCACTCACTTTGTGTTTTTTGTGTTTTAAGAGCTTTGATGCCCCAAATCAATATTTGTTAATCATAAAAAAATGCCTCCCTGCTGTTTGAAATTGAATTTTTTTGTGAGCACTTGGGAGAAATGAAAGTGAACGAGCACCACAGCCAGAGCTTGAAGCTAATTTTCAGTTAACATGCAACTGGTCATTAGGCTTCAGCTCTCGGGAGCCAAAGGTCAATAATTGCATCTGGAGGAAAAATCTTTTAACCAAACGGTGGAAGCCTTTTGTGTTGAAGCATTAAGTAGAAAGTTCTCCTGTAATTGCATTAGTTGTTAAGGATTGCCTGAGCGGAGGATGAAAAATGAGCTCTGCCATGTTTACTTCTCCACTAAGTTGCTGTCTAGCGTAACTCTGGCCGTCACACACACGGAGAGCCTTCTCATTTTGATTCACCTCATGCACCCCGCCACAAAACCTGCAAACAAGCCTGCCATTGTTTGAGTGGCTGTATCTTTTTTTAACTCGCATTTGTCTTCCATTAAAGGTCCAAGTACAAGCAGATGATGGAACTCTATTGTTGTCACAGTTCTTTTTTTCTTGGGCTGCCTCTTTTCTCAAATAGTATTTGGTTTTATCATGGTTGCAAAAACAGCTGAACCACATGTCATAGAATCACATTTTAACTCTTATCTCCTGGCTTAAAGGAAATTAGTTTAAAAGTAAAAAAGAAAAAAAAAAGTTTGCTTGAAGGTAAAAAAAAAAATAATAATAGCATTAATTGCAATTTAATTAATTGTGAGGACACGACAAGACAATGAGGCAGGATTTCTTAGATTCTCAACCAGATAAATATTATGTTCGAGACACATTTTTTGCGAGTTCCAGTTGCATGTTGTACGTTTTTTGATTAATCTGCAGATTGTTTTCTTGATTAGTTTATTGGGAAAATTGTCCGTTTAATTAAGAGGATTTAATTCGATCAATAATCAAATTTTTTTTAAAGTTATTACATTTGAGAAGGTAAGAATCTGAGAAAGGCTGGCTGCATTTCTACTTCAACTAATTAAGTGTTTTTGGAAAAAAGTCAGATTGATGTTTTTAGAGCAGATGCGGTCCTTCATCTAAGTATCAATCAATCCTGTGTGTACCTTATAGTTCTTCTGCAGAGTTGCTCTAATGAAAGAAGTTTTGACTGTTTTAGAAATGTTCATTATCTCTGTGTGTTTTGCCCATGGGCTTGGAACCATTTTTTTGTAATGGCCTGTCTTCGCCCATTCTGTCTCCTCAAGCCCCAGAGACCCTGATGCGAGCCCTGGAGTTGCTGAACTACTTGGCAGCGCTCAACAACGATGGCGACCTGACTGAGTTGGGCTCCATGATGGCAGAGTTCCCCCTGGACCCCCAGCTGGCCAAGATGGTCATCGCCAGCTGTGAATTCAACTGTTCGAATGAGATCCTCTCCATCACTGCCATGTTGTCAGGTAATGCTTGGGGCCGGCCTGCTGTGTGGGTCTGAGCTGCTACTCTTTCCATTTCCTGTTCTCATGGACCGTGCCTCAGAAATGACCAATGAGCTTAGAGGACAACACGTATTTTATTAACTATTTTAGACATATATCTAACAGTGAAGTGTTTTTAGGTATTGTTGAACATACTGTACGCTCTCATTTAAATACTACATACAGTTGACTTTATCTGTATGAGCAATCCCAACCCCTGAAGTGTTGATCTACGTAGAATATGTGTCCTACTGAACTTAACTACAAGGCAAGCAGAGGATGAAGTCAGTGATGTCAGCTATTACTTGTGAGGAAGGGGGGAAAATACATGTCTGGACAAAATGTATAGGTGTAGCTGGAGCAGCACCAGCATACTCCTGCAGTAATTGTGCTTCAGGCTTTTCAAAGCAGAATGCTGCTCATTGAGATGAATCTTGAAGCCTTTGAAGGGAGCGCGAGGGTCTTTGAGAGTGGGGAAATGGATTTAAGTAGGTGTGCGTGGCGTGCACTTAAAGCAGGTGTTTCAGGATGGCAGGTTTTTGCTGAGTTCATTAGAGTAAGCAGCAAAAGTACACCTGAGGACGATGCCGCCACAGCAGCCAGCCGCGAGGCTCGATAAAAAGGGGTTTTTCCTATTAAAGCTGTAATCAAGCAGCTTTGACGTTAAGCAATTCAGAGCAAGTTCGCAAGAGGGGAGAGGGCAAAGTCCTCTGGGTAAATTACACAGCTCTATTTTTGTTTTGCTTCAGTATCAGGTGTGTAAGACAGGGGGCTTGTTTGCCATATCTGGTATAAAAATGCATCAGGATGGAGAAACCGATCCTCCTCCCCTCCTCTTTGACCCTCCTCCTTTCCCTCTCCACCATAAACACTTGGCGAGTACAGTGTGCCCTGTGAAGTGCTCTGTGCCTCTCTTCAGCTGAGGCCTTGTTCCTCTCTGTGGGATTTGCTTAACTTATCCCTATGGGCGGCTGTGTTGCGGCCTATACCAACCTTGTTTAGTCCCACAGTGCTTCGTCCGACCCACGGAGGCTAAGAAGCTGGCCGACGAGTCAAAGATGCGCTTCGCCCACATCGACGGAGACCACATGACGCAACTCAACGTCTACCATGCCTTCAAACAAAGTGAGTGGCTTGTTCGCGCACTCACTTTTAGCCAATTACGATTCATGTTGCCAAATTTGCCTAATCTGACCCTTTTCTCAAACAGACCACGACTCCACTCAGTGGTGCTATGAGAACTTTGTCAACTACCGCTCGCTGATGTCGGCAGACAACGTACGGCAGCAGTTGTCCAGGATCATGGACCGCTTCAATCTGCCGCGACGGAGCACTGAGTTCAACAGCAGAGACTACTACATCAACATCCGCCGAGCGCTGGTCACTGGCTTCTTCATGCAGGTCAGTCACATTAAGAGGGCTGTTTTTTTTTTATGGGCTGTTTGCTTGGCCTGTGGCAATGCTGGTTACAGCTTTATTTTTTTATTTCTGGAAAAAGTGACCTGGAGTAATTGAGCCGTGGCAAGAAAAGACCCACTGCAGGTCTCAGTCCACAGAAACTTGAAGCTGCTGCACAAAGAACTCTTAACCGGTTTATTCAAAGTTCAGTGAAGTCGTCTCAGAACGCCTGAACTGGAGAATCAGTTGTTGTCGTGAGTGCGCTGTTGCTGCTGGTACAGGGCTGGTCACCTGTTTATTCAAGGTCTATTAATATTGAACATATTTAGTGTCCAAATTGCACCAAATTCGAGATGAACGCCAAAAAATATCTTCATAACTCCCGAATTAATGTGCTAATTATGACACATTGTAGACAAATGTCTGATGGGTTTAATGATGAAGAGAGGACATTATATATCCAAAATCCTATTCAACAGCATAACCCAGGAGCAACAGGGGGAGATAGTGACGATAGTTCTGACTGGTAGGCCGAGGAGAGCAATCACCAGGCAGCAATTCTAGTTGTTTTGTTGTTGTTTGTGATTTAAGTACATGCAGTCATTTTCCACCGCTAACCTGATGCTCATTGAAGTTTGCACTTGTTGAGTTTGATCATTTGAAAAACAAGTGTTTTCGTGCAAAACATTTGTACTCACTGCAGCGGAGATGTTTATTGTAATAGGCGCATGCACACACACACACACACACACGCACACACACACACACACACACAGCTGCTTTGTCTTAAACACATAACAAGAAATCATGTCAATTTGTGCCTCCCTTAAGGAAACAAATGGCATTTTGCGAGGAGCCATTTTCAAGGCTACCTGAAACAAGCAACCTGACAAGTTGAATTATGGTGTTAATATTTAAATATTTGTCAACATTAACCTTTATCTCGGAGACAAATTTGCGGTTCATGTTAGAGCTTTCACAGCATTTGAGTTCATGTCTTTGTTTGGAAAGGTCTTTATTGAGACTGATTGCCTTGGTTAATCACAACAGCCACTGCAGCTTCACCAAGTATCTGCAAAGTAGAGGAAAAAAAGCCAGGGCCTGGTTACAAACAGGTTTGTCTTCTGTGTCATTTAACTTTTCCTTTTTTAAATCAGTGTGTTATTAATTTACACAGGTTAAAATAGGTCCAGAGTAGCTACAATAAATAGATCAAGCACCAGAAAGGCAGTGTTTGTGGGCATTTAGTTTTTCCCTCTCTGTCAGGGATCCTGTAACGACCCTCTTCTCTTCCTATGCTGTAAACAGATCGCTCACCTGGAGCGCACTGGCCATTACCTCACGGTGAAGGACAACCAAGTCGTTCAGCTGCACCCCTCCACCGTGCTGGACCACAAGCCCGAGTGGGTGCTCTACAATGAGTTTGTGCTCACCACCAAGAATTACATCCGCACGTGCACAGACATCAAACCAGAGTGGTAAGATTCAGTTGTAGCTGCATGTTTGAAGAAGTCGGCATGTTTTAAAGATAATTATCACATTTATCTAAATGTAACGTGCAAAGCATTTCATTCAAGTCCATTATTTTGTGAAAATTTAAATTATTAAAATTTAGACCCTCCACATTAAAAACGGAATCATTTCTAATTGTATATTTCTATTTAGTTTTTAATCATATGGACATTTAATTATGTGTGTTGGCAACGTATAGTATAGTACAAGAAAACTGGAAAATAATTGTATTTAAGAGTCTGGACTCAAAGACAGTTCAAATATTTCTGCGACAAATCATTGATCACCAAAATGATTGTCAATCAATTCTGTTTGTCAGTTTGTTGGGTAATCAGTGAATTGTTTGAGCTGAACAAGCACAACTGATTTAAGTCTAATAAACAAAAGAAGCCAGTCTAAACCCTTCAGGCTCATATGCAGCACACACCCTCAGTAAAAAGTGTTTGTGCGACATGTTTCTCTTCCCCCTCGTGGGGGAATTGACCTCGTGCAGTCAGATTTGTTGTGTGAATATGGAAGGAGCTCTCTCCCACAGGTAAATGCTGAAGACAATATTTGGGACTAACATTTACTTCCTTCCTTTCCTTCCTAGGTTGGTGAAAATTGCCCCGCAGTACTACGAGATGAGCAACTTCCCCCAGTGTGAAGCAAAGAGACAGTTGGAGCGAATCGTTGCAAAACTCTCATCCAAGGAATACTCTCAGTACTAAGAGGGTTTGCATGTGCATCCTCAGTATCTGTGCGAAGTCAAATCTGAACTCTTGAGCGTCGTGTCTTTTTTTCTCTTATGTCCACCAACAATCTCATCCTGAAGTCTATTTTTGTCTCACTGTGTTTAATGTATTTTCATAATGATTGATGAATTATGAACAGTTGCTTTCTCCGGCCGACATGTGTCTTTGTCTTCGGAGCAAAGAGCATAAAGCACTATTGAGAATGGACTGTGGAACCGGTTATCAGGAATTCTTTATGAATCATCATAGTAAGTCAATTTCAACATTCCTCTTAAAGGCATCAGTGATAAGGAATTCCACCTCGGAATTCTTGCTTGTTCTTTTGCATCTACTGCTCAAAACAGCATTTCGTCCATTTAGACAAGCTTTTGATCAAATGTAATTTATACTGTATTTTGATGCAGGCATAATGTAATGTCCTCTTGTCACGGTGGAAGGGGCACATTTCCAGTCAACTTAATAAAAACGACTTTGTAGTAAAATATTTTTTCCAGCGTCAGCATGTAAATAACACAATAATCTACGCATAAACTTTTCACTTAACCCTTATCCACACACACACACATGCAGTGTGAGCGATCACGTTTTGACCTGCCAAATCCAGCTTGTTTCCTAGCTCTTCAGGGAAGTTAAATCTTCTTACTGGGATATTGATAGCTTCAGAAACAGTCGGAGTGAGGGGGAATGTTAATTACAAATGTTTCGGAACAAGATCAGTGTGAAATCCCTGCTGTGCCGGAGCCTGTTCTGGCTCCACTGCTTTGTGCTGGTCTCTCTCTTTCTGGAGAAGGTAAAGCTTGCAGTCGGGAGAAGCAGGGATTGGAAGCACAGCAGTGATCTGAAGAATAACCACAGTAATAATTAGTGACGCAACTTGAATCGTATCATTTCTGTGTAAGTCGAGCCACTTACTTTTTAAAAATGTTATCAACAACAAGCTTGTGATCATTAACAAAAAAGAGAGGAACTATTCGGAAGCTTTCCTCTCGGTACGTAGGTCAACAACGTAATCAGACAAGATGCTTGGGAAAACTATAAAGCATCTTTATCCATTTTTACAACTAAAAAAAGATGAATCCATGATCGAAATAGTGTTCGATTCATTGTGGATCAACCAAACCATGCATCGACTAATCACTTCAGTTCTACTTGTTACGTCTCCAGGCGGACCGACTATTCTGAATTGGAACCATGAAATTAATATAATTTCTCATCATGAATACACCTGAGCCTAAAAGACGTCATACCTTTACTTTCTTCTGTCTGCATCTCAAGTTTACATGAATTATAAGCAAATCAACAAAACATTGATGCAAGATAAGAGGCAGGAATGAAGCCGTCAGCACTTTTCAGAATCTCTGTAGAGTCTGGAAGAAGGCAGGCAGAGATACTAGACCTGCTAAGGGAGTGTTAAATCAAGCCTGCAGATTGTATAATATGCTAAGTCAGGAAATTAGCATGTGTGCTTTAATATTTTTTGTGGACTGTTGGGAGACAAGTTTTTAAGTGGATGGCCTTTTGCTGGGGAAACGTGCATAGGACTACAAAATGGTGCCGGAGAGATAAGCCTCTCCCTCCAAAGTGAAGCCAATAGAAAACCCATTAGTTTGAGCTGATCTGGAAATTATATGGAATTGATCCTGAGGTAAGAACAGTTTTTCATGCTCAATACTTCCCATTGATTCACGCTGCCATAATTACAAATGAAAATCATTATGTCTCCAAGTTGTATTTTGTTAGTGTCTGATGTGGGCGCACACGACGGTTGCATGCGGTCTTACTTGTCGTGCTTAATCATTTGTCCGTGGGTGTCAGATTTTCGTACGTAAGAATCTTTAGAATTGATTTAAAAAATGGGATTCTGACAGAATTGCAATGAGTTTTGCTGTTTACCATTTGTTAAGCTACTAAAAACCCAAAAGGTATTTGAGGTTAAGGAGATATCCAGAGCTGAACCATGTGATAATGCACTCTATGTTCCATCCCATCGCAGTTCCACACCTATTCTTGCACCCTGTGCTGGTGTTAGGGGCCATTTTAATGTGGCTCTTTGACAGTAACTCAACAGAAGCAGCAAACACAAACCGACACCAGACAGGTATTGTTCGGCGTGTTTCCAAACAGTGTGAATCACCAGCTCAATCTCCCGCCACCCACAGAGTCCTGGATGGTGCCTCATCATCATTTGAGGCCTTGGGTAGGGGGAAGTTTATTGCCGAACACCACGGCGTCTCAGGAAATCCATCCGCCTACCCCGGTCTCCTCCTCCCCATCCCACACCGGCCCTTCTCCTCGACCGGGGGCCGCCACCAATCGCAGCCGAGACAGGTGTCTTATCTCCATCGCGCAGCACAAGCACAGCCAATCTTCCACGAAGATGGCGACTGGAATGTGACAAATCCATCTGTCCTGGTTTGAATTTGTATGCTAATTTGAAATAATAGCCCCTCTGGTGACAGTGCAAGGGAACAATTCAATCATGCCATCTATGACAGTTGCTTTCCAGCCTTCTCTGTGATATGGGAGTATATGCATGTACCGCTGGGTTAGGCTTGATAGATTGGTTATGTAGGGGAGATGTGGCCTGTAGACTGTATGTTTAAAATGGGCCTGCCAGCTTGAAATGAATCATGCAACTACTGAAGGCACCTGTGCAGTAACATGCCGCCGCTACCTGTAGGCGGGGGGGAACTATTTGATTTGACCTCATTTATTTCCCTCGCGACACTGTCGCATTGCCCTGAACTCTCACCTAATTCCACCGCCGCAGCCTTCAATGGGACGTGTGTGAATGATCGAAATATCCCCACAAGAAATTACACTAACGCAGTTGTTACATTGTCACACTGAATTATCTCAGGCTGTTGATTTGATTCAGCGAAAAGCTTTTGTGTGTCACCGGGCAGAAGAACAGGCAGATCAGAGAAAAAGGAGCGCGGAACACACAGGGGCGAGCTGAGCTGTGTCACATATTCAGAGAGGAGCCGGCTATACGATCTGTGATTTCTCCTGTGCCTCGACTCCCCCACTGCGCAAATGCATGGCACTCGCTAATCTTTAAATTAATCTACAACACGGGACAGATTATGGTCGATGGTGACAGATAAGGCTAAAGAACAAACTGCTCTTCATTTTGCTTGCGTCACTTCTTTTCTTCACCTCCACATCAGGGCCGGCTTTCTCTTAAGGCACCCAGTTGGTTCACCCTATATTTTTTCCCTCTTGTATTCCCACTGAAACATGACAAGACAATTTTCAAAAGTTGTAATCTTGCAGCTGAATACCCCTCACCTCACCCTCCCCTTCCAAACTTGTAAGAGAACCTGTGGTGAACTTCAGTTGTCATTTGGTCTACTGTAAAAAAACATGGCGGCCTCCGTAGAGAGGACCCGCTCGCAATGTAAATATAAAGTATTTAAATATAAAGGGCTCATTCTAGAATAAAGAAAACAATTCCTACAATTTAGATGAGACACACTAGAGAAAACAACACTAGGATTATTTTATATTCAATTTCTTGTCTTGATTTCTTTCACCCACATTTTACACACTGAACGTTTAATGTATTTTTACTCATTTGCAGTATTGAGACTGCTGACAGCCTCCTGAGAATTCACTATGAAATGTGTCAGCTGTGTTATGGCCAATAGCTGCATGGTCGGGGACATCGCCCGTCATCCTCTGCCTTTCTGCACTTGCACTGCTGCAGTGGATCCTCGACAATTTCTGCAGGATGAGAAAAGTGCACGCCGCTGTGCCAATTGACCACACTTCAAACGGGCGCAGATCATGCGTGGCAAACCGGTCTGATCAAACGAGGAGGCGAAGAGGACTGATGAACAAAAAAGGCCCCGTTGAACTGCACGCGCCTGGCGTCACGATAAATAGTGTGCTAAAAGACAGCTCTCCAAATGAGCTCGGCGAGCAGCCACGCTCACGCGGTCCTCACCGAGCTTGAAAGATTTTCAGTGCTCAGCATGACTGCACGTGGATAAAGCAAATTCCAGTGCATAAAATTACTGGTTTTGTTGTATAGAAAGAAAACAAAGCTTTACAATTACTCACATTGTCGACATATACTCAATCGAGAGTTTTTTGTCTGAGGCTGTATGAATATAACATAAAACTACATTATAAAACCTTAATGAGGCAGACATTTTGTTTTAATCAAGCATAATGGGTTTGATTAAACGTGCAACTCATTCTCTTGTGTATGTGGCTAATAAATGCAATTAACCAACATGTAAGGGGAAAAAAAATATTTGTTGAAAAGATGCAGAAAATAGTGATAATGACAAATATCTTTCATATTTCATTATCGGTAAAACCTTGTGTTGAGATTGAGACCTTAATATTTGATGCTTTCAGCTTACACTCGTCTCTCTGATGCATGAGCCCCATCATTATAAATAAAGTATCCATAATATAATGCTTTAGTGAGTTTATGTGCAAGGACACTCCCTGTTCCTCATTACGCACAGTAGATGTACTGTAAAGGTCCATTGAGACTGATTTGTAACAGATGAGTAAGAGGACAACGATTCAGTTCAGGGAGATTTTCATGGGAGTATCAACTATTTTCTTTAAAGTGCAGGGTACTGCAATGGCATTTCAGTATTAAAACCATTATTGTGAGTCAACCTTTGTTCAGACAGTATAAATCGGAGTGTTTCTATGAAGCTTTAGCAACTTTAAATCAGATTTTTAGCACGATTACTCTAAAACTTAATAATTACCACAAAACTTGGTGTAAGGATGCAACACGTGTCAGGGAAGAATCCATCTAATTTTGGTGTGGAACCGATCAGAGGAAAGATCCAGGCATTTTTTTTTTTTACCAATTTATTGAACAATTCAAGATGGAACTAAATGTGCAATTTGGTGAGACTTTATTGAATTGAAAGGGGACTACTGGGCCTCGGTGGAGGTATGTACTCTACTGACTGCCATTTTAGATTAGCTTAGTTTTTCCAGCAGTTAGACGGTGTCATCATCTATTCTGGCATTATTTCAAGCTGCAATCCTTTCAGAAACAAAACGTCTGTAGTTCGTATTGATTATTTTTTCTCAGACTACTGTGTGTCGTCTACTAAGACCAGATGGAATCATCATAGTATAAAGTATTGATGCTGCAACACACATTATATCACATCAAACACACGTGGTCAGGTAAATACAGTTGGTTTACTGGCATGGCAGAATTATTATGTCTAATTTTTAACTTTGATTTCAGTGTTTTGTCTTGAATTAATACAATGAAGACCTCTGCTAACGCTGAAGCTACAGATAAATGTTGCAGCTACCCCATAGTAACAGGTGCTGCAATACTAACAGGACAATGACGGAGGCGTGGATCAGAAACACGCACGTGTCCCGATGTCTAAAGGAACAATTGTTTGTGCACCATGGGTCCACAAGGCTGATTCTGAAGGGTTCCCTCATGTTGCATTTATTCTTTTTCATTTCAAAGTTGCTTCTCTTTCAGTGAAGACATTAGTAGTCATGTATTTTTGGATTGGATTTTTGGATTGTGTGCACACAGCTGTGTTTTTAGATTCAACACAGCAGGAAGAAACTTTAGTAAATGATCATTTTAACAATGGCTTCATTGTGAGCCAGGAAACTGGATCACTTTGATATAATGCAGCTGTAATTAGTGTTTGCCAAGAAAATGTCTGTTGTTGCACTGATCTGCAGGGCTGTGTCCAAAATCACATTGTAATTGCTATATGGTGCACTTTATTTACCCCCCTCTGTTTCATTAAAGTGTTTAAGTCCTTAGCGTGAAGTATAGGCTGCAGAGGAGGCACAAAGTAATTGTTTTGTAAGTTACAAATTAGTCCCAAGTAAAGTGCTAAACTTTCTGACTTACAAGTCATTATGTGGCTCTTAAATTCAACTTTATAAAAAGTAATTCAAAAACTAAAGTGATCGAGCGTGCCCTGGTGGTTTTATAATGTTATTTGTAATTAATTGTCTTTAATTTATTAATGTTTGTTCAATTTTGAAAGTGATAAGTTTGGACCTGGAACTCTGAAAAATACAACAGTGTATTCACACAATTCACAAACTGAGTGTTGAAAAACTAGTATTTTGGAATTAAAAATTCAAGTTACAATTGATCTATTTCCAAATTAAAAAAATGTCCCTGATTTAGTTCTATACCTGGGGAGCCAATTAGAAGCTAACAGCAGCTGGAGCAGCAATAAGAAGTGATCCAGAAAAAAAAACCTTTTAATTTGAATAAACTGTTGTATTTTTTTTAGGTTTAAGACCAAAATGTTGTCTTTGCAACAATCAAGTTTTTCTCAATTGGTGAAAAAAGATCAGACAGTGAGAAAACATCTGAAACTGAAAGAAATTAAAAAAGTAATTGTGACTGAAAACATAAGATTTCAAATTGAAAGAAAAAATGTTTTTAATAGTTTTCAGAAAGACATTTCTTTCTAATGCCGAATTATAAAAATCCTTTGGCTGCAACAGGAAGTGGACTGCAGCTGGGCTGGAGCCACATGTGATTGCAAGGAGGCAAACAGAAGCTATGGAGGAGACGAAGACACTGAGAGGGACAACACTAATAACACTTTCATGAGGAGAAGCTACAGAGACACGAACGTAATCTCCATCGTGTTGTGTGTCTGTGTGGAGGGGGGGGGGTGCCCTTGTTGGACCCTGGGTGGTCCGCGGACCCGTGTTTGGGAACCACCGCCCCTGGGAAGCAGCGCGTTTTTAGGGGAGAACGCGCCCACGTGACTGAGGAGAAACATCAGCCAGCGACTCCGCAGCTGCGCGTGTGACGGAGAACACGGCACCGGGCGGAGGAGAAGAGGAAGAAGAGGAAGAAGAGGAAGAGGAAGAAGAAGGAGAGGAAGAGAAGGAGACGCTCGACGAGGGAACACTCAGCCTCCGCAGACTCCACCACCCGACGCGCCTGGCCGCCTCACCCGCGCCATGGACGGTTACGCCCGGACCGAGGACGAGCTGTTCTCCGCCTGCCTCCTCAACCTCACCTGGGAGAGCTGCTACGAGCAGGTAGGACTCAGCCTCTGATTCTCAGTGAGTCAGCACAGGAGCAGGTGCAAACTTCACGAACTCCATTCCCCCTCACACTCAAGCCTGCTCAGCCTCAAACCTGGAGCTCAGGAAGTTTTTGCTGTGGGGTCACATCAAATGGAAAAGTTGTCCTACTAGCATGGAGCATGTTCAAAGTGTGTACTAGAAGTATTTTGAGGAGAATCAGTGGCGGGTCTTGGGTTTTTCTAAATCAGGGGCCACCAAGGGGGCCACAATTTACACAAAGGGAGCAATTATATGTCCCAAAATCTGTTCACAATACCGAATTCAGTAAGGTGCATTCCTGTACTGTTTACTGTTGGCTCTATAGACACACATTGGTTAAATATTGAATATTGTTCCTTGTTCAAACAAATTGTGTACTTCAAAAAAGCTTAGAAAAAAAGCCTTTGTCAGTAAGTCAAGTCAAGTTTATTTATATAGCACATTTCAGACAACAAGTGTAAACATGTGCTTAAAATAAAAGCAAAAAATAGGACATAAGATCATAAGTGGCAAGATAAAACAGAAGACAAGATTTAAATCTAGAGAAGATAATGAGATACACATAATTAGAAGAAGTAGAATAAATAGTAAAAGTATAGGTATGATAATAATGATTTAAGATAGTGTTAGTGTTAGTCTGGATTTAAAAGAGGACTCAGTTGCAGCGGACCTTAGTTCAAATGGTGAACAATTCCAGAGTAGAACTATGATAACTGAAGTAAACGTGACATATTTATTTATTAAAAATACTATAGACAGGACAGGGGTACATCAGGGACCAATCAGATATCAGATACCCCCCTGGCCCCACCCCCTAGTATTAACGTACACAGGTCATATCCTAGAAAACAATAAACAAATAGTTTATAGATAGATTTTACTTTGATAGAATGCAAGTTTCGAGTATTGGCTGGGAAAACATCACGTGAGAAGAGATCTGTAAAATATAGATGCGTGATCCATATTCAGGTAAATGATCCTAACAAGCGTAAACAAGAGCAGGATCAATATCTGACTTTTAGAACTTTTCTAACCCTTAACAGTGTCACTAAAAGATCAGAGTATTATACATTATGGGAATTTCTGTATTGTTGATCGTTCCTGGAGCCAAATTATTGTAAAGATTCGATAACTTTTGTACATTTGGCAGCGCTGAGCCCGACTTTTCTGAGAGGTTGCCTCTCCCAACTTCCCCCTGCGCTCTGTCAGGGCTCAAACATCCTGCCCTCGAGATCAATAATGAATTAACCTGGTAGACAAAATGAATATCATATGCCAGGAACTCTATCAATAGATCGGTGGCAACCCTTCACTTCCTGTTTGAAGAAACCTAAGATGTTGGTTTTTTTCTGGGTTGCCAGTTAAGGTGTTTAAAAACAAGTATTGGCAAACCTTTATTAGTCTGAGTTTGTTGCATAGACAGAAGAGACAGACCAAACTAAAATGTCAAAGTACACATGAAAAAACTGAACTTTGAAGATGGTTTCTATTGTTGAAGATTGTTCTTATCACACTGATGTATGCTCCAGTGTTTATTTTTACCGTAAGTTGGTTTTTAACTAGTTATTTGATGTTGTACTGGGTAAAACCTAATGATTAACATCTGAGTCTGACTCGTGGTTAGTCATGTATTGGTGGTACCTCACCACTGCTTTGACTCTGGCTCCAAATTCGCACGGTGGCGATGTTCGTATTTTTGGCTTCATTCCTGGATAATGGTAGGAAGAGCAGAAGCGTTGTTCATCTTTATATACAGTCTCTGATTTGTTGTTGTTGAGAGTAGACTTTGATCCTGGAGCGTTGGGCCTGTTCCCACACCAGCAGAGCAGCAGCGGTGTCTGTTTGGAGATAATTACCTAATTCCTCCCTCTTCCCCTCAAGCTTAATCAGTTCTGCCTTTTAAAACACACTTATCGTGCAGTACGAAATCCCCCTTAATTCTCACGTTCTAATTTGTGTGAGGCTCAAGTCATCGGCCACAAAAATGAAATGAAATGACTCCCAATGAAAGCGAAGTGGGCCCGGCTACTGAGCAGTTTATACTCAGTGATTGATGCCAAAATATTTGTACAGTGATTTTTATGGCAATTTACTTCAATGCCTCGACGAGAGCACACACGCACACACACACATATATATATATATATACAGGATATTTATTTCTGTTATCAGCATTCAGGTTGCTGTACAGTGGAGGAGGACATCTAAACAATAAATCTCCTGCTTTAGTGGGCTGCCGTTTAGAATTACAAGTAATCACAAATTAAAGAGGATTAGGCTCTTTTTAAGCCAGAGCCTGCAATCGGCTGCACTAAGAGTCACATTGTGACAGTTATTCAGATGCAAGAAAAAAACAAGAGCCCCCAAACATGATTCAGAAATGCAAAGTCACTATGAATGGCTTTTTTTTTTTTTTTTTTTTTTAAGTGTGCAACAATTAAGCCTCAGCTGTTTTTGCTGCAAAATGGATTTTGGCTCATCACTTGGGAGCCACTCAGTTACAAACCTGAGGCACTTAAATCCACAATGAAAGAAAAATGGTGTGTAGGTTTCGCATACATCATCCCTTCATAACTTTACTTCTTTGTTCGTAAAGAGAGAGACCATTAAAATGTACGTTTGACACAGCTGGAAACAGGATTTGGAAAATGTATGTTATTTGTACCTTTTTTGTGGTGCGGAAACAAAAAGCTTTTTAATTAGTCCATTAATCTATTTGTTGAACAACATAAAGTGACTTTGATGATCAATTCATTTTTAAAGTCAGCTATCCAAATGTGACGATTCACTGAATATTTATCTATTTATTTATTTTTCAGTTGGATTAAATTTCTTGGGATATCTGTCAGACAAAACAAGTCATTTGAACGTCACTTCGAATGAATTTGACATGATACGTAATTCCTTCCAACACGTTTTAGAGTTCTCTCATGTTTCCCAGCTGGTGCAAGTTTCTTAAACTACTTTTACTTTGGTTTTCTGGGAGTTTGCAAGTTGAGGGCGGGGCCCTTCATTTCTGTGTTAAATGGCTCGCTCAGGCAGAATCCCGGTCTACTCTGAAAAAGCTTGCAATGTAATCTCCCAAAATTCAGTCCGGCGCAGTCTGCATTCTACCCCTTCAAAAGGGAACCTTCGGAAAGCAGGTCATCCGCTAGGCCAACGTGTTGTTAGCCATGCACATATCCTCCTTCGCCCTCCCCAGCTCCTACGGCGGGTGGGTAAATAAATAAATAAATAAGGGAGTAAAGGGAAATGTTGACACAGCCTGTCCTTGTGGCCAGATTATCCACTCATGCTTGAGCTCTGGGTAAAGGCCCTGCATTATTCAGCCTAAGACACAGAGATGGGGGGAAACTGTGGAAAAGCTGGGTTTTGCTGCAGGGGTGTGTGTCTGTGTGTGTCTGTGAGTGAGTCTGTGTGTGTGTGTGTTTGTGTATTGTGGGGTGGGAATGGCTGAAATGCATGTTTTTTATTTGCCTAATTACCAAATGAACTCACTGCCTGTCACGTCACTCCTGTTCATTTCCCGCTCGGTGCCTCCGTCTCACACACTCTCCCTGTCAGGCTTCTGGACCAGCGCTGTCCGTGGTGCTGAAAGTTTCATCACACATTTCCTGCTGGTGTCTGTTTTGAATCCTCGGCTCTCCGGTCCCAGTCCGTGCCCTCGCCGCTCTTCAAAAGCAATGTATCCGGTTTGTCTGGACAAAAAGTCTGCCAGCGCTTGGCAAATCCACCTCAAAAAAAGGGCGAAGCCTATCATTCAAGATGTTTTTCAAAAAAAGCTCAGCAGGTAACAGAGCGTGCTCTCAGATGCAGTGAGGACTAATGCGTTTTTTTTTTATGTCTGTCTGCCTCTGCCTACGTATGTTTCATCACAGCAAGGCTCAAGTTAAAGCACTACTCGCTCAGTGGCTTGGTTTAAAGAAAGCTCCTTTATGTGTGCTCTTATTTACAGTATTTAATCCACGCAAGTCAGGAGCCTGAAGGGTTTAGAGGAGGCACTGCAGTAAGAAAGGGATGGAAATATGGTAGAGTTTTGAGTTTGTGAATTAATCTAGGAGTACTTACTTTAGATAATTTACTGTATAAACATAAGAATATTACATTTTCTGCTTTAATGGACTTGTAGAAACCTTGTGTATCTTGGCTTCTGTCCACCACACCCAACTGCCTGGCTTCAACACACACAAGTAAAAGTTCTGTTCAAATGAATATTTTTTAATAAACCAGTCTATTAATCATTTACGAGAATAGTTGTTGGTTACAGCCCGACTCCCACCTTGTGTTGTGGTTGCCACACATTGGAAAAAAAGACTGGTTTACTGACTTGAAAACTATCTTATTGTTTATAACATTTTGATTTTAATTCATACTAATTCACTACTTTTTCACCAATTGGAGTAATTCTTATATTAATATATAGTATTCAGCCAAACAACCTTGTTATTGCTTATCATGCTGTTGTTGTTTCATAGAAGAATTGACATGCGAGCTGTGCCTTCTTGTTGCAGCCGGTTATAGTTTTTTGCAAAGTAATATTTGTTGCAGTGGAGTAGAGGTGCAGCATATAATGGAAATACTATGTACAAGTACCTTAACATTGTACTTAAATGCAGCTGATGGTGTCAGTGTGAGGTAAACTGAGGATTTGCTGATATTTTGTTGTGTGTGAGTGTGTGAAATTTGGTGCTGTTTGATTCTTAAGGAGTGTTTCCTTGGTTTGAGGTATTCGGTATCTGAGTGGCATTATAGTTTAATATTTGTTATACTGCTTGTGCTCTTTCTGTTATTTTCTCAGTTGCTTCCCTTTGTACCTACACAAGTTCGAATATAAGAAGTTGGCATTTCTTGTCCTGATTTTTATTTATTTTCTCCAAATCCAGCATACTGCAATCTGGATTTTTCTTTGGAAACCGGACCAATTTTAGTTTGATAAATATTTACATGCTCATGTTTAGTCACATAAACGTTTGGCAGAGTTGCAGGAAAATCAACTGTGCAATCACAAATGGATTGTGCAACTAGAAAATCAATTGCTGAAAATACAGGCTGTGTTTCTGGGGAAAAAACAGGCTTTTGGTCTTGGCTTGAGTTCATGTTTTTGTTGAATTCTCAGAAAGTAATTCATTGATCTTGAAGGAAAAAAAAATCAGACATATTTCGGGGACTGATATAAAATCTGGATCTAGTGAATTTAAATGTGGTTTCATAAGGGGACTGTGGGGCCTTGGCAGAGTTATGCGCTCTACTTAGTTCTTTATTCCACTTGGGATTAAAATGGTTGAAAGCAAGAAACTTGAAGTGAAGTCTCATATCCTGCTCAGACGTTCAGAAACGGACTGCTCTGTGTACAGTACCTAAAACTACACCCACCTCTTGCAATTACCCACAGAGGAATAAGTCTAATTTCCATGTTGGCACATCCTACTTTTTTTTTTTTTTTTTTTTTTAATCAACAAGTGTGTGTCTCCTGAACACCTTGCTTCTTATAGCAGCCCACAGGAGCAGGGCCCGACGGCAGTTTAATGAGCGTGTTGCGCGTCGCTCCCTTGCAGCATATTGCCAAGATATGAATGGGCAGTTATCTAATTAAGACTTTGTGAAAGTGCCGCCACTCACCCACTGCTGACCTGCTCACTCTCTGCCAGGGTTTTGAATGTGTATATACTGTAACTCAATCATGTACAGTCGCTCCATTTTGGCACTTTTTAAAAATGTCTTTTTGTTTGTGAATATTTAAGTTTATACAAATAATCATGTCTTTTTGTAATATGCACAAAGACATAAAATAAAAGCATTTAAAACGTATATTAAAAAGGAATCTTGAAGTTTAACTTTTGATGTTGCTTAGTGGGATTTACAACATGGTTCTTTCACGCAATATTGATGTAGCAGATGTAGTTTTTAAATAATTAAACAACATCACACAGACATGTCTCTTGGTGGTTAGTATGTTTATAACGACATGCGACTGCAGCTCTCCACGGTCATATCTAAAGATTTAACAGTGAAGTCGCTGAACGAAGAAGAGGAGATAGAGTAAAGGAGGTCTAGTGTCCGCTTCTTAACCCTCAGAAGTCACTTGCGTGTTCAAATCGCACGGCTGGTTCAAAATTCTACAGCGAAAACATGGAGCCACATGGAGTGTTGGTTTCAGCTTCAGACGAGCTATATGATATGATCATTTAAATCCAATGTAAAAAATAATTAAATGTATGAATGATAGGATGGGTCATTGTATTTATTTCAATATCTTAATCATTAACAGAAACATCATTTTCCACATCAGTTTTAGTGTATTTCAAGTAGATTTACTATTTCAAGGTGAAAAAAAAAAAATCTGGTAATACATCCAATGCTGTGCTGATAAAAAGGCTGCCAAACAAGGCTGTGTAGTTTTTTTATGTGGTATACAAGAACCACTTCAAAAGCATTTCAAAAATAGCCCCAGACCTTTAATGGTTAAACATAAATCAACCTCTCGCAAACTTTATTTGAATTTCAGAGGGAGTTTTGCACCAGCAGGAGGAGCAACGAGCTTTGATTCCCCATGGAACTGTAAAATTAGTTCTTAGTCAAATCTCTTCAACGGACCAAATACTTTGTGTATATCGGTTAAGAGAGGGAGAGTGTCGATGCACCTTGGAACATATTCCAGCTTCATTCTCAGTCTTCATTCGTGTCTTTGCTTGTTTCCGCAGATAAATTATTACAATCAAAATATTAGTCTCAAGCGCTATTAATCTTTTAGCCTTGTTGCACCTGTGATGTCTGAATCGTCATCAACTCGGGGGGGGCTTGCATGCGCTCCAGACTGCATTCTTTGATTATGTGTGGGAAAACGTCTTCCTCACCACCGACGATCTGTTGATACCTCGCGAAATCTGAGATGAAAGGAAATGCAGCTTAGACTGTGAAAAATCCTGGCCTCCTCACCGGGAGGTAAAAGTACTCTCACAAACATTGAATTGTACATCTGAAGTGTTATCAATTCCACCTGGAACGGAGGGCCCCGGTGGCAGAGCTGAACCCCTGCGCTTTTGATCGCGGCAGCAGCGCCTGTAAACAAGTATTTTCCCATCTCCCTCTCTGTCTGCCTCTCTGTTTCTCCCTCCTCCCCCCCCCTCCTCGCCAAGGTTTCTGGAGGGGAAGGCTCCTTTGATTATCTCCGCTGCCGATTAATTGCTTTTCTTAACCTCTGCACAGACGTGCTCCTACACCGCCCCGGAGCCTGCCGCACGTGCCCAGATGGACCCCTGCCAGGAGAGAAAAACAAACCACACCGTGCCTCTATCTTCCCCCCCCACCTTCTCCCAATTACTGACCTTCATCATTCGCTTTCGCCTTGGATGTTTATCATTGGCATTATCAGTGTATTTACTTTGTTTGTTTAGTTAGTTACTTGGTGCACTGCAGCATTCCTGGGCAGCTTTTAAAGGCACGTGTGAGAGGTGTATTCATTTCTAGGACTGGTCACAGCAGCAGATGAGATGAGTGTGTGGACAGTAACATGTTTTGTGTGGTCATGTGAAGTGGAGAAGGAGGGGGCGGGGTGTGTGTGGTGTTTCATTCAGGAATATTACTCTGCCCTTTTTTCAGAAATGTCCTTATTGTATGATTAAATGGATTTTGGCCTTGAGTTATGCTGGCCAAGCTCTTTAAGTCACGACTGTTCTTTTCCATCTCACTTTGCCTTTGAGACGTTCAGGTGCATCAGGTCTCAGGAAAGGTCTCGCCACCCGCCTCCAAACACTGGAACACTGTCATACAGCAGCACCCTGCCTCCTTCAGACCTTGGCCTCCTTTTTTTTTTTTTTTTCTCCTTGAGGTCATCCAGAGAACGTCCAGAGGCCATCTCTGTGATTTATGTGCCACATGTCAGATGCAGACCACCTACCGTACCGTCACTGTTTGTACTGTACTGAAATGCTTTGAGGACAGCACACAGTTTGATTGCCACAGACTTGAAGAAAATAGTTTTCTTTTTTTTTTCCAGGTTGTTGGTAAGATTTTCCTGAATTTTTTACGCTTCACTGAAAGTTCAAAATTTCGACATGAAGAAGTTTCTTGTGCAGCTTGGAGTTGCTGGCAGTAAAGTATGGAGATATAACCTTTCTAGTCTGGCGGGAGTTTCATAATCCATAACTCTGACTTTTTGGTCTTGGTCTCTCTCCAGCTCGTCTTCTTTTTTTTTTTTTTTAAGTGAATCCAGACAAACTTCTTTTAAGTTTTGCGTGACTGTTACTGAAAGTGGCTAAAGGGATTTTCTTTTTTTATGATGAGTGTATCTTAATTGGTTGAGGTGTTTGATATCGAGAGCACAGCGGGGCTCCAGTCTACCAGAGACGACCCAGCCCGCACATATACGCACAAATGCAAAATCGGCATGTGAGACATGAACACATAATGTGCACACTGACTCACTCATTCACTCACTAACGGGCCAGACTCCCTGGACTGTGCGGTACAGTCTGGTGTTGCTGAATTTCCCCATCAGCAGAAAGCCAGGATGAGCTGAGCTAATTGAGCTGGGAGGCCCGGCGGGGGAACAGGGCCCCTTCACACACCGGCTAGTCACTTCCTTTCTTTTTCCATCCACCACTGTGTCTTTCATCCCATGTCTCCAAAACACTCTATGCTGCACAAAAGGAAGTATTTTGATGCACAATTCTGAGTTTCAGAAAAAACAGATTCGCCAAGATTCACATTGATACTGCTTTGCAAGTTCTTGGTAGATGATAGCAGTGCTCTGTGTTGCTTTTTGAAGCGTGTGAAGTTACTATAAATAACCTTCAGCTTATAATGAAGCCGTATGCTCTCACATATGTGCCCAAGTTGACAGGGAATTGTTTTTGTTTAGTTCTGGGCAACACCCTGAATTGCAAGCCAAAATGGACAGACTATATTGTCTGTATCATGGCAGACTGGCTGACAACAAAAGCAGATTACCTGTTCTATTTGAGGGATATTAAGACGTTACATGCAATTCGATGGGCCCTGGGAGGCCTGTCATAAAAGCCACTGCAAGCTGTTGAGACGGAGACTGTGAGTTGTTTCCATCTTTTAGCTGCACTTGGGGACTGATTATGGTCAGGCAAACGGCCTTTACCTGGAAAGTCACTTTCACTTTCTCGTCCACCATTTGTTAGTATGGCTAATGTCTCATTAAGCCTCACAGAAGGGAAATGATGTGCTCTCCGGGTGAAGGTGAGGCTCTCAACTTACCACGAGACAAAAGAGAGACTGATGACTGTAGCACAGCTATGCCTTAGCCTATGTCTTTCACAACAAGTCCTATTTGTGTTACTGCTGGAGCTGCTTCATTACCCATAATCTATTAGCCCTCCTTCCACCTCCCCTGAATAAAAGTTAAAACATTTGGGCTAAATGATGAATGCATGATCACTTTAGCGTGGTGCTCTACGGATAGGAGTGGACGGAAAGGGGGTGGGGGGTAAATTTTACATTATCAAGGAGATAATTACAAAGCAATCATAAGCTGTTTCCGGTAAAGTGGTAAACAAGCCAAGGGCTTGTGCTCTTTTCCCAAGAATAATTAAAAATCGTTTTGCATTCCATGCATCAGTGTCCTTTCCTCCACTCAGTGGCCACCTATTGGCATAATAACTCCGGCTGTATCTTACAATAGGGGAGGGGTCCTTCTTTTTCCGTATCTTTCATACATTTGCACATTTTTCTTGAATAGTATTAATCAGTTTTTTTTTTCTAGGCAGTTCTGGACAGCTGCAAGTTGCTGTGTCACTAAGTGGAAAGGTTTCCGAATATGGAGTTCAACTCCTCCATGGCTGTGACTTTTTAATTCCTCAGTAAATTAATCCATTGATTGGTGCAGACCTGTGAGAATGGCGACTTGCTGGTAGAGGTGGAGGAAAATTAGATTAGAAGCCTTTTGTTTCCCTTTGGCTGGACTCTCCACCATAATAATTCCAATCAACTTTTACTAAAGTGACAGTAAAAAGGATATTTATATTCAACATGCATTTCAGCCACAATGCGGCATTAAAATACAAGGGCAAATAAGCTTGGCAAACAAGGCTGTGTTAAAAGTGGTTCCATTTTGTGGGTTTTTGGCAATCGTTGCTGTTTGTACAAGTTTCCAAGTTTTCTGTGCTTTCCTGTATTTTCACACATTTACACCAAGTACATGGTAATGACCTTTAGCCATCACATTCCTTTTTAACACAGTCCTCATCTCTCTCTCTCAAAAACTGACGATGATTTCCTTTTGCATGTTATCAACTTCCTTTCTCAGTTTCCAAGCCATGTCTACAACTTAAAATGCCCGCGGGCTGTGTCGCATCACAGCGGCTGACATGTAGTCGTTACTCGCCTTCTAACAACACTAGAATCAGTCAATTATCCATTGAATCGATCAACATAACCCCACTGCCACTAATTTAAAAGAGCCAATCAATCTGCATGGGTTTTCTCTGTTTTCCTCCTATTTGTGTGTGTGTGCCTGCGTTAGCAACTGCAGGTTGGCCCATCATGGATCTACTCAACTGACGGCTCGTCTTCTGATTTATGATCGTTTGTTCCCGGGATAAGACTGAAATGTTGACCTCTCATCTCAGTCGCCACCACTTCCCATGACACCTGCAAAGCCGCACATCCGGCAGCACGCTTGCCTCGTGGCCGAGGTGTCATCAGATCACAAAATTCACATGTTTATGAGCGCCTGAACTTTAAATGTTTGCACTGGAAAGCTCTTAACCCTGACTCATTTCCTCATCTGGGCTGGCTGCACTTGCCAACTCCTCGGTGACTTCATTACTAAATGAAGTGGCCTATAATTCCACATCCCAGCGTGGATAAACGCTGCAGCCAGCGTGTGCGAGGCAGAGAGAGTGGAGTGGGGAAGGGGGACACCTTGTCCTCCCTGCCTGATGACATGCAAGGTTTATCACATTGAGCAGAGACATGGTCACCTTACCCCGGGCTTCATTGTGACAGCCAGCAAGTCACTTGAGAGCACCATCGGAAATCAATAAGCCTCCGCTCTTTAATTGTTAGAAAAAAGCTTCCCTGTTTACAGCATCACATCATCAGTCAGGACAGCCTGACTTTCATTTATTTTTGTCTTTTCCTCACTCTCTAACGCTCTCTCCTCTGTGAGATATGCTGGCTGGCTGATTGTTCGGAAGATTACATAAGAGGAGCGGGCTGGATTTTATTTTGGCGGGACCTGTTTGATATGCATGCAGAGGCTTTTCTGGTTAACTTCAGGGTGCTTAAGGCATTTGTTTGCCTTATCTCAGTGAATGTTTGCCCCAGTGTGAGCTCTCCACTGTCTCGTACTAACAGAGGACACATGCTAGAGTCTGTCCTCTGTTGACTTCTAGGTGCAACTGCCTCATGTTGCTGCTCTGTTTTTTTCCCCATTTTACCATCTGTGATCACAACAGTCCCTTGGTTCCCTTCCTTTTTTGCTCAAAGCCAAATTACGCATACTCCTGACCTTTTGACACAGTTGACATTATATCTAAACATTCACGTTTTGCACCTATGCAGAAAATGTATATTTGTATATTTCAAGATTATGCTATATCAAGCAAGAAAATACTGTAACCTAAACTCCTCCACCTTTGATTGTCTTAGCATCCTTTTCATCTATGAACTCTGGATAATGTCCGGACAATGGGGCGCAGGCTATGTGCGGAGTTTGCATTTTACATAGGAACAACACAGCAAGTGATTCGCTGGTCAGATGCATTCACAAAAATCTCATGACGTATTAATTACACTGCGGAGACGCATGTTTTTGTATACAGCAAACCACATCACCCCCGCTGTTGGCCCGAGCCACCAAAACCTCCAGAATCTCATTGTCTTTCCAAGTTGACATCTTCATTGGTGTCTTCTACGTGTCTGGCTCCTGTTTTTCATCTGTTACGTGTTAGAACCGTTGTCAACACGCTCATTCGCTTGCAGTGAATCCTCCAGGAAATAGCCCTCTGTATTCTCACATGGCCTAACTCAGACATTATCTGGAATATTTACTGGGGGGCAGGTCGGAGAATCTCGGAAAAGACAGCAGCCTCAAACTCTCCCCCTCCGGATAATTTTGGGAGAATATTCAGAGTTCAGTGCTCGTCTGAAAGCAGCTCTTGATAAATCTTTTGATCTCCTGGGGGTCCTGCAGAACAACTTAATCAAATAATAAAAATAAAAGATTATCCGAATACAGTTTCTCTTTTTCGCACAGGTTATTGAACCTTTCTTATGAGAAACCTAAAGCCAACCTTGTTTCCTCACTCTTTACTCCATCTGTGGCTCCACAAGCTTCTCCTATTAGTGCGTTACCTGGGGAGGACCACAGCTCCAACACTCTGATGAGGCCCTCTCTGGCTAATTAACTGCTCAGGCCACAGTTGGCCATTTGCAGCGTTTAATGGAGGGACGATGTGGCAGCTGTCCTTCGTCTGTCATTCATCCGATTTGTGCCCTTTTATGCCACAATTTGTGCCATAAAATTCATAAACGGCCAAAGCTAGCATAGCATTTCATCACTCTCATTAAAGTGACAGAGAATACGGCGCATGCTGCATCTTCATGTAAGCAGCAGCGAAGGCCGTATTTTAATTATGAGAAAGAGGGACGGAGGGGAAGGCTTTTGTCCTCCTGGAAGAAATTCCTGGTGATTCCTAGAGAGAGGACCTAATTATGACAATGCTGTGGTGCTTTAAAATGCCGCAAGCGGGATGATCGCTGTTAATTTCCCTCTGTCCTCTCTCTTCTCTTTTTGCTCCCTGGCTATTCAGGGCAACAGGCTGCTTAATTATTTATACCTATCCGTTACGGTTTGAGAATCAGGAGGACACTAACATGCATACAACAGAAGGAATCTAATATTCCCCCTTGTGCGTCTACTTTAGACTTTAACTCTCTCCAAATCCCTCCCTGTGTTTAGTAACCGTGGTAGGGGGAATGGTAGCATTCGTTTTAATCCTGAACAGATGGCTTATGTTGTGCTTTACCTGCTTGCACCTACGCACCAGCATGAACATCCTTTAATAAGAAATACTACAGTATATAACCACCCACTTGCACAAGCCCCAGGCGTGATGGTATCATCCAGTTGTCAGGTGTTCATTTGGCGGGGAACACATTTGCCCACTCTGCCCCCTTGTGTGCATAGAAAGAGTTAAATGTATTTTTTTTTTCTTGAGCAGCATCGTTGGATTATTTTGAAGTTGTTTGGTTTCATTTCTACTTCTGGCTATGTTTTGCACTTAACCTGCTTGGAATTCTGCACAAGCATGTTTGCAAGTATTTTCTTTTCTCACGCAGGCAAAATGCATAAATTTAATATAGACAGTGCTGTTTTTGAGCAAGTTTAGTACCAAATCTTCATACTAGTTCATGTTCCACCCCCTTTGGATGTTTATTTCCAACATTGTTCTCGAGTATGTGTGTGTGTGTGTGTGTGTGTGTGTGTGTGTTTGTGTGTGTGTGTGAGTAGCCTGCACTTATTTTTCTTTTCTTTTTACTTTCCCCCACTCCATCCCCAGGGAAAGTGGATAGCACATGTGAACGGATCACTTCTGATTAGTGGGGGTGCTTTAAAAAGTTGCCCGTAGTGGTTTTCTCTCAGAAACAAACAGTGGTGTGGCCTCCGCAGGGAAGATAGCCATTTTCTTAGCACAGCACAACCCCCAAGAGAAGCTGTTTTATCTCCCAAGTGCTGTTAACTTTGGGTTTTAAACTGTGTGCTCGGCCATGCCTTGTTTTTCACATCACAAGATGATGTTATTGTGCAGGATGGGGGGGAGAAACATTCAGTTTCATCTAGCCTACACAGGCGTTGGCTTTTTAAAATTGTAACATCCTCATAACATGAACTCACTGTCACTCAATTCTCACTCATTTACATATAAAGTGTCTGATAAGTATATTTTGTGTGGAACTGTGCACATTTTCACAATTTTGTGTCAAAACAAAAAGGTTGAGAGAAATTGTGGCTTTGTTCTGAATAAATCGTGGCTTTTCGAGGGAAGGGAGGCAGTGTGAGGGGAGATGGGCAAATGGGGGGGGGTGTTGTCGGGTTGGTGGTGGGGGCGGCAGAACAGGCGACTGATTTGTCTCCGTTCTGTCGGGAGGATTTACGGTACAAGTGTGTTGAGCCATCAATCAATTGTGGCGCACTCCAAGGACAACTTTGCCTCTTTATGCAATTTGTAAGGCTGTCCAGTCAAATTGATTCCTTAACCAGGAGCCGTCCAGCTCCCGGAGAAGAGTAAACCCCCTCCCTGAGAAGAACATCAACCTCTGCGCTTGCTGTTAACCAGACAATAAATGATATGACTGTTTACTATTGATGGCCAAAATCAGACTGCAAAACAAAGTGGGTGACAAAAAACAAGATTAAAAGTGATCGCAGAAGTGATTGACTAACTGTGATTAAATAGAATAACACAGGACTGATGCTGTCGGGTGCTTGTGACAAATGATTCCGACGTGATTTGTTCTACTCTCGGTCCTTCATGGATTATATCACGAGAACAAAAACAAATTATATTTACACACAAAAATAAACATTTACGCCCCAGATTCAGTAATGCACACGCTCAGTCTTTCAAGGAGGAAGTTTATGTAATTTACTTCCTAGCAATCATCATTTTTGGAAAGTGGAATGAACTTGTTAGATGTGATGGAGAAAATGTTTCATCCTTTTAGTAGTAGCAGCGGTGTGGCTCTACGGATGGCGCTGTCGCTCCTCCAATTTCATCCACACTGAAATATGTCAACAGATATAAGATGGATTACCATGAAATTTGGTACAGATGTCCATACTGTCCAAAGGATGACTCTTAAAGAGACATATTCTCATAACCAGGTTCATAATTGTAATTTTTGTTTACATGCTCTAATGATCAGTAAACTCATCACTTTCCTCGTACTTTTCCCGCCTGTTTTTTTGCACCTGCCTCTAAGGACCCCCTGATAAAACCCAGTCTGCTCTGATTGGTACATGTTAAAGTATTAGCTGGACTACTGACGAGGTGTTTTCAGTGTTTTCTGAGACTAAACCACTGACGTTTGCCTTTGTAACTTCGCAGATCACATAAAAACTTTGCAACACACTAGAGGAAAGAAAAACTAAAAAACATATGTCAGTAGTTGGTTAGTTTATTGTGCTTAAATGGGGGAATTCAGTCTCACGCTCGTATTCACCACCACAAACCAAGACCCATGAAACAAACAACACCTTGCACAATGTACACATCGTTAGACAATAACAATAGCAATGAAGGACAGTGACAGTAAAGAGCTGGATTGGTTGCAGGATGTCTTATTTAGTTCCACTATGGCTGCAGGTACAAGGCTTTTGCTGAAGTGGGTCCTGTAGCCCCTCATTGACCTCTGATTGCATTATTTTAAATTATTTCTCCTCTAAAGACTTTGGTGATGCCTTGACGGTTCTTCTCGTGCTACCAGCTGGTCAACCTTTGACTCTGTCTGTGAAATACCTCCACATCTACTGCATGGATTTGCTCACAGTCATTGTTCCCAGTGGATGAATTGTAGTGACATTTGTGATCCCTTGTCTTCTCCCTGATGTTTGTGTTTTTTACTAAACTATTGGATGGATTGCCCTAATATTTGGAGCATTCATGTCCCCGGTGGATATAATTTAATAAATTAGTTTATCATTAAATACCCTGAAATCTGCGGTGGTGAAATAGTCAGTAAAATTTGTACCCACATCTAAATCTAAAAATAGATCTAAAGCCTCAGCTCAGTACGTTAAAGTACGCAGAGTTGATATGAATCACCTGATCAGTATGATCTGAAGTTCTGTCGTACCACCTTTCAAAAAAAAAAAAAAAAAAACTACCCATGAATGGGGCATCATTTCCTGCTGAGCACGCACTCAGCCTCATACCATGTCGACTCTGCGTTTAGCAGACAATATGAAAGCGATTACCGAAACAGGCTGTACACTTGAATAATTGATGCAGGAAATCAATCTCAGCTTTTCAGAATTCAGAATGATCCCCCCACATTATTCTTTAGCCTAACGTACACACTCAGGCACACACACACACACACACACACACCCCAAAATGTTCTGTTCCAGTTGTGTACAAACACCTACGATCGACTGCTGTGACTCACTTGCAGCAGTGATCACATTAATGTGGAAATAATAAAAAAAAATCCAACATTAATGGCATATAATGAATTACACTGCTGAATAAATGTCTCTGCATTGCTTTTAATATGGTCTTTAAGATTTTAGATTAGCATCCCCTCATTTTTCTGCTGTGAAAATCAAATTCAAAGGAACATTTTCCTTCCATTCCGCCGACTGAAATGACTCAAAACATAAATATAGAAACAAATTGAGTCAAAGATTATCTAATGGAGCGTGCGTCAGTGCAGTTTGTCACAAGCTTTATATAAGAGTCTTGCTCTATGGCCACAGTTCTTTGACTACTGAAACCATTTTATTTACCCAATAGCCCCAGTTCTCAGCTGTTGTCGTGCACTTTATCATTCATTTAAGACACAAAAACATTCTGCCACCAGTAAGGCTTTGACAGCTCGCACAAGACATATCAAATCCATGTGATGAATTTGTGACAACAAATCGCCTGAAAATATAGTTCATTTCAGTTTGATCAGGGGGGGAAAAAAAACATTCAGTCTGAGGGCTGTTTGACGAACAGCACCGTGACATGTCAGGCTCGCTGCACATTTTGTGTGTGATAAGAAAAATCTAGAGGGAGGGGAGATCCAATATTAACAACAGTGGTTTCTTTCACAAGAGATCTTTATGGATGTGACATCCCTGGCTGTCACAGCAAGTGAAATATCAGTGTGATGTGCTGTTTAGGGCTCAGGACCAATGCTGCACCAAGTAAGATCCTCAAATTGTCCTTTTTAGTACTTGTATTAAATCATTTATGTTGCTGTTGACCATATTAATTGGAGCTTGACTTATATCTATATTATTTGTTGGTCGATAATATCAGCTGATTTAAATCTTTCATGCACATATAGATATAGACAATTAGGTTTGCAAATATGCAGCAACATGGTCAAAGACTTCTTTTGTCAAAATCTCCAAACTAACCAATCAGAACACAACGTGAAAGGATGCTGGATACAAAGTGAGGAAACAGCTGCGGGGAAGATGCTAAATGTGAGATGGTGAAAAGCCACGTCCATAAAGTGGTTTGCAACTGAAAAATTAGAAGCAGTTCAGGAGAAAGTTTTACTTTAACATTGTACAACTGTATCAGATGGTAAACCTGTGCAGGGAGACACTTAACCAAGGTGACCGCACTTCAGGGACACGACAAAGGTTAATCAGTGACTTTGCCACAAGGCAAGTTTGGTATTTGTCACTCAGGTAACAGCAGGACACCATTGTGTAGGAATAAATGTTTTTATTTCAATTGGATTATTTGGACATGGTTACCTTGTGCGGCAGAGAAAATGCTGAGGGATAATTTTGTCCTGGATGTGAGAAATACACATGGCAGCCATGTGAGAAGTAGAGCTTATTTTTTAAAATAGGATGAAGGACTGTGAATGGAGTGACTTTTTCAAACGTTTCATGCTCGGCTGTGTTAAAAGGCCCAAGACATGTTGCACATGAGTTTTTCAGTAATTGGACTCTATGGACAGATTCGATTAGTCTCTGCCTGTGCAACCTGTAACCTTTACTCTACCAACTAGTTCTAAAGTCCGTCCACTGCCAGGGGAGTTCACAGGGAACAAATGAACTACTCGTGGACCCAGCTGTGCTCACATTTCAGTCAACACAATAACAAGACATTTTGATCAAAAAAAGCCAGACAACTCGGAGCAGAGGTGCCGATCCACCTCTCCCACGTTTCAAGGCTGTAGACTTGGCTGAAGTGTGATGTCCGACTGCTTGGCTCAGTGGAGCTTTTTTGTGCCTCCTGTCTAAAGCACTGGACGTGTCAGCCAGCGCTGCCACTTCTGCCTCCATTAGAAAGTTGGTCTTTTTTCTGCTCTTGCAGCTTATTCGACATTCTGCTCACCTGTGCATTTGCCAAGTGAGGCATTGTGCAGCTATTGATCAGCCAAGACCTGGTCAGTAAGGAAGAGCGTGTGCCCGCCAGGTTATCAGTGACATCGCTCCTCAGAAAAGCCGCGTTTGCCTCTCCTTCCCTTATCGATAGTTTGTGGAGTGCATTAAGAGCGGCTGCTCAGTCTGATTTATTGAGATGTGCCAGCGCCTCTTCACGCACCCAAAGGGCACTGGGTAACAATCCAGTCTCACTTCCTTTCCCTGCAAACAGCGTTTATTTACTGACTCTCAGGGAGGCAATGAAGGCAGCTCTGACAGACAAACAATCTTATGATGCACCCTTCATGTCAGCACTGGATTTTTTTCCCCCTCTCTTCCTCCTCCCCCCAGAATGTCTCAGTCAGTTGTCAGTCGTTTTTCCCCAGCCATGGGCCCTGTTGACACAGGAATCCGTCACTCCTCACACGGGGGAGAGTGGGACATGTTGGCGGCCATTACTATTCATGAGGCAGTGTGATCCACTCTGTCACCCGTTGTCAGCGAGAGGTGTCTGTCTGCACCGCCGCTCCCCTTACTCTCTTTATCAGCCAGGGGTGGCTAATGAGAAGCACCAGGTTAATACCACCACTAGAACAGCAATGGCTTTTAAACCTCTTAATTCATTTAGACACTGCTAATTGAAACCCATGTAAACTACACTCTGGACACCATCCATTTTCCTACACGCCACCGCTGCAAACGTGCATGTGATCTGATCTAATTCTTGGAAGTGGTGCCAGGATTAACTCACCTTCAACCGGAGAATTTTTTTTTTTTCATCCTAGCAAATGACAGCCCTTGCTCATGATAACCATTAAGCCAGCATTAAGTCTTACTGGGTAATGACAGGAGACAACCACAACCAAATATATTTGATGGTGACACACAACACCAAAAATAACCAGCTCTACATAGTTGAAAATGTCTGAGTCCAATTAGAGCGAGTGGTGAAAAAACAGCAGCCATGACTAAGACCAGACATTCTCCTGGATGTGGCAAAGCTCAAATTAAAAACTCTTACTCACACGGCAGTTGTCAGACATGACTTAGTCCTCCTGCACTTGAGTGTTTAATCAGCATGCAGTGAACACTGTGGGCTTGTTGACTAAAAACCAGGAGTTCTTACTCTCCCTCCTACCACCTCCTCCAGCCCTCATGCATATGTATCCTTTTGGCTTTTTTTCAACGCTGCCAGAAATGAATATTGACAATAGTGAGAGGGCGTTCTCCATCCCACCACATGGCCAACCGGGTGCATTTTGCACCTTGAGGCCTCTCCTTCGCTCACTGTGTGCGAGACAAACACCATGCATGCCAACTTCTTCTTTTTTTTTTTCTCCCTTGAATTTTACGGCTGTCTCTGATGCATCTTTATGCTGCACTGACGGGCTGTGGCCTAATGATAGGAGATCATTCTATCTACCTTAGATGCAGCTGTAAATATTCAAATGAGCCATCATCAGTCGATAGTGTGAGAGATAACGGGTCCATCTTTTACCTGCCCCTTCTTGTGTGTGACAGCCGGATATATTTAGTTGACGGCATCATCGTCCCCAAAAGCGCCTGATTCGCTGGCATAAATTTCAGCAGGCACACATCCCTCCCTGCGCCCGCAGAGGTAAATGCTTATTCACTTACCCGTTTGTCATTTCAATAGTTATTTTATGGTGGTGCTGTATTAATTGAACTGCTTCCACTGCACAACAATTCAAGGCCCAGTACATCTATTACTAAAGGAGTGTGCCCGCAACATCGCTCAATGGGCTCACAAATCAGCCTAAGCTGAGAGGGGAACCTCACAATAATGTAACACAATCGCACTAATCTTTCATTTACAATGTGTTCCTTCCCCAGCGATGCAGGGAAAATGTCTTTAAAAGCCCGAAGTGGCTCTGGTGCAAAAATCAGATTGGCTGCATGGGTGTGTTCCAGTAGATTACTCTGTGTTTGGAGTGGTTGTCTTGCTTTCACGTGAAGAAATGTCCTGTTTGTTAAGATGACATAAGAGTTTCTATCTGCTCATCATTTGGACTGTCACCTTGTTTTCAAACCTTATGTGGGTCAGAAAATGTTCAGCTGCAATAATTTGCAGGGTGCACGTATATGACACTGTGTGTTTGCTTATATCCATGAGAAAACTTTAATATTTCATTTCTTACATTTAGGTTTAAACTTAATTAAAACCTAAACTTGTTTTTCAAGCTTCAGTGAAAATATGATCAAGGAATTTACATGAGTTTAAAGGAAAAATATTAGTGCTTTAATTCATAATTTACAAGGCACTAGGACCTTTGTTATGTTATTAATGTAATTGCTAGTATTATCAACAGTTACAGAATTAGATACTGTACATGCTGAATGCTTTGAAAAGCTGTATGCACATGGAAAATCAGTGGGAACGATCAGTACATGAAATTGAAATGTGTGAGCCTGTGAGTCTGATAACTGTATTTTCACTATTGGCTCACTGTTTTTTTTTCTTATTGCTTTTTTTCCCCAATTATTTTTTAATGTAACACAGAAAATGCATTTTTTCACATCAGCCTGGAGAGGTTATTTTCATATCTGTATATTTTATTTATAGAGATCAAGAAATCTAAGCCCGACTACACAACTTTTTTAAAACAACAACCAAACAGCTAATAGATAAATAATGGCACGTTGATCTCCAATTTAGATTAAAAACAAAATAGAGCAGATAAAAGAAGAGTTGAGGAATGAAATGTAAAAAAAGGGACTTTTGTATTGTGTGTTTATGATAATCATGTTTGGACATCAGATATTTTACCATCCAGCCGATGCAGTATAACATTATTTGATCCACTTAATGAATTACAGATCAATTATTTATTTTTCTAGCTCTGATTTGGTCTCCACCAACTGTTGAGAATCTCCTCTGTGGCTAAATGCTCCTCTATGTTCTCCAGCTTCTTCTCTGTCTGACATGTGGTGCTGAGCAGGCAGCGAACAGTGGGTTTATCAGACCTCTCTGTGCTGAAAGCAGCTGCCTGCTACGGCTGGAATGATCCCAGTGCTGATGAAAGTGGTGAGAGTGAACCAAAGCAGAAAAGCTACAGGCTGTAAAACTAAAGCAATGAGCTAAAGACTCAGACAGGCTCTGTCGACCTGAAGAAAACTACCCAACCTACCAGTGACCCCTCACATACACATTATTACACTACACAGTATTATAAATAGAAACAAAGGGGTTTTAACATATACAGTAACTACAACTAGCATCTATGATGTCTCCAAGCAACACGTTCCATACTTTCCTTATTAACAGACAGATTTTTGGACACATTTTTACCCAATCACTCTCCTGCCTGTTATCAGTGACTTTGCTGTGTTACTTGACATCACATTAAAGTTATTGATGGTTCAAACTTGGAGACATTTTCACTAAACTAAAAATAATTAGAAAAAAACTCTTATCTTAAATATGGAGTGTGGCTTAATTGTATTTTGATTTGTCTTTTTTTTTTTAATATAACGAGTAGGAAAAAGGAAAAAGACGGTCGCCTCTTGCTTGCTTTGTCACTTTAATTCATCTGTTATCTTCTGAAAGACTTAATAATACTTCTGTGACTCAGCATCCCGTTCTCTAAAACAAACAACATGCTCCAGAGCTGATGGAGACATCCAATTTAACTGCCATCTTAATGGAATCTATAATAAGGCAGGGGCACAATAATGGCAAAGTACTGCATCTTCCGATAACACGGCAAGCATCAAACCCCTGTGATGATCACACAAGTCCAGCTTTTTCCCCCTCAGAGGAGCTAAGAACAAAGTGTCCAGAAGTCATTGTCAAGTTGCTGGTAACGCTCGCCCCGTGGGCTCGTCACAGGGGGCTGCCTCAGCTCTCCAGCAGCTCTCATGCTATATAGAGGTAATCTGCAGTCCGCAGCACGAGGGCTTCTCTGCATTTCCTCGCACACTTCTGAAAACCCCCCTGACTTTAATTTCACGGACACCTGTTCCCTCATGTACTCGTGGCAGAGGAGTCAAATCACAGACTTTCATATAAGCACTGGGACCGAGCCAGAGACTCGTGATTCCAAAAGAGAGAGAAATGCCTCCGCTACACGAACATGCTATATGACGAGCTTGTCTGGCGGTGACACGTCGAGCCGTGTTTTGCAAAGACAAATTTGTTCCGGTGTTTGTCATCCGAAGTGGCCGCCTCCTTGTGTTAGTTTGACGTGCAGGCACGACATGGAAGTGATAAAGCAAACAGGAGCGTATGTTGAGTCGGGGGCCATTATGGGGAGCAACAGGGGCCACAGATGGCTCCATGAGGTTATGTGAACATCCTTCTTAGGTTTTCCCGTGGTGGTTTACAGACGACTACAGGAACTCAGTTAGAAATTTCCAAAGTTTTTCAGAGCTGCTGCAACAAATTAGGCAGACTGGGCAAACGCGGGCCTGAGCTGTGGAGCATGCATGTGGCGGTGCGATGAAATGATAGCAACTTTGGCTCCTCCACAAATATTCAAATGAGATTATGTGAAAGCCAGAGGAATGGCAGACAAATGGACACAAATAAGGTTTCATTTGTTTACTCTTCTGCAATTGTGTCAAGCAACCCCCCCCCACCCCGGCTCCAGAGGTAATGATTGTGGTGGGACCAGATTAAAGGCTGTAGTCAGCTGTTTAGAGGGGCTCTGCTAACAGAGATTAGCGGCAGCTGCTTGGCGGCGGACTTAGAGGGAGAAAAAAACCTAACACATCTCGACAGAGGGCTTCATTGTCTCAGATCACAACCACCTTGATGACTAAGAGTCTCGACAACAGGAGGCAGTATGAGCATGGAGGATTGGCGGCCTTCGTTTTCTTGTTTTTCTTCCAGCTCAGTCACCAGCTTGTAGTCTCTCTCCTCTACTTCTCTGCCCCTTCCTCCCCCCCCCCACTCCTTCTCGGTGGCGTACGCATGGCGAGTTGTTGCAGATGTTGCCCGTAATGATGCAGACTGCACACACAATCATACAGAATGGAAGTGGAGCTTGCCGAAATTAGTAAAAATTACTTTCTCATTACCTCCCTCATTGCTCCTGCAAGTAGTCTGAGTTTCCGCACGATTAGGAGAACGAGTTGTGGAGCACTGGGCCGCACTCTCACTCTCTCAAACACACACACACACACGTGCTCAACACATTCACTAATCGTTGAAAAAGTACCATGTCAGATTCAGGAGATCGTCAGGGTTACATACTGTTGCAGTGACCTAAAAATCTTTTAATACTGAGATGGAGCCTTTTTTTGTCTTGTGGGGTTGAAATGAGCACGAGCCTGGAACTTGGAGGGAAGAAACTGATTTCCAGGAGAAAAATACACTGCAAGAAGCACCCGGGATGAAATTTCTGATTGTGTGCCTGCTCTTCAAGCTGCCAAAGCTGGAAGACCTGAAAGGGTGCAGTTGGCACGGCTGAGTAATGGATCACTCAAGACGGTCCGGAACAGTGGTGTGCCAGGATCACTTTACACGAAACCCAGGAACAGAGAAAATGCAATGTCCGCAGAAAGCATTGCAACAGGAAACCCGGAAACGGGCAGCTTGTGAACCACAGACAAAACTGTTTGCTCCTTTTTATAGGAATGTTCACCTTTTTTTTTCTTTCTTTTGCTCAGACAACACAAGTAAAGTGTGCGAGCTGTGCTTTGTAAATCTAGGACATGGCAATGCGCCCAGGAAGGAGCTGATAATGTAATGAGTCTCTGTGCAGAAGAAGAAATGAATTAGAGTGAAAGTGTCCATCTATATTTGCAATATGCAGCATGTCACTGAGCCAACAGAATCGTCTGTTTGTTCAATTTACATTGATTCTTTCACCCTATAATTAATCATTGTATGCAGAAAATGCCTGCAAAACAAATATTCATTTGCAAAAACAACAGTATAATCCAAATCATCAGTATAATGGGTTGTACATTCCTTATTACAACATTCAAAGTTTGTAATGTAAACTTACTGTCAATGATGACTAAGGAATCTATTTTAGAAGCAGGAAAAAATATTACACCCACAAAATTAGACCTGTTCTCCAGCCAAAATCTTGGTTGTGAATATGCAGGATACAAGCGTTTTAGCACCTATCTGCGGCAGCAGGACCTCAGATGCGCCTGTTTCTTCCGACTGCGTGTTAGTTTTTTTTCCACCTGCTGTGCCTGGTGCCTTGTAAAGCATCACCCAGAAATAACTTCCCCACTGGAATGCTGGAATAGAAAGGAATCGTGCTCATCCAGTTAAAATTATCTCCAGTCGCTCTTTGGGAACCCACACACTTCATCCCGAAATACTCCTGCCTTGCGTCACGGCTGGACTTTTGCAATGGTTTAGACGAGGAAACTGGTGCCAGCCCCGGCGGGCGTGCGGAGCTCCAGCAGCTCGTGCCAAAGTCTCATGGTGTGGAAACGGCACCAGCTGCATGTAAATGAAAAGCGGCTGTTGTTTTTTTCTATTTGTGGGTCACAAGGTTGAGTCATCTGAACTGGACTGTTGCTCTAAGTGGGAGGTGGGCAACGGCCAACTGTACGTTATGCCTGGTAATGGTTGCTATGTTGTGGCATTTGTTGCTGCTGTGAGTCCCACTACACTGTGGCAACACAAAAAATACATGTGTTATCACACATTTTCAGAAATGGAGGCAGATCATTTTGGTCAGATCATATAATTCCAGCTGGTCTGACTTTTTTTATGCTCTTCAGATATATGGTAATAGAAATACATCATATTTTAGGGGCTTGTTTATTTTCTCAGGTAAATGTATTTAAATTCATTGCAATATAAGTAAAAGTCATACAAGAAATACAGTTTAGGCAAAATACAGTTTACCTTTCCATCAATCCAGGGTCTGATCAGGGCAGCAGCTAGTCCAGACATCACCTCTCCCCCAGCAAGCATATGAGGTTCCACCATCAAGTTTTCACCCTTCACTCCCCGTTTTCAAAATACGGACCCCACCAGCCCCACGCTGCCAGTCCACAGGCTCTTTCCCCAACCTGCATGTGGCATTGAAGAGGCGTGTCAACCAGGACAGCCCAACAGTGTCCAGAGCCTTCAGCATGTCAGGGCAAATCTCATCCACACCTGGCGCCTTGCTGCTAAGGTGTGACAATGACCTCTACACCAGAGATACAAGTGAGGCTCCCCCCTCGGGCCTTCAAACTGTGCCTCCTCCTCAGAGGACTCCATGAGTCAAGGCCCAGCCACCGCATGCCCTCCCCTCCCAGGTCTGGCACCAGCATGGGCCTCTGATTTCCCCGGCTCTGGTGAGGTAATGGTCTCCCAAAAAGAATCATTCATGAGGGTTGTTTGAATCAGTGTTAGTCTGGTGACAAGTTTGCCTTGGGAGACCTTACCAGAGGTTGTTGCCCCCCATCAACACATCCTCCAGGATCCACAGGACACACAAACCCCTCCACTGTCTTATGGTGGCGATTGTCAGAAGGGTCCAGTAAACCAATACTATAATAAATTATCCTTGATCACAAAAAATATTAATATCTACAGCAGCAGAATACAAGAACACGTACAGTATTTCAAAGGACAATATAAACAGTATGAGCATCGACTACTCACAAAATGAAAAACAAACATTACTCAATACTACTGTTTATCTACCAACTTGAAGAGTAACTTTAAAGTATTAATGATAGTTCTCATTCCTTAAAGTAGTCTGTCAATCCCTACTGTTCTTCAAACCTATTACCTGCACATGAATCTTCAAAAAGAGAAATATGTTGTATTCCTCCAGTAAATTTGTTTTCATTAGAAAAGCATGAGCTGTTATTCTTGGCGTGGCAGCAGGGACCTGCTGGTCCAAACAGGCCCAGGAACAGCCATGGGGCTTCCTCTGAGGCAGCTGGCTTCAAGCAGTGACCAATAAACGATGGTCATTTTTTAATTTGCAGTAGTCTTTCATTGGGCTCGCTGTGGGGGTATTGTAGAACAACTGATGATTTAAGACCATCTTTGATTGGCCGGTAACTCCCGCAGCATTCACTCACCGAGGCGTAATTAATTTGGTATAGATCAGATTCTTTTTTTTGTTGTAATTAATGTAGCTCTAAAATCTGAATTACACTCTTTGCAACGTGTCCTCAGTGGATGGATATGCTTGGATACTCACAATGAGTTTGAATGTAGGTGTTATCTTGACCATTTGAAGGCAGATGTACAATCAGTGAATGAACACAATTATACTGTACGTTATCTAATCAAGATGGAATATAGTGGAGAGGCGGGTGTTGCTGATTATGAAGGAAGCGTGATTGACTAAGCTGCACACGTAAATGTATAAAGTGTACACGTAACATGAGTGGGGCTTTTTTCCCAAAGAGCAATTTATGTGGCTGAAGCCCAGAACACTGGCCTCCTGAAGCTGATCGCATTTCGCTAGACTGACATTTTCACTTTCAGGTGTCACAAAGAAAATTCTCCTGTAAAGAGTCGGTCAGCCTAATGAATCTGTGAATGGGCCCACAAGCTATTGATACTCAAATAATCTGAACCTGCAGGATCGTGCGATCCTGTCTAAATGGCAGGTTATGTCAGTATTAATCTGCATTATGAGGTCACTCAAACAAGGTTGACATTTTGCCTGCCTGGATCCCCCTCCCTGTCACTTTGTGTTTGTGATACCAGCCTATGTAAATAAGGGAGCTCTGCTCTTCTGTTCCGCCTTGCCTCAGAATTTGTTTAGGATTAGAAATCTCATTTTGCCCCGAGCCCTGCTTGCTTTAGATCAGTCAGCTCATCTGCAGATCTCGCAGCAGATAAACACAGCCGTTCTCCGGGCCTCAGCGTTTTTTACTTTCTGCAATTTGCAGAGAACCAGAATGCTCTGTTCCTGTCACATCACAGGCCGAATGGGGGAACGAGTGGTGTGTGTGTGTGGGGAGGGGGGTGGCACACCTGCAGGTGTGCAAGGAACGGCAGGAAGAGTAAGCGCTCCAAGGGTTATCTACCTAATTTCATATCCATTCTGGGAGGAAAGCTTGGGCACTATTGCCATCTTTACAGAAAGATTTAGAGCGAGTCAGTTGACAGGGCAAAAGGGCAAGGACAGCCTTTGTGTGGGAGATGAGTGACAAAATGAGTCATGGCCGTCAGTTGGGTTATGGAGTGTGATGAGGAACAAAGACTGTTGGCCTGTCAAAGAGCAAAGCCATTAGACCGAATCCTACTCTACTTGTTTCCACCACTGGACCTGGATTAAAGATTTTTTTTGTGACTTTAGGCAGTATAATATGAAATAGGTCTCGATTTGTGCCAAACGGGAATAAATGCAGAGGTCTGCATTCGACAATAAGCAAGAAAAAATGGGAGGCAAATTTGAAAAGCAAGATGCTGAAGTTGAGTGATGTCTCCTGCAGCTTTTGTTTTGTCACGCTACTTGGGTGCCGTCACGCAGGGCTACCCAACTCTGTGCCAGGCCCACGTTGCTATTTCTGGGTGCAAAATATGGAAGTTATATAATTTTTCCTTTTGTGGCACAAGCACAGGTTGCACTCGGGGGCCCCGCACCGACCGCGCCCACCGTGCAGAAACTGAACCGGAAGGGGCCGGTGCCGGGCACTAAATGTACTCACTTTGTATGGCACACCAATCTGTCGAGGCTGAGTCACAATGGCCACCCGTGAACGCCTTCCTCTGTATCAACGCAAGCTGGCCGCTCGCTGTGAGATGTCAGCCGCTAATCTAGCATAACGGGGACTGAAAATGAAGCAGACCAGAGAGTGCCGAGGTATTAGCATTTGAGCGTAGCGTGCAGGAGGAAAAGCTTTTTAACAGCCCACTGCACCCATATGGCATTAGCACATAAAATGCCACTGTTGACATTTTGGAGGCTTGGTGCCTCTGTAAGTACAGGGCATCGATATTAGTCATTAGAGAGGGTACTTGATCCCATGTTGATGGTGAAACAGTCAAGCGCCACCTAGCCAAAAGGAGGTTGAGGCATTACTTCTGCTATTCCTTGGCTGATTTACTGCACCGGGGGGACTGATTGAGCGCTTACATTCTCCTGAGCTGCGAGAAATTAAATGACAAGCCGAGATAGCCAGCCCGAGATCCACCACCGCTCAAATACCTCAAATCTCTTTACCTTCGCTGAAAAGAATTCTCTTATTTATGTGGATTTTAAATTTGGCCACTCCAGGATTATACCTCTGCAATCATTACTTCCGCTTAGCTGGTTGATACATGTCATCCTGTTGCAAATCCTGCTCTTGATAGACAAATTAAAGCTGCTTAAAGGTCAGTTAAAGGTGACAGGCACTCATCAGCTGCTCCCTGGGTCCTAGTATGTATGCTTTGTATTGATTGTAGTTCTTCACTGCAAATATAAACATTTCTTCTGTGAGATTTTGGCCCGAGACCACAGGAGCCTTGATTAAACCTAGATTTGCTCGTTAATTATTGTAGTGATTTTCGTCGTGGTCAACACTCACATGTCTTGCACAGCATTCTTCTCCGCTGTTACTTTTTCATAATCCCCATTAACTACAGGGAATAACTGCAACCTCCGAGCTAACAACCTGCATGCTGAAAATAGCATGTTTTTGATGATTTGAAAAGTGCAATCACAGTGGACATATGTCTTTTTTACTGTTTTTCTTTATTTTGTGGCATTTTCTTTTGCAGGGAATTATCCATTTTAATGACAATGATCGCCTCCCGATGTGCAAATGTTCCACCAAAACAAGGCCTCAGGGTTTTTTTCTTGTCAATCTGAGAAACTATTTTCTGCCTTGAGATCTTGCAAAGTTTAATTTCAATGTAACTAAAGTTGAAGCCGTGTGGATTTGATGGTTCTGAGTTTTGCAGTGCTGACATTTTGAACAAATGTTTTTTCTTTCATCAGAAAGTGTTGCTTTTCCCCTGATGACTGTGGTACTGATGCAACAAACCTGGGCCTGTATACATTTTAAATAGATCTGGACCAGTACTGATTAAAATGTGTTTTACTTTCCTTTTTTTTTTTTTGCTGTAATCTCATATCTCATCGTCTAAAACCGTTTTCCTTTTCCCCTACCTGTCAACCTCTCTGTGCTGCTGTGGTCTCAAACATATGTGAATGAGCTGCAGCCCCCCCACTCGTCCACAAGTTGTGACATATCACCTGCAGTGGTCAACGACTCATCCTTTAGTGAACCTGTGAATATTGTTAACTAAGGATGTGTTCAAAGCCTGAATTTTTTTCATTATTTCTTGATATGTAAAGTTCAGATTTACCTTTTGACTCTATACTCTGCTTTCAGACTTGTACTGAAGTCTTGATATTTTCCTGAAATCTTCCAAAAATGCACAAATATCAGAAGTAGTTGCTGCTGACATTTTCTTGCTGGTCCCCCCATAAAATAGCAGGAAAATTACCAGAATATTCCCGGCGAGCGAGTTTGCAAAACTGGAAAAAATGTGACCATCTCAGAATAATAAGAGCAGCCTTACACATAGAAGCTGATGACGATGTCAACTTGGAAATACAACGAGATTCGAGAGTTTTCGGTGATAAGGGCCGACGTCGATGTGCTGTAAACAAAAACACTGTGTTTCCGCAGCAGAATTTCTACGTCATGTCGTGTCTCCTGCTGCTCTGCCCCAGCGAAAACCAACTCATGTTATTTTAGAAGGCACTAAAAATGTATCGTGTCTTTTCTTCCTTCCTTTAATAATAATTAAAACAGACAAGTCTATTTTAAACCTACTTGCTGATTATATTTATGATGAGCATCCCAAAAAACCACTGACACAATATTCTGTGCGGTTATGGCGCACTTCCAATGCACACCTTTCCTTGTATCACCTTAGCCTTTTTCCTCGGATCTCACATCCCCCTCCTCCCCTAAATAATCTCCTGATAAGAAATAACACAGCTGATGATTAATTATAGCCATTGTGTTTGTGGACTGATATACTCCCTCCTCACATCCATCTTTATCCCCTCTCTACCCCCACTATCATTCTCTTCCACGTGACCATTTGGCTCTGAGGATAGTTTTCAGAGGGACATAAAAGCTAGTCAGCTGTAAAGCTAAATGAAAGTCGTTTGCTGTGCACATAGTCTACTAATGTAACATGCAGCTTTAGGGACTATTGGTCTTTCTGTAGTTATAAAGTAACTCATTCTTAAAGGCGGTGTTTAATAATTGAAAGTGATGGAAGGGAACAAAATTAGAATGGGCAAATTTAATGATTAAGTGTTCATTTCTTTTTTGTCCTCCATCTCTGTCCCCACTGTCTTCTTTCTCTCCGCTTCCTTTCATGCTCTCCCAAGATCAGAGTCTGCGCTCGAATAGACGTTAATGCAGTCCTCCATCCTTGCATCACTCCTCATTCGGCGTGTTTTTGGTGGTTGTTGGCAACGTTTGTCAGCAAGCGTAGTTTCGAGTCGCTCAATCGATTAAAAAGAGATGTTGTTTCATGCATTGTGACGGGGTACTTCCTCCAGAGATTGCAGAGTTATTACAGAGCGGCCGTCCGGACACCCGTTGATGTATTGTGCTGGGCTTTGGGACGGGGTGAGGAGTGGGGGGAGGGAGTTCTGCAGGGAGAGTGGGACAGCGGGGCGTACTCGGCGCAGAGTTAAAAAGACGGACAGAAAAACAAGTCGCCTGCGGACACACCAACTACATCACACACCTCTCGTAGTAACAGCGACGACGACTGCGTGTCTTCTGCCACGTTCCATCCACTCAATCATCTTTCCATCAAACACCCCCTTACTAGTGTTCAGATGCACAAACACACACATGTTGCCTTACTACCAGGTTGTCATAGCACTACCGCATGGTTGTCAGTGTCAAGGAATCTCCACGTCTGGAGCTGAGAATGTGGAGAGGATAGTTTGTGTTGTCAGTGACAACACCTTGTCTGAGTTATTCCGGGATGTGAGAGCGAACAATATTGCAGGAGCAGGAAGTCACAACACAGCCCAGGTAGGAGGATAATCAGTGTGAACTAATGCCTGGAGTGTGAGATCATATTCGGTAAAGCATTGCACAGATCCAACAACAGAACAGCTTCACTACTCTCCTCTCTTCTCTACCCACCGTCCAACTTACTCATGGAAAATATCAAAAATGTTATCCATTTATCATAAAAAATGTTCAGCTATAAAGGAATTGGAAGCATTGATAATCTTTATTCTATATCGTTAACTACTCAGTTCTTAAATATGTGCACATGGTAGTGATTTAGCCATTCACTTAATTGCTACATATGAAAATCATCTCCCTCCCCCTCAGGGCTTAAATTTAAAACCACACTTTGAAAAAGAACAAATGCATTCAGCATTTCAAAGAGACACATTCTCAAAATTCAACATTAAAAAAAAAAAGAAAAAGGAAGCAGAGCCAGAATCCAGGTGCATGGGAATAGCAGGGAAATGCAGGTCAGTAGACATGGAGCGCTTGAAGTGCATTTGTTTAACTGGCACTGTTCTCTTCCTCTGCGATTGTGTTGAAGTAGTGACTGTGTTTACTGCAGCCTACTTTTTTCCTCCGTACCCCTGCGCTGGCACAAGATGAAGGTAGTTTTCCCGGGCTTTCTTGCAAAGTGTGGCATTTGAAAAGATGTACACACATTCACTTTGATTGCTTTTGATACTGGAACGTTTTTTTATGTTGAGTTGCTTATTCACTGTTGCTTATAATTTATCTGATATCATGAAACATAATTTTGAAAGCTCAAATCTTGTATTGGGGCCAAATTGAAGGAAAAAAGAAAAATGAGATTTCGAGAATTAAGTTATAATATCACAAAAAGAAAAAGTATTTTTTGAGGAAGTAAGCAGCAGGGAGAACCCTTGCTCTGTTCCGCTCCTGGATACAAAATCTTGATTACAAATCAATTTCTAGAGAAACTATCAAACCCCTTTGAATATCACGCAGACATATCGATTACCTCACAGTCGACCACTACCAGACATTTCCTCTAAGTCTTTGTGTTTGTTTCTTTGAAATAGACAGTTTATTGTACATCCTTTAAAAGTCCTGATACTTATGATAATATGGTGCTGATGTGACAAAAGATTTGTATCGGTTTCACAAATAACACAATATTTAAAGTATTATATTTATATATTAACTCAGGCAACAGACTGATCTTCTGATATTCTGCCTCTAAAATGACATATAGCCTAAAATAACAACTTAATTCTTGCAATATTGCAACTTTATTCTCGAAATCCAATACAACTTTTGCATCAGAATTGCGATCAGTTCTCCTCGTTGTCTTTTATAACAATATGTAATGAGTGAGCATAAAAAAACAAACAGTGACAACATATACAAGCTCAGATGGTTGATTCGTATATGGATCAGAACATCTTGTCTCGATATCTCTGTGGCAAATACGCTGGAGGGAAACCAGCTTTGATGTCTTTTCTGTCTTACTGTATGTGTCGAGTAAAATTTTATCGAATGGAAATTCAGATCGGAAGTCAGAGCCCGCAGGTGACCTGAGGGTAATACCACCTCTCTGCATTTTATCGTCATTGTAAGATTTTTGTGATCTCTTGACTGCCTCCTGTTATATGTGAAATCTCAGAAATCATCTCCATTTAGATTTGCTGTTTGTTCCTGCACCTCATGCATTTTAAAACCATTGTCTGAATAAATGAAGCATCTCTCACAGACTTTAAAACCCTTCTGCTCAATCATTTCATGCCACGGCCTCAAACGGTTCCAAAACATGCGACACAAGTCCCCAAATTTACTGAACTTCAACGCTCGCATCTTAGATGAAATGAACATTGTTCCCCTTTTCTGTTTCATAGCAATATCTGCTCCTTCTATAGGGAGGCATGAGGACGGACTCGAGCAATCAGGAAATTGAATCTCACATGCCCATGACAAAGGGAAGTGTCCAGGTGACCTCTAATTGAAAAGCCATCCATTCATCCCCGCCGTCATGTTCTCAAGCCATAACTGATGCGCTTTTCCTTCAGCTCCGCCCCGGCACCTCCCTCCCCGCGCCTGTATCAGCAGCAGATGTTTGATCGGAGATAAGCGCACGGGTCAATGTCGACCTCATCACAACGGACCCGGTCTCGCCCATCATGCCAATAACTGCCAGGCGATGGGACCTCCCCCTTTGCCGCGCGCTGATTGACAGCTCTCCACTGACGAGGTTTATGGGGGTCAGGACCTTCGTCTCTGTCACCTCTAATTGAAGCACCGTGCCATTAGTTGGTGGACCCAGACCTTGGCTGGCAGCGAGCGGACCGGCCCTCCTCTGTGTGAGGGACGATGAAACCCTCTGATGAATTATCCACAGCTCTGCCGCTGCTGTTTTCCTGTTACGGCGAGGTGACCATTTTTGAGTAATTGAGAGAAAACTACCTCACGTGGGCAGTTCGAAAGGCAAATATCCGAGTAAGTTAAGTCGACTAATCTCTAAACAATGAAATGAGTAAAGATAATTGACCTTCAGGCTGTGTTACACTGTTAACCTGTCCTGCTGGGATTTAAACCTCCAACTGTGACCCCCCCCCCCCCCCCCTCGGTGCTACGCCCCTGATTCCACAATACACGCGTCGCCTCGCACACAAACACGGCGGGAGAGCTGACCACATTTGCATAAGTCTGTGTAACCGTGTAAGTGTGCGACCCCCGACAAGCAGAGGTCAGGAGAGAACCCATTAACCATTGAGTGTGGGGAATGTGCAGCAGGAGACGAGCGGCTTGCTGTTTCCAGGAGTATAAATATTTCCCCGTACGGCAGATTGTGGCTTTGCACTGGATTACAGAGAAATCTTATAATTAGCATGAAAGGCCAGCAGGGGGAGGGGGGGAGTATGAATGGACAAGGGGACTGACCTCCACTATCTCTCCCAGGCACGCCTATTGCTTATCTGGGCTCCATGGCAGAAATGTTTATGTATAACTTAAGCAGTGCGGAGATGTGCGCCGCATAAGCTCCTGTGTGACAGTTCAATTTCTGAACTGGTTTTTGATTAAGGCGAAAGGCGGGAGAAGCTTTGGGAGAAGTCTTGACTGACTCCAAACAGGTTTTCACACAAAAGTGACAATACAGTTGGTTCATTGTCACACAGTTTCAAACCCTGTGTTGCGATGAATTGATTGCATCCCTGTCACAATCAAACTATTTGACAAGAACAGTTTTAAGTAAAGTCCAGATGGATTTTTGGATACCTCTTTATTATTGTGAAATGTACATGCTTGTGTCCTAGCTTAACCCTCAGCAGCACTTTATTTACTCAGCCAGTGAACCCTGGTCGTTCTGCATCCTGCACTGAAGCGTTGGCACCAGGAAACTCATTTCAACTTTTATTTAACCGACATATTACTTTGATTACTTGTGTGATCTCCAGGCTGGAAAATGCCACACAGAGCTGTGTTTGATTTCCTGGTGTATTTTTTTCTGCAACAGTAAATAACAAAAAATAAATAAATCACAGAAATAAAAACTGGCAGTATCGTAAACACAGATGTATACAGATGTGTTACAACAAAGAATCCATCCACATGTGCACTGACTGGACCCCGTTCCTGCAGCAAAATATTTAAACCCAGTTTCCAGTGACTCTGCCAGGAAACAAGAACAATTAACACTTCTCTGCGATCAGTTTTTTTTTTTTTCCCCTGCTGCTTTTTAAAAGCTCTGCTTACGAAGCCCGATTTGGACGCTGGTGAACTTGCTAATTACAGGTCAAATCTCCAAGCTTCACAGATTGTGTTTGACCAACGACATGAGCAACTAAATACTGACAATATTTTAGCCTGGAAATCACACTGTGTGGCAATGAAGCAGCTTTGTCAATTCAGCTGATTCAGTGTTCCTGTCCTCATCTAGTTTTTATGGCCCTAAACTGATGGTACGGGCTGCATCTTTGCATGAAAGGTCATACACAGGTAGTGATGCGGATATTATTAATAATAAAGGTACACTCAGACACCACAGCAACTAGACTGGAACTTTCCTATGCATGATATGCTTTGAGGGATTTTCTACATTATTGTTATATCAGTGAAACACTCCTTAAATCTGTTTCAATACCGCTCCCTTCAATCTTAGATTGTCAGTCTTTGTCAAACTTTTTTGCAGGCGAGGAGTGCTACAAATAAACTATATTTCCCATAATGCATTTCACCTTTACCACAGGTATTGCGGTGTATCACAGTCTTTTTCCTCAGTTACATGCAACATGGATTAGATAGATGCAAATGCACCAGATGCATCTGGTCTTAAAGGTATATACAGACATGTTGCATGTAGTCTAAACAGGTTAAGGAGCTGAGTTTGCGAAGTAGTGAATTATTAAATTGAATTTAAGGTGGAGGTATGTGATCTAGAGTTCCTTTCTAGTTTTATATCGTCCTTGTACTCAAGCTCTTTATTTTCCTTTTGTATGTACTCAAGTAGAAATGATGCTCGATAATAATAAAACCTTTTCTTATCGTGAGACGGAGTTAACATATGTGATTTTCTTTTGTCAAACCCAGCATGAGGCAAGTTGAACTTTTCATTTGAAATCGGACTCGTCTTATTTTGATAAATATTTTTGTGCTCATGTTTGACCACATCAAAGTTTGGCAGAGTTGCGATAAACCCGAAGTGAAAATCTTCCGTGTAATCACAAATGGATTATGCAAATTGAAAATCAATTGCATCCCCCTTGTTTTCCAGAAGAAAACTCCTTTTTTTCTGAAAAGGAAAAAAGGCTTGTGGCCATCGAGGTGCAGAGAGCCAGCGGGGTTCCTCATCTCCCTCCAGCGGGTAACGAGCTTATTTTCCGTACGTAGCCAGGTGCATGTTTTAAGATAGAGCCTTAACAGCGTGGCGTGGCGGTGAATTTCAATTGAGCTGAGCCCAGGTTCAATAACTCTGTTATGAATGCAGCCCGTGATGTTGATGGCATCCATATCACGCTCAGAGGGACGAGGGAAGAAAAAAAGAGCCTGACATCTGTTTCAAGCACTCTCCAGCCTTTACATCTCCCCACAAAGTCATGGGTTGGAAGCTGCTCGTCTGGCTTTCCTAGATTAAAATGTGTCAACAAGCTTAACTGCTGGCTTTGAAATTTGCCTCTCTCCCTTTTGTAATTCCCCTGATGGTTGGCGAATTTTCATTTTCTTAAGCATATGGTTAACACAATCATAAAAGCAGGACTTCCTGCGATAAACCGCTGGCCTTTTTGCCCCAAGATGCAACCTCAGATGATATTAGATGATAGATTTGATGTAAACAGCACCAGATTAATGTCACCTATTGATTAATTCATGTTTTAAAAGGATTGGATTCAACGATCAGTACTTTTCTGCTGCAGTCCACTTCAGCAATGTTGATAGTTGCGTTCATCTCCCTGTGCGCGATGATCCCACACAGTGGTCGTGAAGAAAGAAGGGTTTGCTGTTTGCTATCAAGGCAGTGCTCTGGCTACCTTATCCTTTTTTTTGGGGGGGGTTTAGTTATGGGGGATTACTCTTTTTTTGGACGAGCTTTAAAGACTATAGTGGGAAGGGGAGAGGGAGAAGCAGCTGGGCTTAAGGATAGGATAGGATAAAACATGGTGTGGAAAGAAAAAAGATGGTGAAACAGAGACAGAGGTGTTCAGTTGCTCGGGAAACATTTCCTTTCTCTGTTGACTTCTCCTTTCTTTTACCCCGGCTGAAGGTCAGGATAAATAATCGATAGCATTAAAAAGAGCTCCCTCTCTCCGGTCTATTGTACCTGAGACTCGGTCCCCTTTGACAATTAAAGGCCCCCGAGTCATTAATGTGGAAGTAGCCTGGAAACATTGTTCCTCCTGAATGAGTGGAAATCCAATGCAGGCCTGAGGTTTTTGCCACAGGTCGTGACATTGACAGGAGGGGTAAAGGCCGCATGATTTGCTGCCACACCGACATTGCTCACTCATAAAAAAAAAAGCTAAAGAGAGAGCACCACCTTCTCAGATGCCCTCCCCCCCCTACTCTTCCACTTCACCACTTGGCTTTACAGTTGTTTTTAAAACTGGGCGAAACCAATTACACTGGCTGCCGTTATAAGAGGCGGGCGGCGAAAGCGACAGAGGCAGAGACGGAGGGGGCGCAAAACAAAATGTGAAGGCTGGCTCCTTTTCAGCGCGCTGTGTCACTATCAATAGTGACACCTTGAACAATTCAGTCAGTGATATTGAAAGTGCTGTGTGTCAGCAACCCTGGCTGTGACACTCCCAGAAGGCAGCAGCTCCCCCGGTGGCAGGTCACACTATAAAAAGAACAATCAGAGTGGCCTGATGGAACTAATTTCATCTGGTCTTTAATGTTCCCATCCCTCCCTTATTCCACTCACTCATCCTATAGTCCCCCCCCCCCCCCCACACACACACACACACACATACACACGTGCATGCGTGTACACATATTCATGCCTTGTTGTCTGTACTCCCGCTCCCTCTCGTGCTCCCCCCTTTGTCGCTGCGTGTCTGTTTCTCCCCTGTCTGTCTCACCTCTCTGTACCCTCCTCTCTCTCTCCCTCTCTCTCGCTCCATCTCATCTCGTCGCTCCTCTGTTCTCGTCAGGCTTTCCTTTTACCTTTTGCTTTGCAGTCACGTTTCATCTCCGCGCATGACTCATTCTGCTCAATAAGCTCCAAAGTAAGCAGATTTGTCCATCCTCTCTCTGTCTCTCCGTCTCTCTCTCTCCCCCACTCCCCTCCTCCCTAAGAGGGCGATTGTGATTCACGGAGGAAACCCTTCAGAGCAAATATTCTCTGGGCATTTCATGTATAAACATGCCTGACTTTTCATCACCGGGGGGGGGGGGGAGAAAAAAGAGAAAATATGCAGAAAAGCTTTGTGTAATGCAGCGATTCAATACGTAACAACCAACAAATGTTTTGAAGCATTGGCCTGGCCGTTCGGTCAACTTAATGCCAAGTGTGATAAATAGATTAGTCTCTAGATGATGGCCTCGAACGAGTTTCCTCCGACGCTTAAGGCCGAATCGTCTTCTCGGCTAATTTGTCGGGATTTTGCCTGCCAAGTGTCTGACTGGTGATGAAAGGAGCTGGCCCCTTTAGCATTTAGACAGAAATAAACAAATTCACGCTCTCTATTAATGTGTGTATATATATAGATATGCATGCTTTTTAACTGGATGTGAAATCCTCCCTCCGAATGGCATTGTCAGGATTGAGGGTCAGAAAATGTAATCTGAGATGAATTAAGAAAAGCAACTTCTGTGTCATACGCACTGAACACACTCCACGAGCATTAGCATTCTCACATTTGCATAACAGTCCTATATATATTTATCAAGTGCTGTGGAGAGCTACTGGAGTGACTAACCTGTACAGAAAGGCATCAGAACGAGTGGGTTGTTTCCAAGCGGAGGGGGTGTAGCGGTTGTAATCATCTCGCAACATGGCAGACAGCGACACAAAGATTTTTTTTTTTTTCTTGCACCCTTTTCTTCCATCAGCCGCCCGGATCCTAAATTATAAGAGCAACTCATTAGGAATGTTGACAATATAATATAACATGAGTCTGGCAGCGCTCAGCAAAAAGTGCCTCACTAAGCAATGCAAACAACAACTTCAATTATGTTTTTGTTTTTTTTCCTTCCCCCTCTCCCCCCTCTCTTCTGTCACACAGCCATTTATTGCCCCAGATGATGTACAGTATGCTGCACTGGGACATACATATGGAACGGCTTGAGGACTTTAGATTAAAATTGATTTTCCTCCCCTTGGGAAGTGGAAAAAGTCAAAAATTGTTACTTGTACATTTATGAAACAGATTTAGTCTGTTGACATTGAAGGCTATTTGATAAGTAATTAAATAGCCTTTTCCCAAGACAAGGTGACAGGTAACTCTTTGTCATTCCCCCCTGCGTACAGTAATGATGATATACAGTGCCGAGCTTGTTGTTTTGTGCCTGATTCGATAAAGGGAATAGATCATATTTTGTGGTTTGCACCAGAGGATTTCGTCAGTAATCGTCTGTTGTGGTCATTTGTGCCAATTATCGGAGAGCTTCAGGCTGGGACTGTGACAGAAAAGAACTGGAGATGTATGCAATATGTCAATTAATATACAGTATGCGTCGCAGGCTTTAATGTGTTTATGTCTGCAAGCTGCGGCGGCGGTGTGCAGGGAGGCACTTGGCGGCGGTAGCACCCTCCGGCTGGCGGGGTCCTCTGATTAATGAGTTATCCCAGCCTTGTAGCCTTGGACGGCCAAGAGGCCACACATCTGTGTGTCACTCAGGTCTGACATCTTCTCCCGGCCCGGCTGCCGCACGCTCGCCAAGGGATTCTCCAGATGTTCCAAGGTTTCTGTTCGCGGCGCGGGGGGCACTGTCCCCCATCACCATTGTGACATTGCGTTTGTGACACCTGAGTCGTTGTCTCAACTTTCCTGCAAAGTTTCGAGTATATCAAAGCACTTTTGCCTGTGGCTCCTGCATTTCGAAATGCTTTATCAGTTTGGTTCCAGATGTTGATTTGGCTTGCAGGGGGTTGAGGTGTTTGTGATACAGGCAGCTGCCTATGACGCGAGACATGTTTGGTTTGAGATTCATTTGTGTTGTTGGCCTCCTCAGCCTAATTGCTTGCTTGCACCATAGAGAAATATGTAATTTCAGCCTTTTTCCTCCCTGTCTTACATGAGGCAGCTGGACCCGAGTTCAATATAGGACCTGTGGGTATCAAGTATCAATAGCCTGTGATAAAAGTTCAGCAAGCAAAGCTAATATATTGTTGCTCTCCCCAAAAGGGAGGATAATTTATAAAACCTTGTCCGCGGCGTCCTTTTGTGCACATAGTATTTTCACGCCGGAGCCACTGCTTCCAAGCAGTTACTGTATGTTGATGCCATTTTTATAATAATCTCAGTTTTCCCTTATTTCCCACAAATAAAGGAGGGGAAAAAACTCATAATGGAATTCAGCCAAGGCATTGGATTATAAATGAGGTCTGTGCCAGGCTTCATAACGTTATTTAGATTCCTGTGTACAGAGACCCGTGTTCCAACTCCCATCAGCACTGCGACAGAATCAAATGTGAATATAAGCTGATATAGGGAAATTGGTTTGTAATGTGCTGATGCTTTGGAGACCTTGTGCGCAGGCAAAAAAAAAAGAGAGAGAGAGAGAAACAGCAGTTCTTTGGCACATGCAGATTGATGTTTTAATTACTTGAACTGGAATGATAACAACCTCCCCTCCCATCCCAGAATGAACCAAATTAAAGGGTTACACTAAAGTCACCTCATTTTATTTTTTTCCTCCAAAGGAATGCCTAGTTTTGTCATCCCACCATGTAGGATATAGGGCTCTGTAGTATTTGTTCATAAGTCACTTTAAATGTTTGAAATGTCTACTTGTTACTTGTGGCATTTACTAACACGGAGTGCGGCGCCCTGGCTGTGATAAACCTGACAGAAAAAGACAAATTCAGGCAGATGGAGACTGAGTAATGTGTGTGTTTTCAGTCTGAGGACCTTTTTAGCAAGTCTCACACCATACTACATAATGAATGTGTCCACACCAAATAACCAGAAATAACCCTACTCTCATTACCCAGCCTTTTAATTTTTTCCATTTGATGTTTTAAAATGTTGCTGCGCTTTGATCACCCGCTGCCTAAAAAGCGATGCCATTTGCTTTTTCAATTTTCTGCAACTTGTAGACATTAGTTATCAGTGGCAGTAAACAAAAGAGCCTGTTTGTATAGTTGTTCTGCGTTTGCATGACTGAGCATCGTGGTGCTTTGTCTCATTTTATTACATACAGCGAGCTGCTTATCCGACGATGTCACGTGGAGCGAGTTGTCCGGCGAGGAGATGACTCAGGCACCGCGGCGACGCACAACTGCTCACATATGCATGTGCCGATGACAAACTGTGTTATGATAAGCAGAGGGGATTCCAGCGCCATAAAAAGCAACACACCCGCTGAGTTTATTTGGGCAATGTGCTCGTTCGCTTTCTCGGAGCAGACTGATACCACTCCCGCGTCTAGGTCAAAACCAGGAGTGTGAAAATGACAATTGGCTGTTTTATAGGCGGTTCTGTGCCAGACTTTTTCTTGGCTGCGAGCGGGGGACCAATGTTTCCTAGAAATGATTTGTGGTGATTAGTTGTTTTTTTACACTCTGGATTTCTTTTTAGTACAGAATAAACAGTGTTTTATTTAGTAAGCTTTATTGGTGCTTGTACGAGGATTCTGTTACGTTTGTCCCCGGTTTTAAGTCCATGTTAAGCAAAGCAATCCCACTGCTGACCCCATCTACATACTGTTCTGTAACAGCCAAAACATGGCTGACTACTTCTACCTCAACACTGCAGTGAGGAAATGTCATTCTGAATAAAACGGATTCAGAAACCTAAAAAAAATATTCAGTCAACTGGTGGGTGGGGCCCAGTAGCTGGAGAAGGCTCCTCAGCTGCAGGTGGCGCTGTGAGGCCATATCAGCATATTCACACATGCCAATCACAGTATGAGGAAGAAAAGCCATTATAATGCCACAAGGAGAGTTTCATTATGCTTCAGGTTTTAGGAGGTGAAATAAACTCCTGGAGAAAATCTTTTTCCTCAACAGATTGTCTTTTATTTTTCTCTTATCAATCTTGTCATCTAATTATCAGCGAGTCTATTTCCCATAATGTTCCTGTATCTTTTATTGATAAAAGCTAAATTGGGGCTGTATAGCACAGATATGATTGAGGTAGCAGGTCAAAAATAATACATCTTTAAATCCTCAACATTAAAAAGCCATATAGATTATTAATGACAGTATAGATGATGTAAAATTTCGACTTTCCTTTTGGGACACACAGGCTAAACAGAAAACGTTTGGCTTTTGACAGCATTGTGGGAAAGTGAGACTTCACTTCATCCTCGGGCAAAAAAGGACCCATGACTTCAGCACTTTGCCAATATGGCTTCTTTCGTATAGTTCACTTTGCTAAGAACATGGAAGCAGGGGAAAAGCAGTATGACATGTCTTGAGCTGTTGTGCAGAGATGCAAGACGTGTCGGTTTTTCCACCTTTCTTGTTAGAAGGTTAACTTTGGGGAATTTTGATGGAGGCAAACATCGCCTGTTTTGGCAGCCAGCCCTCGTTCGCCTCAGAGGCTGGTCGCGAAAAAAACAAGCAGCGTTTTCCCCCCGCAGTTCCAACTTGATTCACATGCTCCACGGCGTAACATGCAAAATGAATAGGCGAGATGTCTAATCCAGCCATTAAATGTAATTGAGACTGAAATGCTGCATTAGAGCCCGTCTGTAGGACTGAGCTCAGAGACGAAAATTGTAGGGATTAGAAACATCTCAAATATATATGTGCCTTTGCTCAGACTTTTTTTCTGCAGTGAGAAAATACTGCAGAAAGTCCCTCAGTAGAACATCTAAAATTACCTTGTCAATCGCGCACCAGCCGCAGACGAGTTTTCTGCTCGTCTCGCTGGCTCACAAAGAAAAAGGGGATGTGAAGGGGTCAAAACAAGCTGTGTTTGGATGGCTTTCAGGGCCACGTGTCTAATGGAGGGTTTTAATGAGAAGGGGTTATGACGCCTGATTTAAAACCACAGCGACAGCCAGTCAGAGGGTGTGTGTGTGTGGGGGGGGGCATAAACTCCAAAAACTGCACTACCATCATTTGTTGTCTTGAAGCAGACACCGTTCCAACTAAAATAGCAGCAGAAAAACTGCAAGCGAAATCAAAGTCGACTCCATTTGTCTTTCTGTAAAGTTGTCAGCTTTCTGTCAGCGGTGGGCTTAAGAGTTACACTCGCAGGTTTGGCAACATGAACCCCGGCTCTCTGTCGAGCTTTGAGAAGAACAGAGGAACAATTTGTCTGAACGGTGTCTTCCCCTTGCGTTTTCTTTTTTAATGTGACAAAATTAGCACAGCGGAGGGAAACGGAGGGAAAAGGCGAGCTGCTGAATGGTTGCACGGTGGAGTGACGAAATGAGATGGTGTAAAGATAAATCATCTTATGGATCTCGAGGGTAATACACATTGCAAATGGACGGCCCTACTTTGATACTCATATTCCCGGGGAAACGCAGGCGTAATGTTGTACTGGGGCATGTGTCGCGGTCGAAGGAGGGGAGGTGGTGCTGTGACTAGGTTTTTGATGCTCTTTTATTGTGAAATGAAACGCCTGAATACATTTGCATCGTCGAGCTGAGTTAACGTTTGCTAGCACAGCTGCCATAATGAAATGCATGCAGCTGTGCTTCTGTATTACTGTTGAACAAGTGGTTTATATTAATGCTAAGATCCGACAAATCATGAAACATACTCACACCAGCTGAATATTCCCCAGCCTGCAGGAGGAAACACAGACTTTATCACTCGATCGCTGGAAACGACTTGAGCGAATTTGCAATGATATCTTTTTTTATTTTGTATTTCTTGCTAAGGGGCTTTGACGAAATCATCAGCCCCAACTGTGATCTCATCAGACGAGGTCGCAGGCGAGGAGTGGCAGAAGGACCTCACCTATTTACCCAAAAGCGGTCTGTCATCTTTATCTCGCCTTTATTTCAATCACAAGAGGCAGTTTTTCAGAATTTTATTTCCTGTGCCGCAGCTAAACGCTTGACCCTCATCAGTGCAGTCTGTCTTCATCAAAAAGCTGCTACGTACACCGGCTTTCTGTCTGGACTGATGATCTGCCAACTGTTATTCTGCAATGGGAGAAAATCAAAAAATACAGACATCAAGGGATGCTGCTAACCAGTGCTGTATTACACCGTCAGCAGTCTCCCAGCAAAAGTGAGGGGAACTTAATGGGGATCTCCTTTCTATTTAGCGCAAACATGCCACCCTGTTAGACGACTACGTTCCCCAATGATCATTATTACAAGTCCAGACCCCTCTCGGCCCGGCACACGTGTGCACACCCACTTACATACCCATCCTGGATATATAAGCCGTGGGTAATTATAGCGGGGAAGCGTGTCTTAGTGGAGCTGTCAGAACTGTAATTGCTAGAGGGGTGGTGGGCTATCGAGAAGTGAATCGTGCTGCAAGTGCAACACTCGCAAGTGGCAAGCGACTTTGATTATAAGGGAAGGGGCGAGAGATGGAGGTTATCATCTAACCTCTTCTCATGTCTTGCATGTCTTGAACAAGGCTGTCTATTTAACACCAGATAAGGAGGATGCTTTGGCAAAGTGGCACGGTAAATACTCACATGCATTACCTTGACTGTGAAGTGCCGCTTTCTTCCCCCGCTCCTCTTCATCACTTTCTCTCACTCTTTTACAGAGGATGGTCACGCAAGAGTGTTTAGTCTAGTGGAATATTCCAGTGCACTTGTCTGGGCTTACAAAGGGTAACGTCCATACCTGTATCACATCAAACACGAGATGAAAACACCTCGTCCTGTTGGAAGACGTTGCCATGGGTAAATGTGTGCACTAGTGTGCTCACTCAGCTTTGCCGTCATGAATTGCCCATTTCTGTGCCAGAAGCTTTGGGGAAAGGAAAAAAAATAAAGAAAGGGATTGAACTGGAGCCAAAAATGGGATTTTAATTTCTAAGAAATTCCCATCTGTTTGTGTGCGTGCATGGGGGAGTTAGAGGGTGGCAGAGAGAGGAGAGTAAAAGATGAGAGAACAGGAAAAAAAAAATACACTTAGGATGAGGGGGAGAGGACTGAAATCATGACTTTGAAATGGACAGCGAGCGTCTTTGCATGGAGATTGCTTGTGAAAATTACAAGTCATAATGTCATCAGGAAATCAATGGGGACTTTAAAGGTAATCATAACAGTACAGTGTGTTAGAGCTGGAGCCAAATTGCCACTTGGTTTGCTCCATTCCTTTCAGCAGATAATTGCTCTGGACAACCTGAATCAAGTCCATTCATGCCGAAACACTTTACATACATCTCCCCGTGCCATGAACCTAATTGCATTTCAAAAAGTTATTGTGCCACAACACCAAATATTGATTGAATGTTAAACATGCAATCTGCGAATGTAAGCATGGAAGCAAAATAGCTAATTTGATTTCAATCAGCAGGGTGTGTGTGTGTGTGTGTGGGGGGGGCGGAGGGGGGATACCAGATTCTTTGGGTGGACCAACCTCTCCTGTCACAACCCAGTTTGAATGGAGAGAGGGAAAGTCGCTGCATGGTTAGCTTTAAAATTCGTCAAAATATCTCAATTGTAAGCTTTTATGAGGAGAAAATGAAATTAATTGAAAGTGGCATACAATTGGCCAGCATTAACCTAGCGTGAAATTTGTCTTCAGCCACCCTGGGCAGCGGCGAGCACCAACTTTGCCGCATTGTCTTCAGGGTGATTGGAAGATTCGTAATTGGTTATGATCATTATGGCACGAGGTGGCTGCTCCCCCTAACTCCCAAATATCACAGTAACTAGAGATGGGCAGTCTCTACGACACCAAATGAAAGGGTTTAAGAATTTTATAAATTAATCGATTAAAACATTAATCTACTGATTAATGACATGATTAATAAGCAGAGTTGGATACGACAACATCTAGTGTTAATGTCACCCCTGCAATATTGTATCAGTCAGTATAGTGTCAAGCTAAATCTGAACAGTGCAGGCTATTAGCAAACTGTGCTGATGTTAAATCAAGACTTAATTATTTCCCTTTTGAGATAAATATCTACAACATGATCCAGTGCAGCAAAACTAATAAAATGTCTGCATTTAATGAGAAAGTTTTATGGATTCCATAAAAAAAATTCTTAAACGCTCTCAAGTATCTAAACTAGTTAATTGTCAGTCTCTGTATCCATAGCAACACAATCATTGTGACACATCTTTGCATTTTTGATTCAATTTAATTTGCATATAATCATATTTCATCTGCACAGTGTTGAGTTTTGGCATATCTTTGGGCCACAGTCACCAACAATGGATCCACATGTGCAGCACGACATGATGCATGTGACATTTCTTTAAATAATGATTGCTCGCTGTGTCTTCAGGTTTACAGGTCAGGACTATGGCGGACTGTGTTTTCACTTTGGAAATAGAAAGTGCAATTTATTTTTCATCTATGAACAAATCAAAATATTAACTGATGCAGCTTTGAGTTTTAGCAGATTGATCATCAGTTAGTTTTGCCCGTGTTATAGATTGAATCCCAGACTTTAAAGAAAAACTTCCATGGCGTTATTTGACCTGGCCTGAGGCCCCCCACCCTTTATTTTACCATGTTCGAATTCCAGTCGCACTTGTCAGATTTGTTTGTGCGGCTCGGCACAACTTTGCAAAAGCCTCAGATGATCAAAACTCATGTAAAGTGCTGATATACTGAACAGACTGTGGCATTAATGTTGTTTATGTCTTGGGGTTGTCTGGAACTGAAACTAACATTTGAAAATCAGCATGTATGTATGAAATTCAAATTGTCCAAAAAGTAATTTACATCAAATAGAGGATCTCAGATGGTTGGAGTTTGCTTGTGAGCGACTCCCTGCTGTGCGTTTGGTATTTCATCAGAGATAACTTTGTCTGTTTACTCGAGCAGCGCCACTCTGTTTCTGCCGCATGCCAACTTATTACTGGAGACACTTGTAGCAGCTCTCAGCAAACATCATATTGTCACACATGGGCACCAATAATTGTGAACTCCACAAAGCATGGACGTGCTGTTGAGGCAGGGCCTTGCGAAAATCGCAGCTGCCACCGCCGCCGCCCGCCTCCTGCCACGCGGAAGAAGGATTCTGTTTGCGAGAGATGAAGGGGTGCCTCGCTGTCACGGGAACCTAACCATCTCTGATTGCATTCTTCAAATGGTGTGTTTTCATATGCTGTTGTTTTGAACAGATGTGTTGTTTGGAACAGATAAGAGCTAAAGCGTGATGTGTACATGCATTATGGCTGCCTTTTAATGTTCTCACTCCTCCTACCGTCCTCTCTCCAGCTCTCTCCTATAACAGGTTCCAATGCAAAGCTCTCGCTTTATGTTGTTACGGCTGCTTCTGAGTTTGTTGCCTTTGAAATGGAAACTTTATGTTCTCTTTTTTTCCTCCAGACTTCCTTGACGTAGACTTTTGTTCACTGTTGAGGCCTCATTCTCGTTTCATGATAATCAAGTAATACACAAGACACTTCCTTCCGCGATTCCCTCTATGGAACTACCGCACATAATCTAACGCACACACCCTAATGGTACTATAAATATTATGCATTCAGCAAAGCTGGGCCACTGTGTAATCTACTCATGAGGGATTCGTCAGTTGCTTGACTGATGGATCATGTTGGAAGGGAAAACAGGACCAGGAATGATAGTCTGGCGCACAGTTTCCCCTCCTATGAAAATGCCGTCTTCCCTCCATGCACGCCAATCTTCATTTCCTTCCCCATTCAACTACCAGGGGGCAACAGACGGCATTCAATCATCACAGGACCTGATAGCTGTAAATTGTATTCGCGCACCGAAAATGCATAATCAACAGCGGTACTTTCTTATTCATAATCTTCTCTGTGACTCCTTCGCTTTAATGCATTCGTATGCAGGTTCCTATAGGCGGGGGGAAGGAGGGAGCACTGTGTGATTACAGGCGATGCTTTGAGCACTTGCTGAAATGCAGTGATCCCCCCCTCTCCCCCCAGTTGTCTTTATTTTTCTTCTGTTTGGTCAGCGTTCATTATTAATGGATTGGCATTCCCTCTCATTTCTCACTTTTCATCCTCCTGCTTCTCTTACTGCATGCACACCTCTGCGAAGCTCGCCCGACTGGTTTGCATGTTCAGTGCATGATTAGACTGAGTGTTTGTGAGGCATGCCATGTATACAGTCATCTTTTTATAGTAGTTGTCGCGTCACCACAGTTCACCTGGCTGGATCAGGATAATGTTATATTCATGAGGCGGCGTACAGTAGTCTTTTTTTCGACAAATGGCCCTTGTGGCAACATTGGAATTCATTTTTGCAAAGGCTGCACGCGGACACGCATGACATCCCGCTGTGAGACATTAGGAGGCTGTTGTGCCTCTTCTGAGCCACAACAAATATTTTTGGAATATGTCGAGGAGCAGGATTCCTGTGTTTATGTGAAATTGAGTGCACTAACCGGGTCACGGCAGACATAAAAAAAAGGGGGCCTGATTATGCATGCTGCTGCTGTGCATCACAATTATGCATAACACTGCACAATTTTGTTTCTGTTGCAAACAATCAGAAGCATATACATATTGTAAGGCTTTGCATGTTTTCTATTCCACCGGTGATTATGTGTTCATACTGTACATTTGCGAACGTGGCGTTGCATTTGCATTATTTGTTTTTAGTCCAATCTAAAAATGCTCATTGACACTTATTTTACTGCTGTGGGTTGGTTTTTAGAAATGTGTCTACGCCCCACTATTACACTGGCAGCAAACATTCACCTTGCCTCACCAGAGTGTTCTTTGTCCGAGGCGGTCTATTTTGCCTATTTTTATTAAACATACAATTTTTGGCTGGAGGACTCTCAATGCCACTAGGGGTCACTCAATTAAAACAACATTAATAGACCTTGTTTGATGACATGAAAATCTACATGACACTACTCAGGTTGAAATCATGTTCACAGATTAGGTAATGTGATTAAGTTGTATTCACATTATGCTACACATGCCAATTAATTGTGACCAATAAAAACAGTGGAAGCAAAAAAGAGCCAAGTGGAAAACTGGTGAGTGTGAAGTGTGTTTTTCCTGCATCAGACGTCTTTTGGCTCCGAAAGTTGTAGCAGAGACGGGAAAATGCTGCGGGTAAAGCAGATATGATGCAATAAAAAGGTGACCAAAATAAAACATCCTGTTACCTTGAATAAAACTGAGGCTTTCTCTTGGTTTGAACATTGTTAGAAACATTTTGGATCAGGTAAAAAATATATAACATAGGTCTTGTCGATTTTAGACATTTTGATTATTGTTACATATTAGATCCTTAAACACAATTCTTTCTTAATTGACGCTGAGAGAGACAAGAATGTCAAACTTTATGGAAATCTATCAAATAGAGTAAGAGACATTTTTTCTCAACACCATAAGTCTCATGCTGGATGCAAGAAAAGTCAGGTAATCATCAGAGTTTGTAGGAGTTATTCTCTGGGCATCATGCATCATTGAGTGCCAATCCATCCAGGAGATGAGAGGTTCCAAATGTCAAAAACTTTGACCTGCTAATTGTTTAACAGGAAATGTGTGAATCCCACGAGTCAGTGGAGTTATCCCAGCATGAAATTTCAGTTGTTGTGACGTTTTAATTTGGACTGAGGTGGTGAACTGTTCCCCCAACATTACCATCCGTACTATCCAGAGTGGAGCTGATGAAAATAAACAGAATGGTGGTCAAAGTCAAAGCCCATCCATCCTGTCACGGGCAAAGGAAGTGCACTCTGCTGGGATTGATGAGTCAGAAGTCATTTGCTGTAGGTGAGAGAAAACTCTGCCTGTGGGGAACGTGAAGTCTGCCTTGCAGTCTTTACAGCTTTCCGCAAAGTCTGTAATCAGAGCCGCGAGTCAGACTGCCCTCATCATGGACCAATCCCATCCCACTCCTCTTCCTACCCTCCGCTCTGCTGTCCCCTTGACCTCTCTTCCCTCCTGATAGCTCCCACCTTATTTCTGCTTCCTCCTTTACTTGATCATGCCTTGGTTTTTATAGTCCTTTCCCTCTTCTCCTCGATTTCCTCCTTGGAGAGGTCATCTCTTAGCTCTTTGCCAGGCATTCACTCCTGAGATTACCTCTTCATTTACACACCCATGCAGACACCCGCCCACCTACCAACACACACACACACACACATTCACAGCTACCGTTCCCAAGAGCTCCAGCAGGCATTTTGTCCTTCAAACTAGCATCTCGTATTTCAGACTTACTCAATCACCCCCGCTGTACACCACGTGCATAAATACTGACCACGCTTTGAGGTTGATAATGTCAGCCCTGCTACTTCCTCTCTCATCAGACTAACCTGGAAAAGAGGCTTTGATTTTGATTTTTCTCACAAGAGCACAGGTTTGGCAGAAAGGTTTGATTGTAGTTTGAAATACTTAAAGGCACTGTATCAGTTTCCCAGTGTGTGCACCTGGCGGGAGATACACTCCGTCAATATATCTTGCCTCGAGAGATAGGTCAGAGCTTGGTTTTTATCTCTGCAGTGTAGCTAAAAGCAGATTGTGGCACAGTATATATTCATGTGCAAGAATTCTGCAAGTGCTGCCATTCGAGCATATCACACCACGTTGCAGCTGCAGAGAAAGTATTTGATATTTTCTATGATGGACAAATTCACCCAAGAGTGGATAGGTGACCCCAGAACCAGATGTTTTTCTCATTGTGCAACACAAGCAAAGTGGAATGGCGGTAATTACCATCCCAGCATTACCTCATAGAGCCACAGTGTACAACACATTGCTAATGTAATCACACAATGCTACACACGTTCACTGGCCAGGCTTAATGTTGAGTGTGTGTCATTTGAGACCCTGCTGCCACAGTAACAGGTTCTGGCTGGTTTATAAAGGCACATGTTTATTGTCTCATCCATTAGGGCCATTAGCCCCAGTGCTGGTTTCCAGGGTCACTCCTCACTGCGAAACTGAATTGTGTGACATGTCCAAAAATTGACTAGAGCTAACGGACATCTCAGTAAATGACATCAATACCTAAAAATTGTTTGTGTTCATATCTCATATTATATGTGTTCATATGATTGGTGTTTACACATGCTTCTATCAGGGGAGGTTTCAGTGGAAAGGTTCTGCTTCTGCCAACTCATCATTTCCTGCAGTAGATATGCAGCGTGATCACATAGAAATGGCTAATGGGTAGATTTCAGTCATTTTATTGTAACTAGTGCGGTGCCCATTCTGAGAATGTCTGTTTGGAATGGGCTGTTTGCTTGGCCAGTAGTAATGCTGGTTGCAGCATTCTTCCTGAAACTGCGGAATTGATTCATGATCAACCATATAATCACGTGTGGGAGTTTGAATGATTTACTGAACTGGTGTTATATTTTTATACACTGTGCGTTGATATTTCAAACGTCTGTTAAGTGGTGGTGGAGGGACACTGTACTGTAATGTACTTTTACGGTACTGTCTGAGTGTTGGTCCACTACTTTAAATTCAAAACTGCTCATGCAAATTAAAATCTGCTCAAAGACTGACCTCTGGAAAAAATCAGTGAGTCAGCCTACCATAGTAACATACAAAGACTGGCCAACAACATTGTTTCTGATCCCAATCATGTCCTGAACAGTGGATATAGATTGTTACCAACAAACCGGTTCCACAACTGAACTCTTTTTGTGCATCAGTCAATCCTTAAATTAAATATGGAATTTAATCCAAGATCAAATGTACTTTTGCCATTTAAATGAATATATTTTTGCTCCCAGTCTTGATTTTTGTTGTGCTTTGGTAAATGGAGCTGCTATATGACACAAAAAAATGTCAAAGGATTTCTGACAAAGTATCATCATGATCATCATCATCTTGGGTTACAGTCTGTTAGGGCGCTGTTTGTCTGTTTATTGAAATTTGATTGAAATGTAACATTTTTCATGTCTGAAATTGCACTAAATTTAACACCCCACTTCCCCAGACCCTTAACAATACTCATACCAAGTGTGAAGCTGATTAAAAGGTTCTTGAGATTTGCGTTCCACAAACAGACAGACAGAATGACAGACGGACCGATGTACGGAGATAATGACAGGTCGTCCTCTTGAATAATCTGAAAACAGCACTGGGATAACATGAGATCTCCCACCTGGGAATGGAAAGCTCGAGAGGCTGCTGTAAGGGGCCATGTTGCTGATGCACCACTATATTAATGCTTATGGAGCCCATCAGTTCTAATTATGCCTGCCTCTCTCGATCCAACCAAGAGTACCACTGAATTTTAATGTAAAGCAACTTTTAACAGCAATGTCACTTCATCAGTGAAGTAACATCATTAACAGTGCTGCGTTTCTGAATAGCGATTGATCCTGGGGTTTAGTGGGGTTCAAGGTTGGCTGAATATGCGCGTTTCGGGATTCCTCTTTGGTCCTTTTATTAGATCAGGGTGAGGGAGACTCACCGTCTTGGAGGTGTGTAACCATCAACCCACTTCTTTCTCCTGATGGGCCAAATTTAATCAGTACTTGTATGTTTTTCTTAATTTATCCACACACAGAGGACGCAGCTTGCCATTATCATGCAGGGAAACATTTGTTGTCGCTTGATTACGCTAATGGGAAAGCACACACGAATATGAAATGTTGAACGTTATTGAAATTAGGCTTAATTGCTGATGGCAACTCAGGTTAATTTGTATTCCCCTGGTATGAAATGTGTCAGTATGTGGTGCTTGTTTTTCAGCGCTGAGCTGCGTCGAAGTGACTGTAGATGTACAGTACGCTGCTTCGAATTCATTTGGGATTGTTTTTGCTCTTCAGAAAAAGCTAGTTGTGCAGAGATGGTGGCATAGATAACGGAATATTATTAATGATAAATGTAGTGTTCCCCTCATGAATCCTCTTGCTTCAGCCCTCCAGTCCACTATAATGCCAGGTCATTGGGGTATACTGTAGGGGAGGTAGTCGGAAGGAAGCCCGTTCAGCTGCTTCACCGGGGAATAGCGATTAAAAAGCACTTCAGTGCAGAAACTCACACAACACAGATGAGGTTTGGCTGCGGTGAAGACCTTTTTACCCAGCTGAAGGAAAAAAAACATGGCTGAAGATTTCAAGTAGCCTCTTGATCACTCCATCTTACTGTTGTGCTTTTGTCTTTGGCTTCTTAATTATTAATGTTGATGTGTTTCACTTCCCACCAAGTTTTCCATTAAAGACTTGATCTTAATTGCAGGGGTGGGAAAAAAAAAAAAGATAAAAGAAATGCAATTTTCTCTCAGTATTCCTGATGCACTCCTGATGTGCTGCGGTGGAAATTAACAAAATTAATTTACTCAAGTTGTGTACTTTAAATTTGTAGGTACTCATATTTAACTTGAATGTCCATTCAATGCTCTGGAAACACTTTATTTGTACCAACTTGCATGATTTTTACAACATTTACATGTACACATCACGTAAAACACACCAGGGAATCAGTTATAATAATCCAGTAATGCAGGAATCAAATTATGGACCCCCTGAAGGCGGATGATGTTCCATGCAGCAGCGTAGCAGTCTTATCACAATTTGAAGACAAGTTGGAGGATTTGGTTTCAAAACAAAAAGCAAAAGCACCTGTTTGGTGGTATTTTGAATTTTAGCTGAAGGCCTAAGGGACTTGATAGCGTGAATGTGGTGATTGACAAACTTTGTCATATGCAGGTGGCAGCATCTAGAGGTAACATAACACAACTACTACACAAACACACACCTTTAAATTCACCACAACAGTAAGGCAACCTGCGGCAAAGTTTAATTTAAAGATAGAAACAAGCGCTCTGCAAATATTGAGGTTAATATCTGGTAGGACACACCATGTCAGTTTCTCAACTTTAAAGTTGATGTCACCCTTCACTCCTCTTTAGGAGGTTTGAGCGGAGTGGAGGAGGCTAACTACATTAAAGTGGAGAATCACTCCTCAACAGAAGAGGAAGCCTACAACAACAATCTCTCATTTACAACACAGTCCTTTCTCCCCCCAACATGAGATTCAACATTATTCACACTTGACCTGACTCCAAAAACTCAGACTTTTGTTTTACACTTGGTCAGAAATAATCCCTCATCTTTCTTCTTACGATTGTTGTTTCTCCCACATGGTATTTTCTGTAAGTAAACAACAACCTGCCTCCTGTTTACACCAGCACGCAAATGGCCAGCAAACATGAATGGTCGTGTGATACTGGTTTTCAGCTGTGATATATGGAGGGGATTAATACTAATTTGGTGTGGACGGAGATTTTTCGTGTCAAAATGATGAAACAAAGATCTATTTGTATAAATGTGGTTTTAGTCTGCAGCTAGATGGCGGACTGCATGTGCCTTATTAAACCAAAATAATGCACTCCATGGTTACATGTATTTATGACTCCCATGAAGTGTGGCAGTAGCAACCCATCATCAGTTCATAAACTACACAGCGAGTGTGCAGGTAATCTATCCGAGGGAGAAGGCTCAGCTGAAATATGTAGACGGGGGAGAATTCAGCCTATCTGTGGCAATTAGCCAACATGAGACAGGTCAGGAAAATGATGGTGGCTCAAAGTTCTCATGCAGAACAGAGTCATAAATGTTTGAATCAATGTGGAAAACCTCTGCTTCCTCGCGTGAGATTTTAAAAGTCAGCAACAGTTTTAAAGTGCCTGTGTGTCCTACAGGTAGGACAGATCAAAGATATTGTTGAGGTCATACTTACTGTTCTTAATTTTACCCTTTTGAAATGAAAATGTACCACTTCCACAAAACCAGCAGTCATAGATCTATTACGTTAAGTGACTCAGAAATACATTCATGTGCTGCCTCGCTTTATAAAAGCAATTTCTCTCTGATTTCCCCACAGGGATGCAGAGATGAAACAACCCGCTTTATCACCACTCCCTCTCCTCTTCCTCTTCTCTGCCATTCTTTCTTTTTTGTTTGGAACGTTTTGGGACCTTCAAACAAATGCATCACATGTTCGCAGAGCACACTTTACCGTTGGAGTTGACTTTTATTTTATGCTGACCCAATTCTTGGATGTGATAATAGGAACCTTGGGCTGTCTGGTTGAACCTCCTCTCTCTTCCTCCCTTGTCCCAGCTGAGTGCATTCATCATTTCAGGGAAGGCCTCTGAAAGGATGTTTACACATTGAGACTGTGTACATAGACCTCAGCGCTTCTATTTTGAAAGGATTCTTTTTCCCAGCTTGCACTGGGCAGTGACCCGTCTGCTTTGCTGAGGAGTCTGAAAAGTCTTGACTTCTCTCAGCTGAAGCCACAGGGAGGGCGACGGCGGGATGGACTCGGAGTGGGAAGCGTGATGCTATAAGTTCAACCTTTAATTCATAAATCTTGGTGGATGCCTGTCAGGTAGCTGTGAACAGAACTAAAAAGATATAAGGAGAAAGTAAGGCTTGTAGGGAGAAAAAAATTGTTTTCGGTGGCATGGACAGATGTGTCCAGAACACCTGCTGGATTTGTCTGTCTTGTCTAGTTCAAGGGGGGATGACCTCGGAATAATTCATTTTACACCTCCTCCATTGTGGCCTGCTGCTGTAGTCTGAGTCTGCTTCCCTTATTTAGGAGCCACCTTGTGAGCTGTGTCTGAAAGACCAGTGGATCTTTGAGTGTAGGCTAATAACAAAGAAAACCGCCACCGTTTGATGTGTTTTTTTACGTTACATATAAAAATCTATACCTGGTTTTTATGTTTTCTTTAAATATTTCTGACCTTTTCTAAAGAAAAAATTAAGCTGCCTTTTGCTGTTGACCTGAGTTGTGGGGCTCTGTTATGGCTCCATCGGTGATAAAGATGGGCCTGCAGACAAAAATAGCAGAGTACAGTTGAAGTTGGAAGATGGGGATGAGAGAGAAAGTAAGGTCTGAAAGCTCAACAATAACACATAATCTGCAACTCTGCCACTTTTTTTGCACCTCCCTTACGAGGAGACAGCTGCTCTACCTAGCTATTCCCTGGTGGTTTTGATGGATTCTTCCCCTCAGAAGAGGCAATGACTCCTTGGCTTTAATGCAGCGTGCAGCAAGCCGAGGCCCAGCAGCGTTTACACAGGAATGAGTCTGGGAGATATTCCATTGAAAGTAGAATACAGTCAGCAGACCTAGGAGAAAAAGGATATTCTGTGTAACTCAACCAAGTTTGATTTAATACAACATGGATGGTGTAAAATATTCTAATTCGTCTGAAATGCTGAGCAAATTTAAATTATGCAGATAGCCAGTTTGTTTGGGGTACAGAGAGTGAGATTTCGGTTAGAGAGACATGTCATATTATGTGGAAATTGAAGTGGAAATGTCTGGAGGAAAGTAAAAATAGTCATCCAACATCCACACTTGCAAAGAAAAGGTCAAACATTCAGTGATTTCAGCCTACATACAAATTTTTTAGCTGTGTATAAGAAATCATCTCTGTCCATACAAACATCCTTTAAAACTCAAATTACACACGGTTGCATTCACTGCTGGTAGTCGAGGTTGCACAGAACCATGGAAGGATACCTATAGTATAGGTTATACTTGGCATTGATTGGTTTGTAACCCACATAAGTAATGATGACAGGACGTACAGTATATGTGTCATACAAAATTCCTAAGTACTCTCCCTAATTTGCAATGTGAAACCAAAACTAACTGGATCAACTGTAAACAATGCAACAAAGACATAAACCTTGGTTTTTGAAGTGTCAGGCTATTTTGACATCTTTTGTAACAGACTTATTTCGTCTCAGTGTCCACTCACAAATGGAAAGCAAATTGTGCATGATTTCGGCCAACTTTGCAATTTTATATCAGAGTTTGTGTAATTCAAAGGGAGACAGTGAGGCAAACCATAGCATTCCTCTAGAGTACTTGCTGAATAATGTATGCTATAGCATAAGAGAGGCAGCGGCTGATACACAGCGACTGGGACTTGAGATTACAGTGGACCATATGACCTTTTCTTTCATGAAACATTAAGCGGCCTGATATTGAGCAGATGAAGCTTTATTTAGTGCGAACCTTCGGTGAGGAGTGAGAAACAGTTGTCATGAATTTGACTCGTTTTATCACAAAGGAAGATGCAGACTTTGGGAATTGATTTTTATTATTAATTGTCAGTTGGTTGTGGAAATCTTTCTTACGGTTGTGATTCATAATATTTCACTCCTTTTTTTTTTTGATAGCAAATCTGACTGGAATAAGAGTTAATGTCTTGACTCCTGCCTCGTCTCTTAGTCTGATTTTGTTGAATGCTAATGCATTATAAAGGTTTCCATGTGCCACTGTGCTTTCTGTCTCCTCTGAGAACTTGTCCATAGATGTATTATACAAAAAAGGGAGGTTGGTGAGTAAACAGTATGCCAGTGCTAGCCTGTAGGTGCCAATCTGCCTGGTAGTTTGATGTTGGAAAACCTAACAGTCTCTCCAGTGCATCAGAATACTGTATCTGTTCTCCAAATCCAAAATTCGCTCTGCGTACAGATGCTTGTTTTTCAAAGCACACAACACCTTTAAAAATTCCAAACTTGCACAACTACTTCTGCTGCTCAGGCAGGTATAAAATCAGCAGCTCTTTGATGTAATAAAAAAAGTTAGTCTCTGCTCCTGCTGTCATTTTCCTTTGCCAAATGAGTCACAGATGAAAAATACCATATTATACAGCAGGACCGTCAAGCTGTCACTTAGGTAATGAAGTTGGTCCAAACCATTTGTCTTATTTTGTCACGCTTTTTCCCCATTAGTCATACCGCGCTAACCATTAGCTCCTCGGGAACCCCCTTCACCCAAGGACACTTAGGCTCTCTCTCCAAGTGCGACTGAAGCTGGCTGATGCACCGTGGAAGACGACACAGTGGGAGAAGGAGGGATGGAGGGAGTTGAGACTGACACCAAAAGAAGAAAAGAATAGTGGAGCAAGCCAGAGAGACGTGAGCCCCATCCAAAAGCAGCTCTTCACATAGAAAGGCTGATTAATCTGTCATAACTGACTGTTTCTGAGAAAATTCCCCGTTTCCAGGCCAAACCTAGTGTGTAGAACACTAAACTTATGGGGAAGCATTCACACCAGCAGAGAAGGATTTACATCTGGACTTTAAATGAAGGGGAAGTAGAGGAAGAGGGAGTGTGAGCGCACTAAAAACTGCTGCAGGCGACAAAGCAGAGGATAACTTTTTATATTGACAGGGACAGAAGAAACAGGAGGATGAGTAAGACCATGTAAGATATTCTGATCCAGAGTTTAAGAAATGCAGGGAGAAGGCAAAGAAGGGAAATTATAAGAAAGGGAAGAGTGTGAGGAGACCAGAGACTTGACCAGTGAATGATTTCTGGAGTTGTATCTGCAGGGTACAGTTGTGTTTGTCCTGTGACTGCATTAATACTCAGCCAAGTGTGGCAAGCACTAACTGCTTTATGAAAGCCAGAGGCAGGGCCAAACAAAGTGCAGTCAAAGTAAAGTGGTTTTGTCGTCTTATAGCATGTTTTACAGGATATTCACATTGAGGTATTGATGGTGCATAGCATCCTTTTCATTCAGAGGGCTTTTTAAAAGCCCTTTGTAGGAATTGAACTCCGGGGAAAAGCTTTTTTTGTTGTTTAATGTTGTGGTGGAAAATGCTTGGTTCAAACCCAGCCGTTGCATCGGAGGCACTTTGCAGCTCGGTATGAAGAGCATTGCACAAACAGTGTTTAACCCCCACAGGAGCTATTCATAATGAGAAGGTTTGAGAGTGGAAGACCTAATCCCACATGGCATATATTTAGATTTATTTTATGGTCACACTGTTAGAACGACCAAAGAAGAAGAGGAGGTTGCACAATCGCACTTAAATTTATTATGTGCATTTGTGTTTATTTCAACATACATCATCATATCTATCACACAACTTGACCAGGTGTGTGTTTAACTGCAGATGCGTGTGGTTAAATAAAGCCTAATGGTTTTAACTGAACTGCGTCCTGAGAGCTGGATGAGGGCCACGTGCACTGTTAGCCGCTGCCCTGACAGATGCCAGGGGGCAAGCGCAAGGGAGGGGACTAATTACCGGACAGCTGCCCAGCAGACCCTCACCCTGCCCTGGGGACAGTCGTCTATCTCACTCCCCCGTCCTCCAACCTTGGACCCGAGACCTGGCACCATCATTGCCAATTCCAGTCCGTCTCCATCACAGGAGGTTGGCAGAGCAGCCTCAGGGGAGTTATGGTGATTTGCCCCCAACCATCAATCCAGGGATTGGGGTTATCAAACTTATTATTTTATTTTTTACCAGACTTGACACATAGGGTACAATGATTTTCAATAAAGTTAGTGTTGAATTCTCCCCAAATGCTGTCATCACACAACCTCAGGAGAATACAACATATCCCCCAAGTGGTGGCTGGTTTTCTGCTGCCACTGCGTCTGCATCAGCTGTCAATTTAACTTTTGACCACTGTTAATTCTCACCACGGATAAAAATATTTCATATTTTGGTGCCACAGTAGACTAATAATATCTCAATTGATGCGTTGAGTTGCCTGTGTCCTTCACCCCTCACTGCGATGGGTAAAAAAGGTATTTATAAGAAAATTGAGGTCACCGCTGAGAGGAGGGCTGGCTCTAGGCCCAAAAAATATAGAGTGTTGGAGAGGTTGAAGCAGACTCATTTTGCTGAAATTGAGGGGCTGCCTGCCGAGCAGACTGCTCATCTTGCTGTTGGCATAAGCGTGAGAAGATGAGCTAAAGGTTGAAATTATGCACCCAGAAAGCATTTGGCTTGGGTGAGGAAAAAGTGCAATGCAATAATTAAGCGGCACAATAAAAATGATTAGAACTGCTTTTGACATTCTCATTGCGAATAACTTGCGTTTAATTGCAATCACAAATTTTAAATGCCAGTTTTATGTTCCATGGCTATAAGCTGTTTAAAGTTCAATAGCTATACTCTTTAAATCTCCTTCCAATTTTTGCTCCAAGGCAGCAAGAGGAAATGGACAGGGAAAGAATAGGAGACAAAGTATGTGAAATAAGAATCTGAAAAAGGGAGACTGAAACAGTGAATGTCTTTCACCATTAAGTGCTGGACAGTGGGACTCGCTGGCTGGGAGGAGGACCCGTGTGGCTCAGCTCGAGGCTAGTTAGCTATTCAGCCACGGCATCTGTTGCAGGCTAATGGATGTTATAACCTCATAAACGTCATGAAATTGGACATTATCCCTTAATTAAAAGAACAGAGATGCATTACAATGATTAGAGTGGCACTCCAGTGGACCTGCCGCATGCTCCAATAATGTTTCCAGAGGATGCACGGCTCCCCGAGCAAGATGTTGCTGTTAGAGGGTGGTGTGTAATATTTTTAATGAGCCAATTGCCGTTAAGAGTCACAAACTTTTGAGAGTCGCGGGGGGGATCCCCTGAGTTTTTCGGTGACTTTTCGACTGCGCTCCAAACTTTCCTCTGAGACGTCTTGCTGACCTTTAGCCCCGTGCCTTTAGCGATTTGGGAGCCGCTTCAGACTTGTTCTCATTTTTCTCTCTCCGTTCCCTTTTCTTTATTTGCATTTCAGGAGCTTTTGATGATGATTTGAGTGTCTTTGCAGTGATTATGAGCACAGCGTTGGCTCAGCAGAAACAGCTGTGCTATAAACCAGATATAAAAACAAAGCTTGATGCTTGTGTTCCACAGCACCTGGGCCATCAGCGCCCAATAAATACCAGCGGCCAATCAATCTGGCTGCTTTCCCCGCTAAGGAGCTTAATGAAACCTTGGGTGGGAAACAAAGGGTCTGGACAATATAACCTGCATGCAAAGATACGGGACATATTAACCCTCACTGTGGCCTTTACTCACGGACAATTCAAGGCCGGCGTTACAGCTGAAATTCTTGGAGCGAGTCTTTGAGTGTGCTCTAAAGGTCACAAGAGGCCTGCACTCACATATCTGTCATTGCTTGTCAAGTGGCCTGTGCATGAAAATGTCACATTGTCTGTGCAAGTCGTATGTCACACATTTTTGTGTTGACCTTCCTGGCACACCTTGGTATCACATGGTGCCATGCCCATTTAAAGTTGTCCCCGGTGTACTGAAAATACCCTTTTCTATTATTTGGTTTATGCGGCACACATTGTGCCAGTAACCCTGCATTGTGTTAAATCTATCCTCAGTGTATCACTGCATGCGTTTTGTTTGAACCAATTACATGCTAACATTCACAAGACATGTCACTGATATTGCGCGAGCCATGCAAGAGCAATCTCAATGCCACCCTTGGCTCCACAGGAATCCAAGTAAAAAGTAATTGTGCATTTTTCATTTATGTATTAGGCAGTCTGTCTTCTCTATGATCTATTTTCTATCGAGACAGACACAATAATATAACACCGAGCACGGCTTGATAAAGAGTCAATTTTTGCTCAAAGCTCCTTCTCCTGAATGAAAATGAATGAAGGCGTGTTGCAGTGGTAATGTATCAACATAAAATATTGAAATAGCCCAACCAAGGGCAAACTGCATGTAATTGAAACTCTCTCTGTACTGAGAACAAGGAACCGGTGTCCCCACATCGGAGATTTGGCAGAAGGGCTTTCAGAAGGCATTTGTTTCAGGTTTCCCTTCTTCTTCTTCCCCTCCCCTCTGCAGAGTTAATTGCTTTTTTGAGAAATTTGTATCGCAAGTGTTTGGTTACTGCTACCGCATTATTTATAATCCTTATTTTCTGACAAGAAGGGTGCTTTTTTCCTCCTTTCGCAGTGGCTAAGATGATTGATTTGTCCCCTTTAACCTTGATAAGGGAGGAAATAGAAAAAAACAAATTGCAGTATTGACACTGTGCTGTGATGGCATGTCATTCGCTCAGGTGGCCTGGAGGTGAGTCAGAGGTGACTTGAAAGAGGCATCACTGTGCTTCACTGAATGACTCTATTTCTGTTTTCTCCCTCGCTTTACTAAATGTGCTTCATATATTGGCCTCTAATAATTCTACTCATGTTAAAGCCAGCTGTGACAATGTCGGGTTTTTTGGTTGTTGCCTCGCATTCAGACTGTGTCACACAGCTTTAGTGAAATGAGGTGCGGAATTGAAGTCAATCTTTTTAAATATGTTTAGCATTACTGCCAAGGTGTCATCAATGCAAGGTGATTCATTACTTGCGGATTATTGTGTGTATTGTAGAGATTTGAGTATAGCTTTTAAATCATCACTGCTAGCAAAAAACATCATTATTAGAACTTCTGCATACCTTCAGCTTGTCATCTCTGGCAGTTTTTGCACATTGCTGTCATGTTATGTTTTACTCGGCACGCAGTGATGAATTGACGCTCCTGCTTGTGTCTGTCTCATGCTCCTCCGACGGCCACTTTGTCCTCTTCCACCGCGGTGAAGAGCAACACGGGGATGGTCACCCTCTTCAGAGTCCCTACATCTGGCAGCACCATTAATCTTCCACAGCAGCTGTGCCCCTGTACCTGTCTCTCTTTGTGTAAGGGAGATGGAAAGTCATTTTTAGTCATTATCTTCCCCCTGGCATATGCTCATTTCACTTATCGCACTTAACCTGCACTTTGACGTTGTGACTCAACTGCTCCCGTGGATTCACTCGTTCAGCGGCTGACCAGCAGGACGGGCAGACTGCCCTCAAGTTTGACGGGGTGTTGCAGCTGGAGGATAAACACATGGAAACCAAAGTAGCCATCTTGTTGGACTCTGTCTTTGATGTGCACTCATCTGTCTCTGGGCAGATTGTGTGTGTGTGTTAACCGCTAATTAACTGCTGACACTGAGGACTTACAATTTACAGTGTTTGTGAAGTTTTACAAAGAGTGGGGAACGTTTGATGGAGCTGAGGCTGAAGAAATGATGAAAACTGGGATAAATGGTGGCTGGAAATTATGCTAACTCTACTTGGCAGCTCACCGACAACAATTTCAGCAGCATATTGAATCCACTTCAGAGCTTTAACAACCTCGCCCTTCAAGGAAGGTGCAGATTCAAATCTTTTAAAGTTTTCATCCAAATGGTAACTTCTCTGCTCTGCATTGCCAATCAGACTGGAATTCCTCCACCATACAAAAACAATCATTCACCGATCAACATGGATCTATTTGGCCTCTGCTGCTGTTGTACTGAGCATTTGAAGTGCTCACTTCCCATGTTCCTATGGCGCAAGTGTCAGGCCTGGCTTTGTGTGTTTACAGTGTGCATATGGGATTCAAAGGGGTGTGGATTTGAAGCGCAACCCAGCACAAAATCCAGAGGGATCAACTGTAATCAATGTACAAAGTTGAGGTGGCAACCCACCTTCTGGCCTCTTCCCGGCTGGCTGCTGTTGGTGGCTCCAGCGGCCAGGGGGATTGCCCGGGTTGAGTTAGCTTAGTCGGCAGCTAATTAGATCAGGGAATGAAAATGTTCCCGTGGCTCCCCCCCACAGACTGAAGGGTTATTGACATGGCCACAACAGCAATACCTGCTAATGTCAATCCAATCTTACTGGCTCCAAACATGAACACTGTGATACTCTGGCAGTCTTAAATTGGTGTAGCTGAAGTGTGAAAGCTTTACTATAAGGCCTTTTCATCCCATACATTCTGTAAGTAAGAGTTTTCTGTGGATTATTTTACTCTGTTGCTAATTTAGGCATACCACAGTATTCAATGATAAAGTAAAGGCATGAGGTTCTTTTATTTTTAGCCACACTAGCAATGTCTCCATAGGGTGGATCAATGTGGGTTTATCTGATGACTTTGTGTTCCAGACTGAAGTATTTCAGCTCATTGAAAATGGATATTTGTGGTCCCAGAAGTATGAATCCAATTGACTTAAAGCCTTAAACCAAAGACCTATGGCACAGAATTAAAACACCCCCTCAAACCTGAACGGTGTTTGAAAACAACCACGTAAAACATGAGGTTTTTTTTGAAGAGCTAACAGGATTGCCAACACTTACAGAACATTTCATTTATTTGCCTCTGATGCAGATTGAAACATGTTTTGATTGCTTAAATATTTTTGCTTGATTGTCATTGCCTTTTCCCCTTAAACTCTGCTGTAGTCTTTTTCAGTGTCAGTCCCCTCATTTAGATCATGGGCATTGTCTGAAATGTAACTTTCAAGACTTTTTTGCAGAATAAGAGTGTTGACAAATAAACAAACTACATTTTCCCACAAGTATTTTAGTGAATCAAGATGTATTTCATCCGTCACATGCATTGAAAACGCTGACGTCATATAAAACGTGCACATTTCTCATCCAGCTCTAAAGGCGGAAGCACCTCTTCTTAAAGATATATACACGCATATGTTGCATGCAATCTAAATGGGTTAACGATCCACTCACTTTACTTTTTGTAAAGTTGATATTCATAGTTTTGAATGAATTGTCTTGGATAGATTACAATGCAATTTGAGTTTCAATCTGTCATAGAGCTTGTGAACTTTGGTCATCTTCTTACTTCAGTCTTACTTTCATTCATCTATTAAACAGAATGGTTTTCTTAACAATAATCAGAACCATGAATAGTCATTATCTGTAGTCGCGGTCCCTTGACACAATTTTAAACAAGAAAGCCTCAACCCAACTGTTAACATCCAGACTTGCTTTTCTTCAGCTTCACTTCCCTTGGACATGTTGTTCTTTAACTTTTGAAATACTGATGCTATCACAGACTGGAATGCTATGTGTGGAAGGAAGCAAACAGTCTCAAAACGATCATGGAACAGATTTATGATGTTGTCTTATGCCATTGAGAGAGCAGGCCACTGCAGTTATTTCTGAGTTAAGACAACAGGAGACGAGACCCAGAAGAAACAGCTTTAAAAGTTGGATATTGAATGTTTTTTATTTTTTCTTGAATGGCAGTTTTGGCCATCCTGTGATCTCTGGTGCAGGGTGAGAACTGCTCTCATAGCACGCCTTACTTGTGGGATTCAAGATGCACTTTCACAGAACACTTGCCCAGCATGCCTGTATGCATATTTGAGCTCATCAGCATTGTTCGTTGTTGTCTGGTACACGGACAACAGATTGCCCATCCTGATAAGGGAGATACCGCACCACAGTCTGTGAATGACATCCACGTGTTACATCTCCACTGACTACGAAAGCATCTGATAAAGAACGTGCTGGTGACCATAGTGATGAGGTCAGAGGGTTCATCCCCCCCGGCGCCGATGGGAAGCCCAGCAACCGGAGTCTGGAGGTTATGCAGCCATCGCCTGCTCTGTCAGCCAATGCCACCTGATAGTGTCTAATGAGAAAAAAACATGATGGCGCTGTCTCCCAAGCTATCCGAGTGTAATCTGATCATGTTGACCAGTCTGATACTGATGGTCCTCTTCCTTGAGTCGGAGTAGACCACTAACAGGTTGCAGCTTCCAAGCACACGCTGTGGTTATATAGCCGCTCTTAAATATGTAGTTAACAGTTGCAAAACTGTAGCACGTAAACATCTCATTATTAACCAGGTATCCACTGATATGGGTTTTCTCTAAAATATAATAATTATATATAGAATTTCAGCACAATATTAGTGTTCACTAAAGAATACGTCAAATAATATTGAATGAGAAGGCTGATTGATTGTATTATTGTACTACAGCATTAAAAGTACTTCTTTAAGTTTATTATGTTCTATGACAAGTTTGGGGAAGTGAAACCCAGTTCAAACTTAGAACTGAATCCCAAGAGCTGAAATAGCTGAATTTCGTTTCTGCTTATTTATTCCCAAAAGATATATAGTTATTTGTTGTTGCTGCATACATCTGCAAGGAAGTGGCTACCTGCCAGGTCGTGCATCAACCTAATGGCATCTCTTTTTTGTTCTCGAGTTTACCGTGCATGATTACTGTCCAAGCAACGGTGCGGATGATGGACAGCGGTAAAATGTCTCGCTGTACTTTTCACAGAGAAAGTGACAACAAGGTAAAGTGCAGTAAATTCAGGACATTTATTAGCTGCAAGTCAGGTTCAATGTAGCATGGCATTGATTTGGAGCAATGTACAGTGTTTGATTTCTTGAGTCTCTGATTGCGTCAGCAAGCTGATCGAGATGGTATTTGTCGGTATTTGTCCAGAATGATCATGCATCTGCCAGAAAAGACTGATTATGCTGATTTTCTTGTTTCAATTAAATTTCCATCAACATCATTTAATTGTTTGTTTTTTTTCAATTGGAATCAATAAGAACAGAAACCAATAAGTAGAACTTGAATAGGAATACAATTCACACAACATACAACCCAATGTTTATGTCTTCTAGTTACAGACACACTATCACAATGAGTAATTTGACAATGCACACTCAACCCATGACTATTTTAAAATCAAATATTAACTGAGTTTTCATCCTTATGGGTATTGACTCGTAACCACATTAAACATCACTGCATTGCTTCCTCAATTGTTGTCATTAGCATTTATATAATTATCTCAAATTATGTTCAGTTATTACAATATATGCCCTTTTTATGGTTTGCTAAAAAGAGGTAATCTCCTTTTTATGAGGGTATTTAGATATTAGGATTTGTAATACTCATGCATTTGCTTAATTACACTTTGATAAGAAACATAATGTCTCCAGTTTCTCAGCCAAAGCACCATTCAAAGGAATTCTGTCTTCTGAAGGCACACAACAGAGAGACAGCTTTTTGTTTTTCTGCTCCCAGAGATGATGCTCACACGTCCATTTGATGAACAGAGGCTCGGAAACTCATAATCCCTATCAATCCCCTTCCTTCCTCAAGGTTCCCATTATAATCACACCCCTGAAACACATCAAGGCCCAACCCAACTTGCTTCCTCCCTTCGAGTCGATAAATCAGCTGTGCCTCCTCGGCCAGTGGTCACTTAAAGGCAGCTGGCGGATGAGGAGAGAAAGGGGGTGGCATGGCGTGGCGTGTCCTACAGACCGTTCAGCCAGGATGCAGTGCCGGGGCTGTGAAGTGTGGCAAGTGACACACTTGAGAAGCTGGATCTCCGCCTCACAATAGTGGAGAGAAGGCTGCTGTAAACACACTCTCCTGGCTAACTGGGTTGGGAGTGTGGTGTAAAAACTGAATGCTGAGCCACACAACAGAAGAGGAGTTCAGGAAAGAACTGACTGTAACTGAATTTGAATTCTTTAGGACAAGAGTGAAGTACAGTATTGGACAAACAATGATTCTAAGTGGACCTGCCTCCTATCAAAAGGGCGACGTTTGTTTTGTTCCATCCAGTAACTTCAATGGTTTCAAAACTGCCACGAGGTTGTGTAGTTACACAGCATGCGTCTGTTTTGTCTTTGCTCAATCTCCCCATAAGCACAAATACAGATGAAGTTGTTTTATGAGCTCGCCGAGTGAGAGGCACCCATTGTCTCTGTATGAGGCTGATTCAAAATGGCCGCCCTCGGCACACAAATTGATCATAATTGTTTTCCGAAACTCTTGCTCAGCGGGGCATTACATTTTGTGTTATTGACTTTAAAAACACATTCAGCGATTCTAGTCGCAATTGCATTACACCGCTGTCAATTACCGCCCTGCGAACAAAGAATGCCGGCAAATAAAATGTATGAGGTAATTTTCCGAATGCCACTTAAGAGGTGCTGCTGTCAGAGCGATGGGCGCGCTTAATTTGAGCACTTGCTTACTGCAGATCTGGTTATGCATAGACACCCGTGTGCATTTCATTAAAAAAACACAGGAGACATGGGGTGATGGCCCCACTGTTTCACACATCAACACATCAACCGCCGGGCAGGCCCAGGTAATTAAGCATTATAAAGGTTTGAAAAAAGAAAAATCTAATCTTTTTTGTTTTCAAAGGGAATGCCGGATGAGCGGAGAATTTATGAAACATAAATCATGCTAACAAGAACAATTACCGTGCACATCCGCTTCCTTGCGTCTGTTTAAAGTGTTTGTTGGTCTCCTCTCTCTGGGGCGTCCTCTCCGCTGCCTTAAATGGGAAATAAATGGTGCTACAGTGGCTAATTTGGCAACCTCAGTGTCACTGCTTTTCCATTTTTTACTCCGCAGCCCCACCACAGTTAAAAACCTCTCCCCTGCTCCATTTCCTGGGACGAGTATCATGTGAGCGAATGCTCATTTCTCCTTTATTCCTGCAGAGATATTTGTTCATGTTGCCCGTCTGCCGGCTAAAATGAAGAGGTCATGTGTGTGTTGATGACGGGGTTGGAGGGCATCGAGCTGCAGGGGGTCACTGATAAGCGCTTGGGAAAATCTAGATGGAAAGAATAACCTCCCCCACCTTCTACCCCCAGCATCACCAGCTCCACTATTTCCCCTCTTAAGTCATTTACAGCAGGGAAAAAGAAACCAGGATATATATATATATATATGTTACAGTCACATACAGTAGATTGTGACTCTGTGTGAGTGTGTGCACCATCTGTCTGCACATTTGATAACTTTGAAGGATACAGCGTATGTCCATGAGCGCTCTTTATAAAGGAGAACACAGCGACAAGGGCTTTCTGCTTCTGGGCCCGGCCAAAAGTGCTGAAACGGTCAGTATTGATCGCCGGCGAGGGGGGGGGGGAGTCAAAACAATCACCATGAATTAAACTCCTCAAGGTCTTAAGCAAAGGGGATTAACAAAATTATCTGGCCTCTACTCTGGCCATTTATTGTCACTGCTGGTGTTGACAAAAGCCTGGAAAAGGCGGCAAAAAAAGCAGCCAGAGTGTTCTTGATGAGAAACTAACAACAATGTAAACGCAGCAGATAAGTGCTCTCTTGGACCGGCAGTATTGATCATGAATATGCTTGATCCTCAACTTTACAGGGCGAACTGTATTTTTCTGCTGGGTTTTGATAGCCAGCTGTTAACACACTGTTCAATTACCGGCTGCGAAGACTGCTTTATTTTCTTTTTCACTTGTGTTTGTTGTGATGAGAGGAGGGAGGCTGTGGTTAAATGTGTAGCCTCATTAAGGAACGCCTGTAAGTGGATGTGAAGCGAAATTAAAAAGTGAAACAAAGCCTTTGTTTCAAATCATCGGCAGTGAAACCCGGAATTATCATTAGCGCGCTGGGTGTGTTTGGTTGCACGGCGTTCTCGCATCAAACGGCATCGCCTCTGCCTGTTGGCGATGTGGCCTTTTTCCCTCCTCCTCCTCCTGCTCGCGCCCGTTGGACTTGACTCGTAGCTAATTAATTTGCAAATTTTATTCTCAATAAAGTGCTTACAAAAAGATAATTGTGACTTTATTAACAGTTTCTTGGGCAGCAGATGGGGTTCTGCAAGCCTGCCATGTTGAATTAGTGATGACGCTGTCGTTTTATGAGCTCTCTACTGTGGCAACCCATAAAACTCCTAATTAAGGCTACAAATTAATACTCCTTCTTCCCAACATTATACTCAACCATTCCATCCTAAATTAGAATAAACAAATGCAAATATACAGGTAAGCCACCCATTAGTATGCGCCTTTTCTCTCTGTTTACAGTAGCTGCATTTACGTAAGGAATCCCTGTTATTACAGTCATTTGTTCTATATTAAGAGCAATTAAATGCCTATTAAAGATGCCAGAGCATTTGTTGGCTTGTTTGTGCTCAGCATTTACAAGACACGCGGGTTCCTCGGAGCCAAATCTCAGTAAACTCCATCGACTTAATCCCTCCGATGTTTTATTAAAAACAAATTATGTCCGACTTCACCGCCGGTAATCCAGCGCATCAAGTATTGGTAACCGCCTGAAGAAGGAGTGCTTGCATTTTAATTAAGAGCCCGAGAAACGAGGCAGCAAAGTGTGGATTAGTGTGTTTACTCAGGAAAAGCAGGAGAGGAAAAAAAGATCTTCATTTCATTTTTTAATCTGGTGTTGGATCAGCTCCAAGTGTACAGTGACTTGACATATTTCAGGAATTGAGACACTGATCTTATTTGGCTGACAACACAGACCTGCTCGGTGTTGGAACAAGCACGAAGTTCTCTCGTTTTTGGGGCTCAGGCCCTTTATTGCAGCATTACGCTTCAGACTGCTGCTTTTTCTCATTGGATTGATTGATTTGAATTGAAATGTATGTATTTACACTGGTAATGTTATGCAGAAGTGTATACAGGCAGTGGTATGACTCATTTGTTTTTAATTATTGCCTTGTTAATCACTTTATAATTAGAATTTTGGAAAGTATGAAAACTTTTATATGCAGTATACACAATGCTGAAACAATGTGCATTTATATTTATATTTTACATAAAAAATATGTTAATTCTGTTAATTTAACTTCCGTATATTTGGCTGTACTCCTGTTTTCTTTTTATTTATAATTTATAATAAAGTGTAATTTAAAATATCAGGCTTCAATTACATTACTTTCTCCTCACATTTTAGGAATCTGTGCCAAAATTGTCAAATTTCTCGCCTTCAATGTACAGATTGACTGTCGTGATCAGTTATTTGCTTTTTGCTTGCTGCTGCTGCTGAAAACAACTTTTCCCCAAAGTTTCCACTCTTTGAATCTATGAGTCTGGTGTTTATTCTCCTGCGGCAGCAAACTGCTGCTGTTTAGCTGCGATAGATATATTAAATATTCAACATCATTTACAACTGTAGACTTGATGAATTATTGTGAATATATATGATAAACTCTCATGACCATTTATGAATGACTATAGGAACATGCACAATTGCGGAACTTGTTTATTGAACTTTAGGAGCAGACAAATGTGTGGAGGAGCATTTATTCATGATTTTGACTATATGACTCACCAGCAAAGTCTATATTTAGCTTAAAAGTGAGGTGTGAAGCTTTAGTTGATTGATTGTGCTATTAATAGAGCCATTAGTTAGATCTTATAAAGCTTTTTATACAGGGTGACTTATGTATATGTACTAAAACAATAAATAAACTGAAATTATAAGATGAAACAAAGGCAGGTGGCATAATGTTCTCTATGAAACAGTATATCACTCCCGTGATAAATGTTCTAATTGTCGTACATTTTGTATAAATGTATACTGTAGCTGTTTTTGGCACAGACACAACAGACCCTTATATTCTGAGCCAAGGTGGGATCAGAAAGCTGCAGAGATTGGCAGATCCTGCCCTTGGGTAGCTCTGCGTACATACTATAATTGACATACTCAGACATAATCCCTTTTGGGACTTCCACACTGTTCCCAGACTTCAGTGGAAGATTGCTGCTTCTTGAAGAAGTCATGACCACTGTTTGATCAAAGGGGCTGTGCTCCCAACGCCCACTGCTTTCTGCCAGTGCTTGATCTGGATCGATGCAGGGGTTAGTGTACCAAATCCCCCGCTTCCTCCAGCACTGCAAACCCACTTTTGCCATTCAGAAAAGGGAAGTCACGTTAAGTTCACGTGTGCGCTCTCGCTTCTCATGTATTTCTCAGCTGATTTGAAGCGTTTGTCTTGGCGAGGCGTCCGAAGCAGCGAGGAAGACTTGTAGAATTTTCATGTTTTTTATATCGGAGCAAGACTCGGTTTCAAATGTAAATTGTTTACATCAACTCAGTATGAATAAAGAAATATTTGCCCTACGATCCAATCATGTGGCTTCATGGTGCAGCAGTTTTTTTTGCCTGCAGCCGTGGGATGTTTGATACCACTGTATATGGGCTTCTGCAAACCAAAGAAGTTCCACCAGTCGATTTTATTGTTTGTCTTAACTTTTTGTAATAGCAAGTACAAAGCCAGACTTTGACTATATAAATGCTTCCTATTACCATTAAAAATCTGTCTTTAGCCCAAGAACGCCAAACCAGCTCAGCTCGTTCCTTTATCAGCTTACAACCAGAGTTCTCTGGGTGCTTATAAATCCAGTGAATATTGTTCATTGTGAGTTTCCCGTCTTACCAAACAAGAATAACAAGAAAAGGCCCATAATTACAGAATTTACTGCAGTTTGAGAACTTAGCCCAAAACTTTTCTGTTCCTATTAATGGAAAAAATGGTAATTAGTTTTTCATATTCCCTCATACATTGGAGGTTGATATAACTTATTCATGACAGCGAAAACAAGAATTGCTGTTGTCTGTCCATTTTCTCTTTAGCCGTTCTAGATGGGAGGCAGGGGCTCCGCTGACTTGAGCCGTGGGTTGAGTCTTTTCTCTCTCTCTCTCTCTCTCTTTTCTCCCTTTCGGTGCGATACCCACAGGATATGAATCAACGGCGTCATTAAGCGAGGCCCTGTTTCATCAAAGCGGGAGTCGAGCCGAAAAGATTCTGAGGGGAGCCTAATCTGTTTGAGGGACAAAGGTTTATTTATTGCAAACAATTAAATTACAAATTACAAATACATTTATCTGTGCGCTACCTGCAGCGCTGACATGTTTACAAAGTGATGAAGTTGAAAAATGCATGCCCTGGTTCTGGTAATTCCACAGACACATGACACATCCCCTGATTTTAAAAAGTGAAGCTGACAGTGTTCTGTATTTTTCATACAGTCAACAAAGGCCCTCAAAGACAAAAAACAATAAATCTATCTTGTCTGTGTAGCAAAACACTGAAAACGCCCATTCTTCACTACCATAGACAATTATTAAAAACAAATACACCACATTGTAATTATGTAGTGACATATACTGTAGTAAATCTTATACACTGTCCTGATTTTCTACTCACTAGAGCACCTAATGTGTATGATAGTATTTTGCAGTTACTGATGGTATTGTTTAAATGTAGGATTTGTAAACTCAAAGTATGTTCAACAAAAACCATAAAAGTTTTAATTTCATACACTTCTGCGAAAAATAGTTTGGATCTGCACTAAAATTTTATGGGTTCTTCCCTGACTAATATCAATCCATCCAAATTTCATGATAATCCGTCCGGTAGTTTTTGTGTAATCTTGCTTACAAATAAAAACCAAGAAGCAAAATTTAAATTTCATGAATATAGGGAGATTTTCAGGCTAAATCTATGAGAATCTTATTTTATTATGAGTTTTGCAAATTAAAACTTTGTTGTGTTTCCATTGAGCCAAAGGAAGTGAAGAAAATCATAGTTTGAGGAGTACATTAAAGGACTACAGTGTCCAACAGTTTGAATAAAAGTACACATTTGCCACAGGTTTTTTTTTAACATGTATGCTCTCAGTAGGAATGAATAGGCATGGGACTGTCACAGTGAGTGTCGGAAAAGTGCTAAGAGACAGACTAATGGATTGGTTTCTGGTCTGCTGGTGGGATTTGTTGAAAACTGCAGCAGCAACAAAAAGAAACCAAAACCAGCCTCATTCTCTAAAGCCAAATACAATTCATACGTCCATTTAGCTGCCAAAGGGCCACTGCAAAGACTGTATTTAAAAAATATATATATTTATCTGCTGCTGCTCTCTTTCACCCGCCTCTGCCATCTTGATGTCACAGCTTCGACTGAATTGTCTCATGTAGTTAACAATTACTCATTATCCACCACTCCCCGATCCAATTATTGGGGATTGTTCCTCAATTAAAGGTTATTTCGGCTCTTACTCGAGGTGACGTGGCCCCGGTTTGAACCTGCCTCAGCACCAAAGGACGAGGAAATGACCCTTGGAGAGAAAAAAGAAGAACAAATCCTCTGTTTGGCCTCTTCAGCATTAGAAATGACTATTTCCTGAAGTGTTAAAACACCCAGGCAGGCGTTTCATATAATGGCTCTGTTAGAGAGAAGAAGCAGCACTTGCATATTCCCGGGTGAATATGCAGGGTTCCCTACTAATGAAAAGGTGGGTAAGGAGTTGGACGCGCCATTGTCGCCGCTAAGGCTGGGCTGTCATGTGCTGCTCTGATCATTACTTACCCACAGACGTCCAATGTCACGCACAATATCCCCAGGTTTGCCCTTCATAGGTTGTTGTGCATCCTCCGATCGCTCCAGCTTGCTTAATGATAACAGGCAGCAATTACACCCACATGCCTGCACACTCAAACAAGCTTGCACACAGTACTGTACCGCAGGAAAACAAACACGTTCCCCACCCGCCTGCCCGACTTCCACCTTGGCCTTTATGTTGAGGAGGCAAGATAAATATCCCCCATAATGGAAAAAAGCCAGGTCCTGATGCATTTTTAACAGTCCACTGCTTCGATTACATGTATTTACTCACAGGTCTGGATTTATTCTCTGCCCACTGCAGTCAGATTTGTTTTCAATGGGAAATGAAAAGTTCCGTTTGCCTCGCCATGCAGCACACCTACCCACCAACATGTGAATTGTTAAATAAATCAGCTAACGGGGGGCGAGATAGTTGAGATCGGTGGTTCGGGAGTGCCGCTAGCGCCCCACAAAGAAATAAAAAAATCCTATAAATTGTGGCCTCATCGGTATAAAAGACCCCTACAATACGATCCTGTGCTGAGGGGAGGGGATTAGACGAGAGGCCGGGATGTTATTCACCCAGGGCTTCTGAGTTGACACGGTACCGCAGGATTGTGCGGAGCAGTCGCGCCGCTGCCTTCCCGCCTGGAGATGTCGGCAGTATGCGAAGCCATCTTTTGAGCCGCAGTTAGATTTCATGGGGCTGCACGCGTGTGATGTCAGAGTATGGTTATCAGGGGACACGACTGAGCTGGTGCGCTGGTAGGGGGGGGCACGCTTATTGAGATCATGATTATAGCTGTGTCTAAACTCCGGTCCCTTTGTGACAGAGCCATTAGCAGGCTGTCACACTCTTCAGCGCGTTCTGTGTATGTGACCGCTAATGCTAATACACTGACTGCAGCTCACATTCTCATTCTAGATTTTACCCAACAACCCCCTCATGGCATTGACCCTGGACATTTGGATACTTTTAAAAGACATAGCGAAACATTTCTTTAATTAGCCGCCCTTTTTTTGGCATATGTGCCGCTCAGAGTTGGATCAGGTGTCACGCAGTATATATACAGTATATTGTTCTGTCTCTCCATTGTGCCCCCACATGCTTGCCATTACTTGCTGGTTTATACGAGCAGGACCGAGAAACACCAGGCTGGAAAGTCACATTGCCAAATTGATTGCCCATTTAAAAGGATTGTGGCTTTTACAAGGTTTGGCCTCCTTCAGTTGAGTGCAAATCGAGTGCCACTATATTAAGTGGTAAGACTGGAGTGCTGATAGATTACCTTTGGCCACTCAGTTTAATTGTTGGACTTTGGTGGCAAAACCCTGTTAAAAGATGGAAGGCGGTTGGTAAAAAAGGAAAGGGCTAAATCGAGAATGTTAAATATTGAAGTGTTTGCTGGAGGGCTAATGAAATTAACAATGCAAGTAAACAGCCTCCTGCAAGTGCCAGTGCCACATCCTCCTCCTGCACCTCGCTTTGTCCCTCTCCCTTGTTGGCTTATCGCGAGTACAGCTTCAGGGCCCTTTGTGCGTATGTGTGTGTATGGTGTGGGGGGGGCTGCAAAGTGTGTGTGTGTGTGTGTTCACAGGTAACCGTGCATGCATGGTGGGTTTAGAGGGGGTGATCCAAGGTCAGAAACCTCCAGTATTCACACCATCTCCATTCCAGCAGACCCTCCTACACGCCAAGCTCTATCTCCACCGTGCTGCATCAGCTCTATAATATCGTTACCCCATAATCCGCTCCCCTGCCTTTACCTCGGGCAAAACAGCGCAACTGAGCTTTAAGGCTTCATAACAAAGCTGAAATCGTGTATTTATCTTTGTCATTTGAATACCCGCTTGCATTCCTTCCTTTTCACCGACGTCACTGATGAAACCGAGTTAACTTTGATCACAACTGTTTTTCTAATAATTAGCTGTAGTCGTGAGATGAAGCACGGCCATGTTTTCTTATCTCTGTAGAGGCTGCGACTGAGCAGTGGGAGAGCTTTGACGATTGTGTTTCAACTCGAAGCGGCTCAGTGTGACATAATTATGTCGGCACGGGCTCATTGCTGCTGTTTTCTCAGACAGAGATGTTGTTAGTGGTTGGGCGGCGAGCTGGGGGCTTGGCTCTTCTGCATTTGTTATTTTTTTTGCACAGGTCACACACACATCCACATAACACACACACACCTGGAACAGATCTGCAGTTAAGCCGCTGGAAGCCAGGAGAAGGAGCTTATCCCCACTACACATTCTTCCTGAGGGCAGCAGTGGACAGCTGGCACATGCAGTATAGTGTACAAGTATATGTGGACACACACATACACACCAACACAGTAAAAACAAATACATAGACATGAATCCACATGTACACATTCTGTTATTTTGCCAGTGCATGCATAGACACATATGTGTGCACACCGCTTGTTCTTCTAATGCAGATTAACACAGATATGATATATATATGAACACATGATATACCTGCACACACATGAGCCAGGTTACCACACGGTGAACCGGTGCAGTTGGTGGGTAGCCTGTGGTCGGAAGACGCCCAGCGAAGTCCCCTCTGACTCTGAGCAGATGTTAAATCCTGTTTCGACTCATGTGCACGGGGAAAGAGGAGAAGCCTAACGAATCAGTTCCTCCCAGATGAATCTGCTTTCGGATTCTTTTGTCATTCTCACACTTCACATTAAGATGCCACTCATCCTGAGTTACTGATGAGTAAGGGACATATCAGAATCTGTAAATAATCTACAGCTAATGAGCAGCATTTTAATAGCTCTCTTCTAGGACTGTACAGTAGATGATGGTACAAAGTTCACGTTAATCAGTATGTAATGATTAGTTTGTAGATTATTTTGCTGCTTAATGTCTGATGTTGGCTCCTCCTCAAGTATCTGTGTGTGTTTTCAATTTTTACCCTCTTGAGGATCTTTACCTGCATAAACACTGAACTTTCTAGGACCAGGAGACCTCATAGGGACAAAACCTGGTCCTAATGAGGCCAATTGTCATTTTTTACGTGGTCCTGGTTAAGTTTTAGTGGTTGGTTTAATGTAAGGCATGAATAACATAATTTAAAGGAATTTCCAATAATACCCACATCATTGGTGTTAAGCAAATTACTTAAAAATGTATTATGAATTTACTAATTGATGAAGTATTTATGTTACTGTGCAAATTAGTGAGATTCATTAAACATGTAGAGTTAAATACGGTGCATCATTTTTTAAATTATTCTCCTAAACCCTGCTCTGTCAAATGAGCCCTTTAACGACCACATGCACATGTGTTATATTCCGCTTTTAAGATATATAGAAATGGAGAACAACACATTTGGGTTTATCGAGGAGCTAGAGTTCATTCAGCTACTTTGGCTGAGCTCTCGTGACAGCGTGCAGCTTAACAGAGGCTGAACAGACACATGTGCATAAAACAACTTAGAAGCAAGCACTTGAAGTTGTTTTATATCCTGCCTGCCTTAATGTTGTTTCCACAAAGTTAAGTCCATCCAGAGGAACAACATTGACAGGTTTTGAACTGTAACATTAATGGAGTAACCTCATGTTTTGTAATCCCTTACTGCTGAAAGAAATCTCATTACTACTCATTAATCTACTACGGAAACTACGCACACAGTTTCCTGTTAAAGTGCCTTTAAAAATATTCACCTGCTTAGACTTTTATGTTTCCTTTTCTGACATGGTTAATCACAGTGGATGTATAAAGGATTTGTGACACCTATCAATAGAAATGAAATAAAAATAAACATCGATTTAAAGTAACTAGAACATACAAATAAATTAACTGCACAAAAAATCATGCTTATGAAGTTGGTATTTAGCTGCAGTTACAACTTCTAGTCTGCAGGATGTGTAAAGGCCTGGATCAACTGTAAACATCTGGATCTGTAGCTTTTATTTCTTATTCATTTGTAAAACCACAGTTCGTCCCCAGAAACGTATCTTTATCTATTAAGAAGTGACTGTAAAATGTCTTAAGTCCGACTTGTTGTGGAAGATTTATAACTGCAGCCTTCCGTCAGTTTTCTTTACACTAAAGGACATTAAATTCCCACTTGGGGACATTAAATGTATCACTTCAGTGCCTCAATTAACAGCTACCATACATGATGGCTCGTTATTGACCCACTGTTGATACCTGTTGCAGGGCCCAGCCGACGCCTGCCAAAGAGGTAAACAACATTTCAGCCATACTGTTTCTTTGATGCCAGCCTTTTGTAGCATCGTTCCCCACCACTGGTGGCAACCGTCTTAACGGGCTTGGATCCAAGCCCCCACCAGAGAGTCCACTCGTTTTCTCAAACATGAGCCTGGGATTTGGTTTCACTAACAAAGCTGTTTTTTAGAGTTTGCTGTGGTTTGCATGAATATTCATGCTCCGTTGCTTGGCTCGATGTGTCCTCATAAAAATAATGTTCAGTTTTCTTTTTGTTCTACCTACAGTATGTTATTCTATTGTTTTATGAGCAGTGGTTGCACATATGATAGGGATATAGAGGGGAAAATGTATGTATTTTTCACATAGTAATTTTGCATGATAGCATTTTTCTGAACCAGCAAAATAAGTTATTGTACTAATGACTGATAAACAACTTCATGCTAACTGTCTCACTGACTGAAAATAACATCTATAAATAATTATATTTATATCATCAATATTAAATATTTATATATTCAAACATATTAGCACAGTAATTGCACCTATGCAAATTTGTTTTAGATGCATTATATCCCTTGTGAAGAGCATTGGAGTGCAGTGGATGTGGAATGTCTACATGCAGCGGGTGTCAAATTTGACAGAATGTGTCATTGCTTATTAGGATTTCAATTAATGTGTCTAAAGTAGGACGTGTTTATAAAAGAGGGCTAAAACCTTGAAGTCTCATCTAATGAGCAGAAAGCTACCAGTGTCAGACAGGTGCATCCGAAGGCCGTGTACTCCATTGAAACCTTGCATGTCCCCGATTTTCATCATTTTTAAGCAGCTACCTGAAGGTGCTGATTGATTTTTCATCCCCCTGCTGTGTGAGAGGCTCCCATGTCACATTATCTGTCCTTCTTTGTAGAATTTGCACGTAGATTCACCATGGTAACACACCCTCAAGTCATGGCCTTGTACGTTAACGAGTCTATCAATTAATAATGAACAAATCAAACGGCATTTGTGTACAGCACTTTATTTGCTGGAAAATGTCATTACTGTTGATTATTATTTATTTGTGGCATCGTCAGGGTGTAATATGAACAATATAATGGTAACACCAATGTAACTGCACTTAATGTTCTTTAAATCTTTCTTTGACAAACTTCCAAAAATATTACTTAGTTAAAACTTGATTCCTGACTCACCTCAACCCAAATAGTTGACTACATTAACATGCAATATTCCCACTATTGTTATTCAGAAAGATGTTTACGTAACTTGCTTATAGAATTTCCTTCTGTATTCTCACGTGGGCTCACTCAGGATTTTTCTGGGCATTTTACTTGCGGGCTGACAGGAAAGTTCTGCAAAACGTCATGAAGCAACTCACTCGGACATTCGCCTTCTCACAAACAGCCCCTCCATAAATCTCAGTACAATGTTGGTACTTCAGTGAATGTCCGAAAGCTGCTTTAATCAAGTTGATATCAGAATATTTGTGTCCATGCAAACATGTCTACTACAAACAGACACAAGTTCCAACTGAATTCTGGTAGTAACTAAAAATGTGTGGCTGTTATTCAATTAACAGAACAAATTTTCAGTATTTAGACATTTGGCTTTGTTGAGTTGTTGGCTTAATAGATTTGTTTACTTCTCAAAGAACATTTTTCTGTGCGACAGTAACAAGGTTGAATAGGCATGAAGTCTTGATAGGCTTAAAATCATTCCAGAAAATACTGACTGGTTGAAAGACTTTACTGTGACGTTTCCTCTTTTTTTAAAAATGCCCACCCTGCACCCCCCCATCTCCTTTCTCACCTCTCCTGCTAGCTATCTCGCTCTGCATTACCTTCAGCTGTTTTTAGACAGGGATTAACATAGCATTAACAGCTTACACCGTTTCCCTCTGTTGGTCTCTCACTCTTTGTTACTTTTCGGAGTTAAAATAGAGGATTTGATTTCTCATGCAACATCAGAGCGGAGCCAAAATGAAGATGCCAGTTACATTAAGAGATATTCCACAGGGGGCTGGAGGCGAGGCGCACTGCTTTGACTGAGAAACAGTGAGTCACTGCACGGCGCCCCCAGAGGACCAGCCTAGTGTCTGATGTTGATTTAGCTGTAGAACGCTGGTTATTCCCGCACGCCACTGAATCTAGTTATAACTGTGTTGAATTAATTTGGAAGCCCTCTAAAGATAACCAAAGCGACAGAGGAAATAAAAAAAAGCAGTTTTGTTTAGATTGAGGTGGAGGAGTAATCCAGGCCATAAGTATAGTTACACAGTTTCTTTTTTGTTCTCCAGGTACTCATGTGCATTCAATTTGAAATAACATAATGGATACTACAGTGAATATAAAGTCTTAGATTTGAGTGGGTTTACATCAGTATGGAAAGAATTGTGTGGGAGATATTATTCATTGTGGATGGAGTGCTGGGAAAGTTATTGGACAGAAACCGTTCAGAAACCATTTGTTGTTTAAAGTGATTGACCCACATATCGCCAGAAAGTTTGTATCTTCCATTTTGATGCTTTGCCCGGTCCTCACTGCAGCAACCAGCCAGTGGTCGTTGTGTTGTCTCTCTGCCATAACGCTGGACTTCAACAGAAACACTGCTTATTCACTTTAAAGAGGATGAGGTCACACATTGCTGAAATGCATTGTGGTTCTTTCGGTACGGCTGAAATTGGTCATAGATCGTCGTTTCATGCAGCAACGGAGGCATCGGCCAATAGAATCTTTTTTTAATTGTGCTTTGAATTTGAGGCAGAGGTGGCTGGTGAATGTGGTGTGTGCTCATCTGTTTTTGGGGTTTATTCTGGATGTGTTTTGTGTCCCCAACATAAAATTGGGATATTTGTGGTGATGATTGGGCCAGCACCATGAGAATAGCACGCCCACCACCAGCGTCAGTCTGGTTTTCAGCAGAGTATTCCAGCTCAGTCCAACTGAGATAATGTGAGCGACTTCTGCCACTCGAAGATATTCTACTTATCCCACTTTGAAAAGCTCTGTGTGTTTTTGAACCATTCTCCTGCTGAATAGAAGAAATGTCATCCAGTGAGTTTGAAGTATTTGACTGAATCTGAGCACATAGAATGCTCCTGTATAACTCTGTATTCATCCCGTTGCTTCCATCGGCAGTGGGATCATCAGTGAATGCCAGCGTGCCAGTTCCTTTGGCCGCCGTAGCAGAACCACCACCAAAACATTTCACAGACAGTGGGGGGGTCAGGAGCTGTAACTCTTTTCTTCACACTCTCCTCTTTCCATCATTTTGACAGAGAGGTTGATGTTTGTTGAAATTTGTTCTGTAGACTCTGCAGGTTTCTGATCTTGTGTTGTTGTGAACTGTAGCCTGACCTCTCTGTTGTTGAGGTTAACTAGGAGTTTGCATCTTTGTGGTGAGTCCTCTGAGTTTAAAGTGTTCTCTCGATCACCGACAAGGAAACATGTCGCTCTACAATCTGGAGAGAGTTCTTGATTTGCCGTGCAGTTGTAAAGGTCTTTTTCTTCACCATGCAGATTTTCTACACAGTTTTATTCCAAAAATGAATGTGTTGAAGCTCAATAACTGCCCAAAACCTGCTATTTTTACTACCATCAAGCAAAGTGGATCTTGAAGTAAGTGTTGGCTGATTCTGCTGACAGCGAAGCACAGCAACTCAGAATTTATACTCTACGTGTAAATTAATACAGCACGTTAATGAGAACCCAATTTGCAATATCTGATTACATATACACTGAAAACTGCACTTATTCACATGCTGTAGTTAATAATGCTTACTTTAATGGGACTAATAATATTTTCTATAAATTAGGGGTAATTTGATCTCTTTGTGATTCCTGTTCTTTTCCTGCATTATTCTGACTGAATATGCACCAGCTTAAGGTATCTTGAAATCCATTTATAATTTGACTATATAGATTTTTAGGGCAGGTATGCAGCTGTAGGAATGTTAAAAGAGCAGCTACACAATGCAGCAGATTAGGTCAGAGCCTGCAGCAAGAGGCAGGCATCTCCATCCAATGCTGAAAGCTGTTGTAATTGTAGATGTGCTTCACTTTTCTACAGAACAAAATGTTGGATTATTTTTGTTCCCTTGCATTTACTTCATTTGGTACAACTTGAGCCTGTGGCGCAGTAGTTTTTCCCATTCGTCCTGTCCTTTAAGGTTGCTTGCGTGTGAGTATCCTTTTTACGGCCTGTTTGCGTCAGTGAACTCCGGCATGAGCTGTGTTTAATTGCTCTTGATGCACAGTGGGTAGACATCCCCCGGGCCAGGCCCTGTATGCATGGCCGCCCAGAGAAGACATCTGCCCCATCAACCACCTCAATGCCACCAAACACACGTCCCACCCCTCCCCTTTAGTTGCACAGAGGTCTCCTGTGGACCAACATTACATGTGTAAGGGTTCCCCGGCAGCATCTCTCTTCATCGCCTCTGTCACACTCAAGCTTAACACTTCACTTACTCAACCTGGGAGTTTTCGTAGTGATAATGTGCAATTACAACATGTAATTAATAGTGTTTAATTGGTAACTCTATTTCACTTCTTCACTGATACTAAAACCTCACAATTTATTGTTTTAAATGACATTTTTCCATCTCGTTCATGTGTGCGGGCAGACAAAGATGAGGGGTAAGCAGCTTTTATTGGAATGAATATGCTGCCATTTTTAAACTTAATCCTTTTTTTAATACATCCCCGATTTGTTCCTGCCGTGTGCAGCCACAAATCGAAATGTGTGTAGTTCAAGAGCATGTGATGAGCAGTGCAATTTAACAGCAGGCAGTGTGATGCAAGGTTGTATTCTGTGGCAATGGTAGCCCTCTGCTGGGAACCTCCAGTGACTTGCGCAGCAAAGGTCAGAGGTCACCAGCTCTCATAGTCCTCGACAAGCTTCAGCTGATTGCCCTTGTTTCCCTGAGGAAAGCCGAATGCCACAAACAAGCCCCCCCCATGAGAAAACAAATTGGCCACCCAATGACTCCTGTCATTTTGAACACTCCTTAAAAGCCTGAATCACCGGCTGAACCTTTATGGACACCAAGTTCCTGCCCCCTGCGCTGGGGGGCGAGTCCAGTACTGCATAGGGGAATGAAATGAGATGCATTCATCATTCAGGATTGAGTGGAGGTTTGTCAGATACACAGTGTGTGTGTTTGTGTGTGTGTGTAAGAGTTTGAAAACATGGCATGAAATGAAACATCTGTCTTTCTTCCCGTATCGCTCCAGGGCCTAAGGAGACATTTATAGCAAGCAGCAAAGCAACGGTTTTGTTTGTCATGTAAGTTACAAGAACCACACGATAAAGTCATTACTTCAGGGCAACCCCCACCCCATCTTGTCAAAAGCTACACAATGTCCCTGTAAGCACACTGGTACTTGATGGCATATACAGGAAATAAAATGCAATCATCACACCAGCAGCGCACCCAACAGGAATAGTTTCCAGATTCATTATGACAAGATGAAGCCGCATGCCTTTTTTCTCTCCTCCTACGGCTTCGTGCTCAAATGGTAAGTCAATTTCGTGGCTTTGTCAATCCCAGGAGACCTTTTTTGAATGTGTCACATCAGCGTTAATTGCCATAGACGTATGAAACAGCAGCCCCCTCCTCGCTGCTCCGCTGCTCGACAGCCCCCTCCCCAGCGGCAATGACACTAAGTGCACCCCTGTGCTCTTCTCAGCACGGCTCCTCCATGGATGTGTTCTAAACAGGTTTTGACAAGGCGACTTATGTTATAGACGATGATGATTGCTTCCTTCCCTTCTCAGACAAGAAAGACATTTAGTCTATAAACAAAGTGGAGAGAAAAGAAGTCTCCTTGCATTATCTGATCCTGTGGAGCTCAGCATATTACAGGGAAACTGAAAGATGGACAGTTTCCTTGGCGAAAGCGCAAAGGTCAAAAAAAGTTTTCAGTCTTAGGACAATGGACGGAAGAGAAGGGATGTGAGCAGTCACAGGCACCGGTCCGGAGACACAAGAGAGGGGGTTTTCGGTTGGCAGAGAATCATGTACCCAAACCATCATCACAGGACAGAGGACTTTCTTCACCTTTTAATTAAACATGGAGGAAACAAAGTGGCGCCAGAGGCCCAATGTCCTTAGTCAAGCATTGTAAGGTCAATGGAGAAGGCTGGACTACTGCTAAAATAGAGTCCACCTAGATGGTAGACAAAGCGAGAATGAATGAGCAAGGCAGGAATGTACAAGGCTTTTAAGAGCTCAAATTACTGTGAGTCACTTGTGGAAACGGCTGCATCCAGCATACATGGAGGACAGTGCAAAGAAAAACCCAGAAGCAAAGGTTAAGAGAAACTATGTATTTTTTCTGATATGGCCAATGTAGCAGCATCAAGAGTAAATGTAGGTATTGGTCCAACATCCACAATGAGCTCTGTGCTGATAGATCTTGTAGAGACAACAAAGAGATTACATGTTGATGAAAAAAATGGTGAGCTATTCTGCCATAAAACGTACAGAGATGCTATCTGGCATGGTGTACAGGGATGGGCTGATTGTGCCTGCTGCTGTGTGAGACTGTATGTATGAATGTTTGGGAGACGGTGTCCGTGATTTATTACCATTGCGGGTCTCAGCAACAAGTCAGCTGTTTCTGTTTTGACCAGGTGGCCAGGGACAAAAAAGGGCATTCCCCCTCAAGAAAAGGCGAGAATTCCAACAGTGTGAGCGTGTCCCTGTGTGTGTGTGTATGCAAATCTGTCTAATTTAGCTGTCTCCACAAGGACACATGGAATCAAGCTGCTCTTTCGCAGCCCTCAGTGACAATTGCACTGCAGTGTTGTGCATACGTAAGGAACGGCATGCGGTGGCCATTTCCTCTAAATGTGTCAACAGGATGCTGCTCTCACACTGTGCCTCCCAGAAGATTGATAATGAACGATTGGCTCATTAACAGAGACTATTAGCCATGTCCACATGTGTAGTCCCATGAGTGGGAAGAACACTAGCTGAATGGACACACTACAATATGAAGACTAATTGCCTTTGAAGGAGTCTGTAGTTTCTCCTCTAACTCTCCGAGGGCCCACAGACGGGCCTTAAGTCGGCAATAATTGCAGCAATTTCCAGTGTCATTTATTCATTTTCTGACTGACATGAGCATTCTGGGAGTTGTTCCCTCACAACATGTCAGGCTAGTTCTTCTTTGAGTCTAAGTCTTGAGCTGAGATCATTACATCTGATCAAGTTTAACTATGAAATGCATTAAAATGTTGGCATGGGCATTTTGTTGTCCAATTTTTAGGAAACATCAAAACAAACAAGATAAGGATTAAAAAGTTGTTGAGCTCTTTGAGTAGCGTTTTTAGAACTAAATAAAATGGTCTACAAAGGTAATACTATATACTTTTGTCAACATGTCATTTTAATTACATCTCCACTTGTATGTAACCTTCACATCAATACTGCATCAATTTTTACTTGGGAAATCCTCCATCACCTTGCACTCATTGACTTTTCCAAGGAAACCGAGCCTTTGTTGTGTTTGTGTCAAGCTAGTGTGCATTTGACCTCTGACTCAGCTGACCCACAGGAGTAAGATACTGAAATGCTGACAGATGACTAGACCCAAGAGATTAGAAATAAAAAAAATCTGCTACAGTCTTTGTTCATGGGTAGCTGGTATTGCCATAACATTTAGCCACTGAGCTGTAGATTCACTGAGCTCTGAAGTGCATTCAGTTGGTCTATATTCCCTCAAATTGCATTGGCAGGTTTATTGTGTGAAGAATTAACCAATTTGTAGAGCTTAAAACAGGCTGTTGTGTGTTGTTTGCTATTTGCACTGGGATGTGTCACTCTGGATGACGCCAGGGCAGGATAGAGCTTCTTTATTACTAACACACAAACACTCAATTTCAAATTTAGGCATGATGTATACTGACTGGTGCAGTGTGGCAGTAATAACAAGCAAGGTTCTACAAAGCATTGAATCAGTGGGGGTGCGGGGTTGGATGTCTTATTGAGAACTAAAATTAACCATCATGTAGTGTTTCCCACAGAATTAGATTCTATCTGTTGCAGGAGCTGTAGTGGCGGTGTTACTCTGAGGTCTGCCTGCCTGCTGAGAACTACATGCCCACCTTGGGAGCATGCACAGCTAAAACAGAGTCTGCCAATGTTATGCTGCCTGCCTGTTGAGTAGTAAAAACTTTATGGACTTTTTGATGGGCCACCAGCCCACTGATGTGATGGGATTTCTCCCAGTGCTCCCGATGGCCAGTCCGACTGTGACAGAAGTATCCGTGGGCTATGTGTCCAGGAGACAGAGAGAGAGAGAGAGAGAGAGAAGGGGCATAAAGCACCGTGCACAGCTGTACAATGAAGCAACAGCGCGAAACACTACGCTAGACAAGACACCCACCAGACCATGCTTTTGTATCAGTTTCATCAGTGACCAGAAAACTCAGCAGAGAAAATAAAAACCCTCCTCGATCAGATCACAAATCTTTGAACTAGACTGATAGTAATGGATGACTGTTCTGTCTCTCCATCCTCCGCCCTTGGTCTTAGTAAGTGTGGAAACAGGACTTCAGCTTGCATCTCTCTTTCTTCCTCATTTTATTTCTTTTTTTATCGTGTGACAGGTATGATAAATAACAAGCCATGTCTTGCCAGTATGATATCCAATCTTAAAAAAAAGGGCATTTCCCTCCTTTCTTGTCTAGAAGAAGTGAGAAAAGGCAACTCTGGTTTTCTGTCCAAATACCCTATGACGGTTTGGACACATGAAAAGACATCTTGCCGCGTGAGTGCAGGAGTGAGACGAGACCTTGTCGTCTTGAAGCCCCCCTGTGGTAATTCATGATGTCCATTTGGGGCCTGTCATACCTCTCCACCATTGCTTTCTTCCCCCTGTCCATGAAGAGAGACTACGAGATAATTAATGCATTTGTGAGTCCTTGTGCTTCCCTGACACACTTGACTCTGTTTAATAAATGATGTTCCATATTTTCCCATTCATTATAATGTCATTAAGACATATGAATTCCCCCTGCTGCTTTAACCTTATAGCCCACGTTACCACAGTAGCCCCTCTCCATGGCTAGCCCCAGTTCTTTGTTCTACACCTCTCACATGTTGTACCACTTAAATTACAGGGCCCTCCGCAGCGCAATAAGCCCATTTAGAAGTAAACGAGGACAACACTCGGCAGCGGACATGAGCACTCACGCAGAAAGCAGCGGTTTCAGATACTTTAAAGAGTGCGTGAAAGTCAAACTTCAGAGAACGTGTTCAGTACTTTCAGCCTGCAGGTACAAGGAGAGACTCCTTGACGAGAGAAAAACGCAGCAACATTCTGTTGACCCAATTTTGAAGCCCACACTTTCGTGGAGCAGATGTAAGAGATGCTCTTTTTAAACACTAAAATGCACAGTGTACAGTGCGAAGATGCCTTTGGCAACACTGGGTCTGTCGGTGGTGAAGAACATGCAGATTTGTGATTCATTACCCTGGATGAGGATGAGTCTATGAAAAAAAAGCAAAAAAGGTACTTTTAGAGTCGTTTATTACCACTTAACACACTCAGTGCAGTCGGTTTGGTTGTACATGCAGCAGAGCAGATCTGTTCATTTCCCTGCAGTGATACATTTCCTTTTTTGGATTCTCTCTTGGATCTCATGCAGGGGGGGACCCATAGACCATCCGTCGGCCGAGTGACCTGCCAAGCGTGCAGCAGCACCTTGCGCGCTCTCACAGCCGCAAGAGTGTGTGAAAATCCAAAAGGTCTGCAGTGGCTAAAAAAAAGGAGAGGTAGAGAACTGATGGTAGAGTGTGTGTGTGTAGCTAGCTTATGCCCTTGAATTGGCTTGGGACCACCAACGCTTGACTTGTTTAACTGCTCATTTATAACAGGTGGGCAACATTAAACTCTCTAGGTCTAAAGTCTGATCTCCCATTCCCTATTCATGCCTTAATCATAGCTGACTAAAAACCTAATCTGTCTCCACATCAGTGGCCAGGGACCCATTTTATCTAGCCTTGCTAAACATATTGTGCAGAAGCCCATTTGCTGTAAATTGCGGCTATTAATCGTCAACTCAAACAAGCACCTATATTGTATTAGGGCATGAGTATTCACGGGAAGTTCAGTGGGTATGTTTATGAAGCCCTCACAGATAAAGAGGTGGTGCAGTACATTTAAAACATGTTTGCCCATGATTCTTCATTAGGTGGCAATAAACAATTAATCACGCATTTTGGATTCTATGTGTTTAGCTGGAGGCCAAACATTTCATGCACATTCCATACTTTTGCACATCAGGAGAAAATGTGATCTCTACCTCCATAATATTCTATAGTCAAAGACTGTATTCAATATTACTGAAGGACTCCTGTATTCTGGCAGTACCTCAGCTTCTTCCAAAAGACCCAACATGAATTTGTCAGCAGTCTTTGCCCTAAGTATACACCCTGCATTTTTGTTTAGTTTTTAGTTCCCTATATCATAGTGTTTTGCAGCTTAAGAAGAAAGATTGTATCTCATTCTGCTTGTGAAGGGAGTTAATGCTTGAATTAAATGTTGTTATCTGTACCTTTGAGAACTTTTCTATAAGCTTAATTGGATAATGGAAAAGTTTGGCAAAAGTTTGGACTCCTTCATAGACTTGTCCAGATATACTCCAGAGGCAGACTCTGGTCCAAGTTTGGACCGAAATATTATTTAATCCAAAACTTTAACAGAGTTTCAAATCAATTTGACCCGTGATGCTTGTGAGTGGCACACCTCATCTTTAGACTAAATAGACTAAAAGTTGAATTTGCATGTTTCAATCTAGTCATTATGCAATTCACAAGAGTAGAGTGAGAAATGCCTTCTGAGAGAAGCATAGTTCGAATTAAATGAAAAGGACATTAGCTTCCCTGAAAGCAGACAGAGATATTTACGGGGAGCTCTGAATCATCGTTCATGGTAAAAATGAGATTCCAGATTCCTGAGTAGGTAATAATAAAAAAAACATATCAGTATAACAACACCCACCAACATGTCTCCACAAATTTCCACACTGCTGTGGCCGCTGTGGTCATCAATGCTCTGTGACGCTGCACAAATCGCACGTTTTAACGCTATGACGCCTTTTGAACTTCTCTTAAATGTGTTGGCACAGCCACTGTATTGGTTTATTGTGTCTTCGTCGCACAGACAGACTGACCATTTGCTTTTCTCGGTTGTAAGACAGAGGGGAGAGGACAGAACGGCCATAGAGAGACACACACAAACTGAACCTTACACAGCTGTACACTTCCATGTGTGCATGCATGTGACAAGTTTAGCAGCGGAGAAAAGCAATACAACAGTGTAAATAATAAAAACACGGGTGTAAAATTTGAAAAAAAAAATGTTTAAGAGAATTTGTAATGTATAGAAAGCATACCAACAAGTCAGGAAGAGCACTCGAAGCAAGTAGGGCCACTTTAGCAAGTAAATAATATAAAAGCAAAATTAATATGTCAACTTCTTGAGCTTGAATATACTTTCGACAAGTTATTTGTCTGGAGACACTTGTAACACATTGGCTCCTCTGAATGTTTGAATTGTCACATTACTGCGAAGCCTTGAATTCAGGAATCTGTGTCTGTCCTAGAAATGAAGTGGCTGTGCTTCCCGCGACGCTTTTCATTCAGGCTTTTGACAAAATGGCACCCCTTGTGATCTGGTTTCAATAGAGCCCCTCATCAGACTCCATGCACTTCTCCCACATCAAAACACCTCAGCAGTTTCCCGCTGAAAGAGCACCACTGCCCTCCGCCTTTGTGTCACATTTTGGCATTCCCAGGATGACAGATTTCTGTGGGGAATCTGCACACAATTGCGAGCCTGATTTCAAATCTGTCTCTTGCTTACTCAGAGATAACCCCATATGTGGGATGCATTGTTTGGATCGCCAAGGTGGCATTTGGATCCCCCTGTTTTTGGCCCTCTTTAGTAAATTTACTTCAGCCAGATTCAGAGAGGGGCTACCCATTATCAGTTTGGCAGAGGTGTTTCGTTGCATGTTTATGCCTCAATGTTCAAATGGGGATATGCAACAGTATTTGGTGCGGCCCCACTGTGTAATTCATCCGAAGCAAACTGCATCAGCACATGTATTATTCATGGCTAATATGTTTCTCGTAAATGGGAGTAAATATACTGGTGGGTGTAAAGAATGTTTTGGCAAACAGCCTCACTGTCACCACCGTCGCCGTCCTGCCCTCACTCGTCAGATTGTGTTTTTCGTGGCTGTTGCCTTGGCTGGACAATCCCTGGATTTTCTGTCACTCAGCGGACGCCTCAGTGTTTTTTGTGCCCAAAGCACATTAGCCCTGACATGGCTTCTTTTTCCCCCCTCTCTTCTACTCTTTGTAACAGCGTAACAGTCACTGCACCAGCAAACTGCACGTGCTGCATTCTCACATTACAATTGACTCAGGCGTGAGCAAGCTGTGGTTCCTTTTGGTATCCGGCACAAAGCCTTTGTGCCACTTTCACCCTGAATGATCAGTGTGTGTGTGTTTGTCCGCACATGTGCACATGCTGCATCCAGTTTCATCGTATCCTTGACAGTATCACGCAGCCAATAAAAGACCACCTGTTCCAGTGTGCTAATCTAATCCGGCCTTGCACAGACTTGAAGGTATTTCTTCCAGTGTCACATTCCATCGGGGCCCCCTCCACCACTCCATGGCAAAAGCCGGGCCGAGTTGTTAACAGAGCACCCCTGACGCACAATGTGACAATTTCATGCCCACCCCCTAATCCAGCTGACACGGCTATCAGCGCTCCTTTAATTGCCCTGTAAGTTTTTGCTTTTTTGAACATGTTGAGGAATAGAAAGCAGCGTCAAATCTGTTCCCGTGCCTCTGCTCGTCTGTCAGACCGGCTGTCACCTTGTTATGATTAATGTATTCCCGGGCATGCACGTTTTTATTCTGGGAAAACACACCTTGCTCCAGACGAAAGGCTGCTGCAAAGTCCCATCACGTTTTCCTCTTGCCGAGAAGCCCAACATTGCACATGGCAAATACATATTTCAGAAACAACTACTTAAATTCATCTTTCAGGGTGTTGAATCAGCTTGTCGCAGTTTAATTCAGTTTTCTCTCAGGGCACTTGGAGCTGTAGTGTACCAAATTGAGATATAGATTTTTCTGTTTCTTTGAGCCAGAAATAAGATCACTTGAGCAGTTTGTGAGAGGCAGGTTAGGGATCATATGTGTTAAGCTGGAGATGGAATTTTGTCCACCTTTTGCACAGTCTCGAGCGCACATACACTCCATGAATGCAAAACTGTGTAATGTGAAGGAGCAGAAATGCTGCCTGATCTCTCCTCTTTGAAAACGTATCCTCTCACATCTGATGCTTACTTTTAACATAGAGGTTAAATTTCATGTTGTCGGACGGTTGCGTCTACTTCACTAAGGCAAATTTATTTCTTGGTTTGTTTGTTTGTTTCTAAGCACGTATGCAAAATCAACACTTGCTAGATCTGGACAAAGGGATCCAGGAATTTCTTTATCACTTTCTTAAACATTCTCATTAGCCCTTTTTTTTTAACTGATTTCATGGATCCTGATGAAAAAACTCAGGCATGTTCAGGGGACTGATTGTACCAGCTTGTAGATATAATCTGCTAAATGTTTCTTTCTCTCGTACTGCCATGATACAAAAAGCACATTTCCGTATGTATTGTACCAACAGTCCTATTGTTACACATATATATGATCCGAAGATGGAAAATATTGTGCCAGATCACTTTGGCAGCATTCATTTCACATCCTCTCAGAAAAGACACCCATTCGAAATGAAGCCTGTGCGGAATGAAACAAGAGGCAGAACCTCAGATGGCTTCACCAATCTCATTCTCACTGGGGGTCTTACAGGGGCGGATAGCTACTCCTCCCTGAGCCTACTCACAGATCAATACCAGGAATCAGGCCATTACGCTCCTTTGAAAGCGCTACGTGCACAATCGATATGTTATTATTTTTCATCTGCTGGCTGTATTTAATACCCTCATTATTATTTCCCCTCACTGAACAGGGAGGAAGCTATTCCCGTCCCAACTTGAATCATTTCTTTTTTGGGCTGTCTGGATTTGCTGCTCATTTACATGGTTGTGGAGGTAGCGGCGTATACTTCTGTGAGTTTTCTTTGGTTTCCATTAGGATTGCTTGTAAGTTGTTGGCAGTAGTGTGTGGTCTCTTTGGATCTAAGTTAATGTTTTGCCTCCTCTGTGAATACAATCAGAGGAATTGGAGGATTATGGGATGATGGAGCCAGCTCTGAAGAGCGTACATTTTTTTTTCTTAAACTTCTTTTGTTTCGTCGAGGAAAACATCACAATTGTCCTTGACTGTTGAGGATGACTGACAGCTGTGAGGTCAACTGAGGAAATGAGATTCAACATAAATGGCTCTTTAGTGTGCTATGTTTAATTCAGTGCATAATGTTTAATGTCCTCTTAGCCTTATCGTGTTTGCAAGGACACTATGGAATCATGATATATGTGTTATGCTCCATGTTTTTCTTTAATCTTTATGGGAAATCACAGCTAGATCAAATGTGCATTAACTCTCCTGCAATAAAGCACTTGATGTATGCCAAAGCCGCCACAAACCAGGTGTGAGCCAAAGCTCATGCATGACACACGCTGTGTCCAAAATGTATGGAGCGAATTAACTGGTAATACTCATTTTAATATAAATGAGCTCTCTCATAATGATGTGAAGGTTCCCTCAACACAGCGGGAGAGTGGCGTGGGGAGAGAGAACGGAAGGGCCCAGTTAGCAAACGACAGTTTGGTGATAAATCATCTGTAATTAAACACTTTGGAAATATACGGACCACAGCAGAGGTTGGGGGTGGGAGGCTGTTAGACGGTAGGTGGCTGGTATGGTTGCCCATCCTGGTGGTCTGTTAATGAACGATGAAGGGGACGATTGGAGGAGTTTGCCGTTAAGTCTTTCTGATCATACAGCCTGGAGCCATCACGTTCATTAATCAGTAGCTCGTTCTGATTGATCTCTCCTCTTTTACCTATTAAAACCTCTTTTCTATATGTATAAAATTTGACTGTATCCAAGCCCAGGAGTTTATTGCGTTTCTCACTCCCGGTGAAAGATTAATTGCTCTTGATCAAAGTCGTCAAGCAGAAGCCACACTGGGTGTAATAGACTTAAGAGGAGAATGGCTTACTTCATATGGGGTTGGAGGGAGCTCCAGGCTCGTATTATCTTGTCTTCCTTGTTCCCAGTGCGCAAAATTTAATTCTTTACCATGCTTTTTTATTTTACACCGGTTTGGAGAACAAGCCTTCAGTGTCAAGCGGGGGTGCGGACGAAGGCTGAACATGGAGCCACTATCACAAACTAGCAATTGAAGTGGAGGCCATAGACTGGCTTATTGGGAGGAGTATAAATCAGAGAGGACAAGTGACAGAGATTAATGCCAGGCAAGCCCACGAAATAACCCTTCCATCCCACTTCCAGCCTCACCCTACAACAACTTCCTGATAAAGCCACCAATGTGACACTACACAAGGTACAATAATAGAAATGCATTACTCAAAAGCCCTTTGAGACATGTAGATAGGTGGATGGTGCCAAAGGAGAGATGAAGACGACTACTATGATATTTTTATGTCCTTCATAGGACAAATGGTGTTCCTTCAGACTGTGTGAATGAGTTTAGAGGGTTTATGGCCCCTATCACACTCACTCTCAGAGCGGATGTTCATTATGTGGTCATATTTATGAGGTCCCATAGTAGAGGCCAATTTCTGTGATATATTTTTAAGTATCTGAAATAGTGGGGCTTTTGTGGAATTATCTTTGCGAAACTATGGTCTTTGACTTGAAGACCAATGCTGGGATGTAGACAATTGTTAATCTAAGCCTTTGATTTGATTTAGCTTCATTTAAAGTGTATACTGCCATCTTGTCCGCCTAGCGTTTCCAACTGGAATCAATGTTCTCTCCTCTGTTGCAAAAGCCAGATTCCTTTCTGTTTCATAAACTTCTTGACCATAACAGAATATTGTGATTTTTACCTCTGCTTATTTTAGAAAGGCATCAAGCAGAAAATGTGGTCTTCGTGCAGTTTGCCTCTCACACATGCACAACACAGCGGGGGGGCTCTCTGCACAGACACGTTCGGCAACAGCATCATATTCTCTGTGTTAGGAGAGACAGGAAGTGACATATAAACTCCAGCCAATCATGTTTACAGCACCCCCGCAACGTTGTCGGCTCTTATCAGCTCAAACTCACCGCCAGATATTTGTTTTCTACTTTTTCACTTTTGCATCTGTCGTATGTAAGAAGCATCATATTCCCCCCACCCCCGTGGTGAATCGACTTCTCTTGGATTTCTTCAGCTATAGAAATTATGCCAACCCAATGTTAATCAAGAGTCAGAGCTCGCTACAATTTGGACGATTGTGACAAATCTACTCTACTAACATCTGCTAGCGGGGGTACAAACAGTACAAAAAATTCACATTTTTCGTTTCCCCCTGTGTCTTTCCTGTCCTTCTCTGTGTCTGACTTTCATCGTGTGCATGAGAGCATGCTGTGTTTTTGCTCTGGAACTGGGTTCACTTCACCACAGAAAAAAAGTCCAGGGCTGAATTTCTGTCCCAGTCTGACCATGGCCCTCTTCCCTTTGTTTTTCCTCCTCTGACAACAGGCCAGCTTTTCATTTGCCCCATTCAGTTACCGCATTAACTCTGCTTGTTCCACCATCCGCCATTCCCCTCCCCTGGGAAAACTATAGATAGCTCTCAGGGAAAACAAAAGTTTTATCCTCTCTTTTGTTTGTGCAGTGGAAGACGCACTTCCTTTGTGCCATAAATTGAGCATTCATTTTTCTGTGAAATTTCATGCCCGATGGCAGACAGAATTGCTTAGTGAGAGCAAAGCGTATAGGGAACCAATCTAAATGCTGATGGTGTCATTATTCTACAGCCATTACATTGTGCAATCAACATTACTTCATAAGGATAAGTTAAAGCAAAAAGCTTGTCTATTGCCACTTTAATTGTGCCTTTGTAATTCTGGTCTTTAGAACCCTTAAACAACAACTACTGTGTATTTTGGCAACTTATTGTGTTCCATAAAAGTGCAACCTTTCAAATCAGCTTCACTGATTGACTTTATGTACCCACGACTTTACAGCAGCCTGCCTCTAACTTTCCTGGAGGTATGAAAACATTTCCCTTATACTGTGCTGGATTTAGACAAATACCCTGAGAAAGCCTGCACAATTGTTTACTACCTAGTAAAAATGTAATTTGTAGACAAGGTTCGCTCTTTCCTCTCTCTAGTCTCGCTGCTTTTGGGGTTTTGCTTCAAAGTCCCTTCAGCTCTGTATTTTTTATATCATCCCCTCGAATCTCTCCTGATCGTAATCTGATTTTGCGGCTGATTTATTTGCAGCAGAAAAGCAGAGGAGGAAGTGAGTGTCGGCTTTTCACTGAGTAGTCAGGCAATGGGCAGCGCCACTGGGCAGCACACAATCAGCTCGAAAATGAAGTGCCATGCACTCAGCCTGCACACACACACACACACACCCACACAAACTCTTCCCCAATGAAATAAGACAATACTGTAATTTGATCCAGCAAACCTCTCAGCTTACCTTCTCTTTCAACTCTCCTCCCGTTCCCTTTTATTTACAGGGGCTCTCTTGCCCCCCTGACAATCCACATCCATCCATTATGTTCTTCCACTCTTTAATTTGGTGGGCAAATTTAATTTCCAAATGAATACGTGCCATTTTAATGCAAGCTGCAGAAGATAAATGTGCTTTTGTGCTGTGAGTGTTTGATTGCTGACTTTGAAGAAGCCGCCTCTTTATGTTGAGAAGCTGAGAGATTGACCCAGGAGGCTGGAGCTGCGAAGAGATGTGGGGTAGCTGAAGAGTCAGTCATACCTGGCTCTATCAGAGGCAACTTCTACCCCAACTTCAACAAGTTCCGTTTTGTGCGTCTCTGAATCGTGCCCACATGCATTAGAATACTTGTCAAAATTGTCAAGATTGTTATTCTTGTTCCGCTCCCGCTGCACAGCCCAATGCATCAAACTGGCAAATGCAGGTCAGACAAGCAGTCATCCAGTGCATCTCTGGTGGTGATAGTGATGAGTGAGAGAGAGCTCAATGGGATGCTAAGGGCATGTACTGTATTGCAACTTTAGATAATAGTTACTGGAGCTTGTGGTTATGTAGTGACAAGGAGCTAAACCTTAAATGGGTCACATCTTTTTGATTGTTTGTTCGTATTGTTTTGGCCCGGTCCTGCTCTTTAGTCCCTGTTCTCAACTCCTGTAGCTTCACCCTGATACAACCAAGGAATTGAGGTCCTTTTGAAAGCCCCTGTGTCCGGTCCAGAAGGGGATTTTAACATTGTGTTTATTATGTAATTTAAAGTTAATTGAATCCCATCATTTGGGTTGTAAAAATTGTGTTCTGTTGTTGATTCGATCCGATCACAAGTGGACAGGTCAGATCGTATCTCACCTCCTGGATCTATAGTAACAAACAACAAAAGACCAAGTGTCTGATGCCACTGTGTGTGTGTGTGTGTTTTGGCACAGAGAGAGACGAGTCAGTAGAGTCTAAAGGAATCTTGTGCAGCTTTTACCAATTTAATGAAAGTATTGATCATTACATAGCAATGATCACAATCAAATCAACTATCTATTAGTTATTTGATGCTATAAAAACAGGATAATACGTCATAATTTACAGCTGAGACTGATTCACGATCGGACGAGTGTGTGAATCGTGGGACCTCGCTGCGACGGCAGCATTCGTATTTTCTCTACTCCTCCTTTATATACAATTTATGTGAGCAATACATCATTCACGAGGGGTTTCATACACCCTCTGAGCTGAGCTGCGTGTTCAGGGCAGACTGTAAGGTAGTGATTTGGTATCGGAAAGCTACAGGTTAGCATGATGATTTCAGGCAAAACAAGAGTTAATATTGTCGCTGCTTTCCATCTTTCTAAAGGAATGAAAGTATAATGCTAGACTGTTTTCTGTGGTCTACTGTACGTTCATATTGAAATCTTCATTCAGTATTATGTCATGTGCTTTTCTCTAAGTATACAGAAGATCTACCAATGTACTTGAAACCTCAGCTTAGTCAAATTGTAATTTTTACTTTTGTTGTATCCCGGACAATGTCTTGTCAGGGATCACAGAAATAAATAGCATGGTTGGTGCTGCTTCAGACTGGATTTATTTTCTCTTTACTTTACTGGGCTCATTGCCAGCGTGCCAGAGAGATTAATTTATCTTGTTTGATGAACTGCAATTATTGATAGAGTGGAAAGTGAAAACGGTTTTAAAAAAAAAAAATCTCCCAAGGTGTAACTTTCTAAGAGTGTTCCAACAAAGCAAAGCAAACAGAGACATGCGGGAGGCCCAGCACACTCTGATCATGTCGGCGTCGGCAGGATTGTGAAAAGGCATTAATTGGGGAGCATCAGGTTATCAGGCCGAGGAAAAAAATCTTCACAGAAGTAATCAAACCTTGATGAATTAAAGTAACGCGCTAAGCCCTCGTGTCTGGCGGTGATAGAACTGACCCTTAAGCTGAGCTGATAGCTTTATTCTGATAGCAAATTGAACAAAAAAAAAAAAACAACACAAATCCAGGCTTTATTAGCATCAGCATATTGAGCATCGTTGGAAAAAGGGATAAAAAAAAGCAGATGGTGCCAAAAATGGAACAAGAAACTTGAGTGGAATGAAAATGTAATCACTCAAACACTCAAAAGGTTTTGGAGAGGATGCTTATGGAGCTCCCATGCTGGTCTTCTTGGGTAAATTATGTTTGTCAGACTTTAAACATCTCCAGGGTTGATTTGATGGCTTGATTGACTCGATGAAAACAGTGCAATCTTGGATAATGGGAACCCACAATATTTTTTGGCAAAGAGCTCGTGAAGCAAGGGTTTGCATCTCGTTTGTGTTTGCGCTGATGCTGATTGATGCACACTTAAAATACATCATATCGTTGACTTTTAACCGTTGGCCCGATGAACACCCTAATACAAAGTGATTTGAAATACAGAGTATTGAATGCTAGTTCTTTTGGACTGGTACCTTGTTCATTCAAGTTTCCTTGCATTGTGGTACGTGTCGCTTCTGTCAGCCCATTGGTAAGGAAAGCTCGTCGTGTTAAAGTTGTAGTTGAAAGCATATGCTGTCACGGATTGACCCGGGCAAGTGTCTGTTTCCTTCACCCTGGCGCCCGTGTTAACAGAAGCTTGCCTTTAATTGGCTATGCAATGTATTTATCAAGGTTCAGAGGTCGCATTTTTTAAGATTAGGTGTCGGTTGACTCATTTGTTGTGATACTTTAACCTTTCTTTATTGCACATAATCAATTATTCAGTCAACCGTTTCTTGCATTGTATTCAAGTACGCACTTCTAATTTAATGCCACAGAAGTGCCAACCCAACAATATACCCATATCTGGTTCTTCATCTTTAATATGTGAGGAAACCTTGGGATTTGCATATTGTTATTTTGTTCCTTTTCTCTTTTTTTCTTGGCAAGTGTTGGAAATATATCTTGATGTCAGCCTCATCCTCTCACCATGTGTCTAAAGAGAGAGGAAGTGAAGGGCATCAGGCTGCCAAAATCATCCCTTTTTTTTATCTCATCTCTCCCCAATCTACCTATCAGGAGTGCCACAATCAATGCAGGCAGCATTTTCATTTAAAAAACAAAATGCTTAAATTCAATTTGAAGCTCTTGCAGGGAGATGATGTGCCAATACATATGCTTCCTATCTGTGCTGGATCTTGTGGCCTTTTTCTGCTGGAGCCGGGATGCGATGCTTGCTCCCTTTTCCATGAAGGGCTGGAAAAAGGTTGGAGCGAGGAGGAGGGAAGTGAAGGAGTTACAGAGCGGTGTGTTTGCTGTGCAGGGCTGATATCATTAAGGACTCTCCATGCGTTCTGCCTTTACCAAGCTCAAAGGGCACGTTAGCCCCAGGTTCATCAGCTAGCTATTGTGCGGCGCTGGCTGAGAAAAGGCTGCGCGAGTGGCTCTGAATGGCCGAGGAGGGGGGGGGGGTTGCGAAGGTGGGACGCGGCGTGTTTCCCATTTACTTCACAAACAATTCAGCCTGCTTTCCCCACATGTGCATGCAAACCTTTCCCCTGCACTGCCTAAGTCTCTCTCCTCTGCTCTGTCTCACCCTCTCTGGCAGCTTAACACTCAGTATATTTCTGTCAACCCACTCAATATCTCTCTCTTTTTCGCCCCTCCTGTTCTCCTTCGGCCTCCTTTTCCCTCTGTTTACCTCTTCTAAACAACCCCCCCCTCCTCTTCCCTGTTCCTTCCATTTCTACGCCGCGCCGTCTCCTCTCGTGCTGTGTCTTCGTCCCCCTGATTAGATTTGGCCCCGGCGCTATCTCATTTGGCCCCGTCTGTGGCGGTGCGTTGTCGTGGCTTGCCGAGTATCCTGGGAAGGCTCTTCGCCTGTGTAGCTGCAGCAGTAACCACGTTAGCCGTGCTTAGGATGTCACCGATGGTTTGCTTTACAGACGTGCATCCGCCCGGGACCACTCTCAGTCCCATAACAGTGTAATGGCAACAACAACAACAGAGCTGCTTACAGAAACACACCCAATTATGACCACATGCGCACACACCCATAAAGAAGGTATTCTGGGGTTCGTTCTTATTTAATTTGTGAATGTGGAATTTGCATGTCTGTAAGTGAGTGGATATGATTGTAGATCATTGTGCGTCCGTGAAGTAGAGCGTTATAAACAAATAAATGTAAATGCATCCATTTGGTCTTTAATCCCTGTTGGGTTTGGCATACAACAGTAAAGGTGTTGTCATGACGCTAATCCAAGATTAATAACTGATAAATATTTATTGCATACTAATGTGCTGCAATTTTATAGCCCCTGAAGACAGAATTGAATCCACTGTGTTTTTCATATCTTTGGATTTGAGCTGCACTAAATGACAGCAGTTATTATCAATTAATCTCTTCATTTGAGATTAATCTTTTATAAAATAAAGTATTGAATTGTTCATTTTTGTTTGACTATCAGTTAAAAGCTGCAAGATATTTCATTTACCACGTGGAGAAAAAAAGAAAGGAGAAGAGCCGAAAACCCCAAAGCTACAACCAGCAACCATAATTAATAGATTATCAAAATTATCCATGAGTTACATTTTTTTGTCTGTTGATTAATTGGCAAAAACACTTCACCATTATTTGACATGTCTATATGGTCACAGTGTTTGTACATAGTTTTGTGTGTCTGTTTGTGTTTGGATCCCTAAAATCCTGTTCTGTCTATTCTGGCCCATGTGTGATTTGATGAGGAGAATGGGCTTGATCCGGCAAGAAGGACTAAAGCCTACTTCCCCGTTGTGTATTCATCTTTCAGGAGCTGGGTCTGTGTTTCCTTTCCCCTCCTTTATCACACATCCTCTTCTATCTCTCCCTTCTTTTTCTCCTGTATGCTCAGTCGCTCTCTTCTCTGTTTTACCCCCTTCACAACCTCTACTCCAGCAATAAAGCCTGTCAGCATTTTTTACACTCTTACCACACTTGTCCCTTTATTTTCTCTCAGTTACTGCACTTTCTATTTCTTGTCCTTTTTCTATAGCACAGCTAAAACGTCTGGTAACATTGCAGCAGTTTGATGGGGCTCATATGACTTTATCGTTTTGGCAGGAGTACAGTGAGTGTTTGCGTCATTTGCTCTTATTTCTTATTTCACAACTAGACAGGATTTTAATTTGGAGATGACAACAAACCACAATGTGTGGACTTTATTGAGTTATTTACTCTGTGTTCCTTTATCCCTTTGATTACCTTCGCCAAGGAAGTTAGGTTTTCATTTGCGTTTGTGTGTTTGTTAGCAGGATTACACAAATAACTATAAAAATTATTTCCTTGAAATTGTGTTGAGGGCTGGGGCCTCACTTAATTTTGGGGTGTATCGAGGAGTTTCCACTCTCTTATTGTGAGATAGGACGTTTTTCAACTCTTTCAGTTGTAAAAGAGTGATTAAAAAAAAGTCAGGAATGTTTAGGTGGCTGATATTTATGAGTGTCTGCAATCTGGTGCGGATCTGAATGAAAATCCAGATCTAGTGGATTTAAATGTAGTTTCATGAGAAGACTGTTATGGTGTTCTAGTTAAATATCTATCACCAGCCTACACAAAAATAAACATTTGTAGATGTACTGAGCTCAATGATCTGTTCTTCTCAATTTCACTAACCTTTCTTTTAACTGTGCTTTTTTTTTTATTCTCCTGACATCTTGTCCTCTCCCTCAGCGTTTAACTATCTTCCTCCCCCCTCCCTCTCTCATGTCAGCTACATCTCTGCCAAACCCATCATATCACTTTCTCCCTCCTCTCCTCCCTCTTTTTCTCTCCATTCCCTTTAAGCTATATATTGTTTTTGCCTTTGCAGTTCTTTCACTTTACGCATCCTCCTCTCCCTCCAGTTGTCCGCTTCCTCTGTCGACTCTGTCTCCATCTCTCTATCTCTCCCTCTGCCCGGCTCCCTCGCTCTATCTGTGGCGGTGTGTATGTCCTGGCTCTGGCTTCTGTGGATATTAAGCTGTAACAGGCAATGCGCTGCGTTGGTCTCTGATGTATGTGTGACCTGCTTTCCACCAGACCCAATCTCCAGCAGCCAGCCTGCCTGCCTGCTCGCCTTTTTCTGGGTTAGCCCCTGCCAAGAGTAGCAGTATTCTGAGCTTGCATCCTGCAGCCAGCCTCATGGTGTTAGAGGGGGGGGGGATCAACCCTGATCTGACAGTGTTGCACCAGTACAGCTTTTATCTCACTACTTGAGCAGGTTGTCATAAAAGCAAGGACAAACCCTGCATGCATTTGGAAATACTTGTTCAAAGAAATGTTAGCAATCTGTGATTTTGCCGCTTTCATTATTTGCAGTATAAGCCGGGAGTAAAGGAAATGATTTGCTTATGAGGAGAGCAAAAATACAAAAGAACGTTTCTCTTTGAAGTACTCTAATTTACCCACTTTCTCTTCTCTCTCTCACTTCCTTTCTTATATATCCTCTAATCTTTTATTTGATTTGAAGATTTGTTTTCCCGTCCCGAGCACTTTTTCTTGCTGCTGACATGCATCTGCTCAAATGAACAGCCTCTGCGGAGCCCCAAATCAGACTGCACTGAGAGTGAAGGACACCCGTGCTGATACTAGGGAGGCATGCACAAAAACATGCACACATTCACCCGTGCTGCACGGTCGATTCATTGTTTTGAGCTGAATATATCACCGTCTTTAATCCAGCTACACATACAGAGCGTGATGAGCTGTAGGAGATACTGTGACCCACTCTATTCTTCTGCCTGTAGGGGGCATACTGTGAGGAAACCCTACAGCTACCCCAGCAGAGGGTCAACTGCTGTACCATGAATCCCAGGGGATCTTATGTTGAAGTCTTATTCACTGTTTCTCTGTTAGGGCGCGCCCATGATTTCACCTCACTGTTGTTCCTTCTGTATCCCACCCTGCCTGCGTTGTTGCACTACAGAAAACAATGCAATCACCCAGGGCGATGCACCGCTTTGTTGATCAATGACGCATTGTTCAGAAGAGGAATAACCTCAAAAGCACAGCAGGCTGGGAATCAGGGACAGTGTTTCATAATTTTGTTTGTGGATACTATAGAAGACAACGGAATGCATACAATCTGACAGTCACATACGCGGAACACAGCGGTGTTAAAGCTGCCCTTGTGCATTTCAGTAAGCAGAAGTTTGGTGGATAAATCTGCCGAGAGCAGATGATGTTCCAGCAACTTAATTTGATTTCCTGTTGGAATGTGTAATGTGGGGAAGGTCTCACACTGTGCTCTCCATTAACCCTGCACCTACAGATACAGCTGTGCCCCTCTCCAACCCAGCCCCCAGTAGGTGTCAACAGACGCCCATTCTGCATGCCGCCATCCTTCATCACTAGCCAATAAAGATCTCCGCCTGCAACACGTTTCTTTTTTCTTTTTCCAATCTTCAATCCAGCAGCCCACTGGAGACAAGAGAAGATGAAAACAAAGTGGCAGAGCCAAGGGTGGAAGCATGTGGTCCCTGTGCTCTCCAGTCCACTGGGAGCACTCGCACAGAGCTGTGGACCCGAAACATATGTCTCTCATGCTGCTCTTAGTTCACATATGTCACAAACACATCATCTCCACATGAGAAGGATGGGATTTGGCAGTAGCGAGTTTATTTTGCCTTTTACGTGCAGCTTCGTGAAGATCGTTCATCGGGGGACGCTGGGTTTGAAAATGGTGTCTTCAGACTAAAATTTAAGTATCTCTGTGCACACAAGTGTTTTGCTCTGGTCATGCACTTCACATTGGACACAGGAATTGTCGTAGATTGCGCGAATAAAACCTCTCATCATACGCATGTTATTAGTAAACACAACGAGGTCAGCAACTTTTGTAATTCATTATCTACAGTGTGTTGTAGACTTGTTGCTGAGGATTATAATCTTTGTTTTTATTCCAGAAGGGGATCATATAAAAATAGCCTGACGATTTAGCGAAGGCTATGTCATGATCGAAAAGAAGAAATCGGATGTGAGGGTCTACATTGTTTCCAAACATCTCCCTCCATTTATGCCTTTCCTAAACTCTGGAGTAGTCTGGATATCAGGCGTGACCCTATCAGAGTTGAATCCTTTTTATTGTCATCGCAAAGTGTACAATGAAATTTAGCAGCATCCTCTAGGTGCACAATTTAAATAAAAAATAGCATAAATAGGTCAAAAGGTCTGGTCCAAAAAAAAAAGGTCAGTCTGTTAATTTTCAACCGAAAGCATGGATGTGTGGGTGCAGCATAAAACTGGCAGTCTTTGCATCTGGTGTGATTCCTTCATGCCAATCCTGCAATCAGCACCTGGCAGCAGCTTAAATGTGCATCTCAGATGCTCATCTGGCATTCCCAACACGCCTCCGCAGTGTTTTTCATATGACAGTAGTGACTCATAACTCCAGTGACCTCTCTCCCTGGGGAGTAGCTAACATGATCTGTTCATCCCGACACAGTCCTGATGGATTTCTTGCGAACTTGCTCAGCAGCACAGGTGGGTGGTGGGAATTTGGGGGGGGGGGGGTGTTTCCCCCGAGGGCTTTGCCTGGATGGAGGAGTGCCGAGCTGCTTTCTAACAAAGCCAGAGTGGTGTGGGTGAGATGGAAGCTACACATCAGTGTTATTTATGGTGTACAGGAAGATCATTACGGCCGCTTCAGTCTTAGCCTGATGGATGTCTCTAAGTGCCTCCTCTCTTGATCTTTAATGGTACCGTGTAATCAATGGAATACCTGACCCCCACTGCCCCCCTCATCTTAATCCTCCTGCCATCTTATTTTTTTTTAAAGAGGGGTCCACGTGGATTGAGTTTTAAAAGGAGGTAATTAAACCAGTGGCAGCTGAGAACTTATTATGCCGGTGAAAGAGGAGATGCCTATATGTTGGCCCGTTGATCGTTCAGAAGTTATCTTTAATCCCCAATAACATTAAAGGCCGGCCATTCATCAAGTCACAGGGCAGCTTTGTGCACTGAAAGGCTCCTGTCGCTGCCTTTCCAGCAACATAATTGAAATTTTTTTTCTCCGTCTCTCTTTCAGCAATGCCATTCGCCTCAAATCGAAAAACAAACTGGTAACAATAAATTAAGGCAACATCTCAGGATACAGTAAATTAATTATTGCTCTGGGGCCATATTTCAAACCCTTTCCTCTGCCCTTACAGAATAAAAATGTGAATATCAAAGCCCATTCTTCTGCAGACCCAGTGGACACATTTATCCCACTCACCATAATTATAATTTTGTAATTAAAACAGTGGTCAAGTCGGGAGATCATGCTGAGGTTGAAGCTGTTTATTTAGCTTTGTTTCCAGTGAACTGCCAGTGGCCACTAAAAGGGATGTTTTCATGCTTTGTAATGAAGAGTATTGTGCTCATCATTAATGCCTGTGTTTTGCAGTATATGATAACTACATAAATTGTTTGTTGGGGGACCTCGACGACTAAAACGAGCCAGCTTTGGCCTTTAGCCTCTTTTTTTTGTTCTCCGTTAATAAGTTTTTCAACATGTGTCTTCCAGCTTTTGTTCATTGAACTCGGGTGGGTGTTTTGTGACCTGGCATCCCACCATCTCCCATTAAGTATGCAGAGCAGCATTACCATCATCACAGTTATTTATTCACTTGAGAATGCTAATGTGGGAGACGGATCTGGTTCAGGCGAGGTCTTGTAGAGCATGTCTACCCCGCAGCTACATCTCCAGTCAGAGGGGGATTGGGACGAGGGAGCGCCGCCACGTTCCTTTTGTAGCAAGCACCGAATGTTTCTGCTGCGGATGTGGTAAAAGCCTCTCCTCCTTTGTCACCTTCGCTCCCAGCTCTCTGTCACGCTACAGTTTGGCCTGGGAGCCGGTGACCCATGTTATTGGTTGGCAATGTTTCTCCTCATGAATGGAGTGGGTGGGCTCTTTTCCAACCTTCTCCTCTAATCTGGCAGCCTCCTCTGTGTTTATCAGCGACTCGCGCCGGACAAAGACCCACAGGTATCGGCAAACTGTAGGTGTTGCAGAGGAGAGGACTTGATGTATTGTGAAAGCTGCCTCTTCCTCTCAGTCTTTTCTGTATTCTCACCGCTTGCCAAAAAGTGTTAGACAACATGCTCTTTCACTCTTCATCAAAGTGGAATTGGGCCAGGGAGGAAGAGAGATAGTGTAAGTCAGCGAGAGAAAGAGACAGAGTGTAACTGAGAGAAGTTTGGCGGCTGAACAGCCATGAAATACAGCCTTCCAACGGTTATTGCTGCAGTAAAGGCAGATACATAAAATACAAAACAGAGACTGGCATGTCTACAGTATTTATGGACCAGATTATCAGTGTATTAATCAGGCCTGCTATTTGGCACACGCTGCGCCCACCCCCAGGAGCCTGGGCTACCAAAGTGTGAGGCTGCTTTATGTGCTGCGTTAGATTGATGGCTGATTCGTTCACACACAGACAACATTCACTATCAGATTACTTCTGGATAAACTTCTCTGAAACCACAAAACACTACTGATATGATGAAGTTGAACTTAAATTGACTTTTTACACACTTCAATTTTGGAAGTATTGAATTATCATTCTGGTTTTGTCACAACTGGGAAATACTGCACGAATGTATGCTGCAAACTAGAGGATTTTAAAGTCTTAACCAGAGACTGTGGGAGATGTCAAGATGCAGGGACACACACTTGGCGTTAAACAAACAATTTGCGAGTAATGATTCCAGAAACTGGGGAACTCACAGAAACTTGAATGATCTAACGCGACTTCAGAATAAAAACAAAGATGGAGGCGGACTGGCCGACAGCACGAATTAAACAAGCATTCTACAATTCAGTGAGTTTTGTCACCTGGCACGGAGGCAAAAGTCTTATTTACGCTGTTCAGTTGTCAAATCATTGTTTCCTTTCACTACACCACTGGGTAAGACGCTTAAAATCATGTTTATTTGTATCTTCAGTTTTAACATTTAGATAATAAAATTTTTTCTACGTATATTAACTTAATAAAAAGTTTGACGTTTGTTATGTATGTTTAAAACCATGTGGGTCCCAGCTGGTCATGACGTTCACAGGGGTCATGAGACAAATCTGAGGTTTGATTAACAGGATAGGAACCTGGAAAAATTATATTTCTGCGCCTCAAAATGTAAAAGTGAGAGCTCACAGAGTGAGTTAATAGACCTTAAGAATTGAAGTGGTTAATTTCCTCTGCAAAGCAGCTCTGAGGCCTCCTCTATTATGTGCCATTGTTTAGTCTCTGTCATTCTCGCAACAGTCTCCTCTGTCTCTCCCTCTCTCCTTTCGCAGTTCTCTCCCAGCGTCTATAATATTATCTCTCTTTGTGCGGCTTTAGGCTCTATCTCTGCTAATTAGAATTTAATGGTCCAAAAGTGATTGGTGTACTTCCAGAAATAAAGTGGGCTATTCATATGTAAAGCAAACAAACACGACTTGGTATAGAAGTATTGTTTGGGTTCGTCTCTTGCCAGAGTCACAATGACGCAGAGACTGGGGAAACATACCAGGCTAAGAAGCATATTTAAATGCATGAGTTTTTTTTTCTGTTCTTTTATCACACTTATTAGGGAGCAAAAACATAATCTCTGCAATTGAATGTCCTGTAATTTTTCTTCAGCATATATTTTACTTCCTGCCGTGTTTGCTCAACTTTATTTTATTATATTTTATTTTTTTTCGGCATGGCCCCTGAGTGGGTGCTCATTCCATAGACCCTGAGTAATCATCATTATAAAATGATAAGATCTGTACCCTGACTGCTCCCTGTGGAATCTGGCATTAGAGACATTTATTCTTTAGGTCTGCCCACACAGCAGTGGTCTCACTGTCTCACACACACTCATTAAAACTGTCTTTCTCCCCCTCATTTTTATTCCACCTCTCTCGCCGCAGTTTGCCTAATTTTCTCCCTGTGACTCTGTTCTCTGCCTCGGTAACATTCCCTCACCGCTTCTCCATCCTTGTTTCGCATACGAGCATAACTGATGGCTCTAATTTGTGTACTTTAAAGGGCCAATTCATAGAAGGTACTTAGGCTCGATAAGGAAATTGAAATGAATGACGGCAGCCTTATCAAAACTCTGTTCCCCCCTTCCGCTCACCCTCCTCAGGCAAGTGTGAGGTTTCATTGCTTTAGAAGAACACCATCACAGCGAGAATATAAATGCAAATCTAAATGCCTTGATGCAATTGAAGGGTTCCTCTTTATAGAATCAATAATCATATGCAGACATGGGGAAGAAAGACAAAGAATTACTACGGGGAATTGATCTACACGCGGTTGTTTACAAGCTGCTATAAGGAGGTGCGTGCACGCGGGGACGGGAGAACAAGACCGTTTACACACTGTGGCACCAAAAGATGTGCATGAAAGAAAAGGCAAAAAATATAGATTGTCACTCGCTTTAATTCAACCATTAACAAGATACAGCTGGGTTGTTCTCAGTGTAAATGGTGTTGTCCAATTTTCCATTAGCCTGAGTACATGAGGCAAGATACATGTACTGTAAAGTAGCAGGCTTATTGTGCATACTGTAGATGTTATGTGTTCTCTTCCACAGGCACAAATCCCCTTTCACAAAACACAAAAATATGTTTTTCAAAATCTTGGGAAAGCAGAAACAGTTTTATGGGTTTTTCTTGAAAACTGCCTAAAAATCAATCATAAGAGCAATGAAACTTTGAGACTGAGTAAATTTGAGATGATGAGTTGAGTAAATTGACCTAATATCTTAAAACTGGACAACAGAGAGGCATCTGAAAATCTTAAAACCAAACGTATACTCCTCTTTCTGTCTCCTCTGCATTGAAAAAAGTTATTAAGTGACACCATTGCACTGGCACATTGAGGGGGCCAGTGCACCCGTTGACATAAAATATTTGTTATGACGTTCCACAGTTGAACTTTTTGTGTTTTAGAGCCAGATTAACTTTCAAGCTTTTACATTGTTTGCTCAAACTGAACTTTCCCTTATTTTATTTTAACATTATTTGAGTTCCTTATGAAAAAAGACTTACATTAACTTGATTTTCTTTATTTTGTCTTGAACAGCCATTTTAACAGTTTGTGTGAAGATATTACAGTGTGCTCTGTCTTCAGGCAAATAATCAGTCGCGTCGTGTGGTTTCTGTAAATTTAGCAAAGCATTGTCAGAGCATATAGGTCTCAGCACATATCTCTATACAGCAGTGTCTAGTGAAGTGCAACAGCATGTTTTGACGCCCCAGCCCGGCTCAGCACGGCCCAGTGCCCAGTAATCACTCCACTATTGGAGGGCTGGCATCAGCGGCTGCGCCCTCTTCACCTCCAACCCTCAGCCCAAACAACATTCAGAGAGCTCCTGACAAATTGGAGCGAGTTAGCCACTCCTCAGTTCATTGCACAGCCCTCAATGCTCACGAAACAACAACAAAAATAAAGGCACATAAGAGAAAAAGAGAGCATAGTCAGTTTCTGCCTCTGCCGGCTGTCTTCTCTCCCTCCTCTTTTTCTTTCACTCTCTTATTCTTGACCCCCCCCCAAACCCTCGTCTCGTTTTCTCTTTACTTCACGCACACAGTCATCAGAAGAGGTGTTTGCACTACATCTCAGCTCCCTCGCTGTGTCGTGCTCAGAAATCAATCAGGGGTTAAGCTCACAACTTCTAACGAGCTCTTCTCCGAGGTATGTCTCAGCCAAGTGCTCGGGGCAGCCTCAGCCAAAGGTACAAACGGCCGGGAAAAGTGCAGCACGGGAGACGTGCATTGAAGAAAGAGAGCGCTTTGGAGAAATGAGTGGGCAAGCTGAAGTCTGATGGATGTGGAAATGGAGAGGGTTTGTTCAGGCAGAACAAAAGGAAGGTGGGATGGAGACAGATGGAAAAGGTAGAAACAGGGGTGAGGGCATTAGTCAAGGTGCTGGGCCCCCTGCCTCCTCCCCGCAGCACCCAGGTGTGTGGTTCACCAGCCCCTCATTAGCTATGCACCTGGGCCCTAATGGTGAAGGGTGTCAAGATGAACTGGGGCAGCATGGGTGCGGAGAACACCTCCAACCCGGAAAAGACAAATACATTCCGCAGCATCTCTTCATGCACAACCGAAACCAGAGCCCACACCGCAATGTCGGCCACCATTTTGTTTCGAGGATGCCCCCCACCCCAAGAAAGTGGGGAGCGGCTCCTCTTACCCGCGGTTTATTTCCTTTTAATTCGTTTTATCGTTGTTGTTCTGCACCTCAGCCCAGCTGTTCTCATCGAGACTGGCAATTAATGTAATTTATTCTTTTGTGAGTTTAATGGCCTTAGGTGAGACCGAGACACAACAACAGCAGAATGAAAAATGCTGGCGGCTTGACAAAGGTTTTTTTTTCTGGTTTGGGGCTGAGGCTTGAGCAGGAGTTTCTCTGACAAATGTCGAGCCCTCTGAGCTTCAGACTCACTATTGGAGAGGAATTCTCAGCGTAAACTGGCAGAAGCCTTGTTCCTCCACTAAAATAAGATTAGAAGGATTGAAGGTGAAACTCGGGCAACTCTTGAGACAGAAGAGTGTAGGTCTATAGGTCTGTTGGTCTTGCATTGGGCCCTCCCTACTTCCTTTGCTTTAGTCTCTTCTTGCTTCCTCTGCCTCTTTCATTTTTATTTTCATCCGTCTAAAGCTGTCAAGGTTTAGACCGGGTTAAAACTTTGATAAAGAAAAACTCTTGTCCTTCCTGAAAACTGCTTCTTCCATGGTCCTAGCTTTGGCCTTCCATTTCCAAAACTGAATCAAGTAGATGATATAGATATTGACAGATTGTATCGCACATAGTGTGTGGTGTAAGTACACTGTATAATCATTGACACCTTATGTCCACTCACTGTCACATGACCATCGAATCACTGTCATGCTCTTCAAAGCTGTTTTGTTGCTCTAATTGCCGCCTGGATGATTGTGACACAGTCACCCTGAAAGAGGCCCGTCCCATAACCAAAGAAATGCATCATGGGATGAAAGTGATTGCTCTGAATTGTGAGTGATTAGAGTTTGTCTAGACGTCTCAGGGGGTGATTGGATTGATTCGATGCCGGGGAGTAAATCGGAAACCGGCAATGATTTCATACAGAGATCGTTTTTCGTGGTTCCCAGTCACTGTGTATCCAATGTGTACTTTTACTGCAGTAAGTCCGTTTTATTAATATATTATTATTATGAGAGTTGATGGGGGTTGTTATAGGCCAGCAGCAGTACAACATAAACAGATAAACACAGAGTTGAAGTTAAATTGTGAGCAGAAATATCTTTAAACATTTTTAAGATATACTTTTTAAATGTTTTTCCAGTAGAAAGTGGTACAAATCTGGAGCAGGAGCTATAGCTTGGGAAACGTTGATATGAAGGATGATTATTGAATTGTTCATTCATTCACCTTTTGTCTGAACTGTACTGCTGGAGTCCCCGTGGTAAACAAAATACTCACATGGGCGCACATAGTAACTTGATATTTTTGGTACATGGTCTTTCTTTCCAAGTGTTACACAATGGCGCAAGATTGCAGCAAGATATTTGGCTTCATTTCATGGGAGGAAGTGGATATGTGTCAACCATCTTTATATATGGTCTATACTTTCTACACTTTAAATACTCAATATGGGATCTGTGGATGTGGAAGCTTTGGAGCTGTTTTATGAAAGTAATGCAATGAGTTATGTTACTCTACATTTAATGATTACATCTTCGAGGGCTTTGCCCAACATTTTAAAGAACAGTTGGCAAATCCTGATGACCTTTGCCAGAAAAAGCAATAAAGCAGTCGTATCAACAGTGATTTTATCTATTTTATTGGTCTTAAGGAGATCTTGGTTACATTACCGTTGTTTGCTAATGGTCCTGTATCCAGCACATTGACAAAGTGCCCTTGGCATGTTCAAGTGTCTATAAGATTGTGTCTGGTTGCGTCTGTGAGGGAGAGGTGGATGCTGCCAAGTGGCTCATATCCAGCAGCTTAAACACGCTGGGTGTCACAAAGTGTACTATACTTTGAGTTGAAGCACCTCAAAACAGGTCATTTAACTATTGCAATTAACATCAAAATGTTCCTGTCCCACTTCTGACACCATGTTGAGGAATGAATTAGAACTGAGCTGACATCCTTTTATAGGTTAAAAGGGATAATATACCTGATGCACACATCAGAGAACTCTATTAGGCTATGTTTAAAGCTATTCATCTGTTTGGGGGATGACTCATTTCCCTTCCTGTGCAATCATAACTCTCCCGTCTTTCCAATCAAGCTCAAGGTCCACTTTAGTCTCTGGTTTTTACCTTGTACATCCTGTGATTCACGTAGAATAAAACCAGTGCCGTTTGATTCTTTCGAATATTCTAATCAGGTTTGTCAAATTGTGAAACAAGGCAAAATCTGCACTGGAAAGAGAGAAAAAAAAAGATGGGATGTTTTCTTCCGCTTAGCTCATTTGTTATGCATGGAACAAAAGCAGAGCGGGGTTTCAAGGACGAGGTTTTAGACACGTCTGCTCTATTGATTGGTTAACGAGCCTGCATTCAGACCACTTCCACATCGAGGGGTGAGCGCCGCACAGACACAATGGAGCACATTTCACCCGGCTCACAATGCGGGCATGCAGCGGCCGGCTGCCTGCTGCGGAAACAGGCCCACACTCAGGCCCTCTGCCAGGGGGGGCGCTGCCAGGGGAGAGGATGGAGAAAGGAGGACGTGTTGAAGGGAGCGCAGAGGGACCAGATAGATGTGGAAGAAGGATGGATGCGTGGAGAGCGAAGAAAAGGGAGAATGGGGGAGGTTTAAGGTAGAGGGATGCATGAAGTGTGGTGGAGAGAAATGGTGATAAAAGAAGAGAGTAACTGGGAGGACTGCAGGGTGAAAGAGGAGTGAAATGGGATGAAAGAGGAGAGAGTTGGTATTATGAGGCAGCAGAGTATTAAAAAAAAGAGGTGAGGGGACAAGGAAGGACTGATGAGGAGTAAATAAGACAAAACAAGGAGAAAGAAATGAATTTGGTAAGGAGATTGGCAGATGACTTGATCGCACAGATCTGTTAAACTGAGTCTGTGATAATATTGCAAGACAATCATATTAAAATAAATCATGATATCTGTTTAACTGAAGAAGAATACAAAACACCCCAACAAGAGGTGAAGTGCAGGATTTGTGTATTTATTTACATCCATCAATTATTTACATGGTTATCGACCAAACTACCAGACAGAATATAAAGTTGTTTAACTTTGAATTCATGCATTAATGGACTGAGTGTCTACTGAGAGTAAATTGATTTAATATTTTGACTATCTATTGATGAATTAACTGTTTGATAAATATCTCCTCCAGAGCTTGTGGTATTTCTACTTTTACATCTTCTTCCACCACTAGAACACAAAGAGGTGTTGTGCTTTTTTATACAGGTACAGCCTCTGTGCATATTTTATTTATGCTCATACAACAATATCAAATTATGATGACTGATGCTGCGTGCGGTGACATCAGAGCTAATTTCAACTGTCGTATATTCTGTTGTGTGGTTTGATCTATAACAGTGCTGTGCTTTATACGCCTGATCATGTTTGCAGGATTTTAAAGTATTAATGTAAATATTTTTAGTTGTAAATATATGTGGCTGTTGAACAAATAACAGGAAGAAGAAGAAGTACGATATTTGAGTCTGAGAACTGCAGAAAAAGGAAGACACATAAGTCACTCGGAATTAAAGCGCCTCTGAATTCAACTCGACTGAAAGAAAGCCAGAGTAAAAATTTAATAGAAATGTTTTGTATTTTGCTCAAGCTCCCCACTCTCTCCCTCTTTCTCCCCCGTCCCCCACCTGAATCTATCCCACCCCACACTACCTACTGTCCTCTCAGCTCTTTAAAAATACAGTCCGTCTCGTGTGCTTGCGTTCATCGCATGTGACACACTCCTGTTTCGCGCTCTCGCTGGTTAGCTGCACTGTGTCCTCCCTAGGCTTGACTAAAGCGTCTGCCTTCCCGCCCGTCTGTCTGTCCTCCTGTCTGTCTGCATCTCAGCTCATCCTGCCTGTCTTCTTCTGTATGTATCCTTGTCTTTTTCTCCAGCTTTGCCTCTATCAGCCTGTCTCTGTCTATTTTCTCCATCCCGGTCTGTCTGTTTTTATTGTCTGTCACTTGCTGTCTTGTCTCATCCCTTTGATTTTCCTGATTGTTCTTTTTCTCCCTTGATTCGTCTCAGGTTGAATCAAGGGCGAGTTCCCGTCTGTGCCGCTTTCTTTCATTTGAAGTGAAAAGTGTTGATGTTTTATTAAACTGAGCTAAACTAGTAACCTGTAAACATGCTGCTCCTACTCATGTAGAGTTAAGTTTCTTGTTAGTGTTAAATGAATGTTCACCAAACCAAGAAGGGGATGGTTTCTTACCTAAAATGTCAAACTCATAGACCGTATATAAAGATGGATGTTACGTCTCCACTTTCGGCCACTATCTTGAGATTAAGCGAGAATATCCTGGACAAGAACGCCATTTTGCACATTAGGAATCAGTGCAGTAGCAGTCTCGCTTGACCAATAAGGAGTCAGTCTCAGCTGTGAATGAAGATGTTTCACGCAGTTTTTATGGCATCAAATAATTAATTTAAACCAAACCTACCAGAAAAATGAACACTTGAACATATGTCAGTGTTGTTTAACATTTTGGTTTGGCCCATGTCCCATCTATTAACATGGAAGAGGAGGGATTTATGTCCTTTACGTAGCCAGACACCAGGCAATCCAGATGCTTTGGCTTCAGTTGGAATTGGGAAGCCGTCATGTCGACCAGCTTTACCTACAGTGGTCAAACTCATCTGATTCCCTGCATGACGCAGGAAGATAAAGCATCAAATATGGAAGAAAAACGACCAACACACAGGTGACAGACGGAGAGGAGAGACCATGAGCAGTGGGGCTGGAAGAAAGAAAGAAAGCAGGCAAACTCACAAGACTTGATTTGTCATCCCCTCTCCCTCCTGCATTGTGGCGTCTGCGTACCTTAGAGGGGTCACAAGCTCGAGTCAGCCCTCAACGGCTGACCTCTTTGTTTTTTTGTCTGGCGGTTTTTGTGCACGTGTGTACGGACCACACAGCTCGCTCTCAGCAGCCCCATCCCACTCCTGTACTCAGATCTCATTTTCGTGCGCTGTAAAACATTGAGTTGTTAAATTTCTTTATGCGTCCCGCTCCCCTCACACCCCAAGGGCTCCTGGTGCGTTTTAAATTGAATGATTGCCTGCAGCTCTCGGATTGTTTAACCTCTGCTGTGGCACCGGCTCCTCCTGTAGGACTGTATTTTTAGAAGTTTTGCTCACGTTTCTCCTCTCTACACCCGAGGTAACACAATGGGAAGAAAAGAAAAATGAACGATGGCCATTCCTGGGGAGGACCTCAGTTGCGTCGTGCACGTCATTGTGCGCTGGTGTGTGTTGTGCGTGGATACCCACGACGTGGAAGGAGAAAAAGTGCCTTGAGCTGTGCATGCATGTGAGACGGCTGGAGTGTGTGCGCATGCAAGCACGTGCATGTGACAACCGTTTTCCTTATTTATGACCCTCACCTCCGTCCAGGCTGCCAATTTGTCGGAGGGGCAGAGGGAGGAGAGGCAGGAGGCAAAAAAATAAAAAAAGGGACGGGGGGAGCGATCGGGCGATTCCGAGGTGAGCGCTGTTCCGGGCCCGTTAGCTTTTATGGCCCACTAAAGAAGAAGAGAGAGAGAATGAACATCCTTCCTGTCTTGATTGACTTCTCATCCGCTTCCCCAGCTCTGCCACAAGCTCCTTTTCTCCACTCTCTTAAGTAGCAATAATGGACATTCTCATATCTAGCCTGGAAGCATTTCTCCAGGCTGCAGGAAACCAGTGAAAATATGTACGACAAATTACCTCCCATAATCACACCTGCTCCGTGGGGTTATTATTGTAGATTTAAACAGCTAGACTTTGATGTCACACGTGGGGAGACGGCCTCTTGGGCCTTATCAAGAAAGCCAGATATGTAATAAAGAACAAGTAAGTGGTAATTACACACTGATAACATTGGCAAGGACACAAAGAGGTTTTGATGTGAAGTTGTAAATGTGACACGGCGGTCACGTCCGGCAGCGCTGGCGGCCGCTCCGCCTCAGTCTCAAGGCTTGTAAACCCCCTGCAACCCCTGATTTGTTTGGTCACACTTTTATTTGCCTCCTCATTAAGTCTTATTAGTCTTATAATAGTTTTATATGACATGATGAAGATTATTACAGTGGAAAATGCGACTGATCATGTTTTTTGTGTATTTGAAAGCAGTATCGGCGTCATTTTTTTCCCAGGCGCTTGTGTTATTGTGCGTGTTTTATGCCTCGTATGCACATCTCCCAGCCACTCTTTATTTGTATTTGTCGGCGGGTTTTTGACAGCTTCTGCTGGGTTTTTTTTTAGGCTTATATGAGTTTACCGTGGCCTCCATTCCCACAGTACGCAGTATATGAGAGAGCAGGGGAAAGAACCCGGGCCATGCTTGTGATTCAATACGCATACCCCCATGGACCAAAGCTTAGGGGAGTGCATGTGCTGATGAAAAAGTAATGTACTGTGTCTGCAAGGTACTGCTGCTTTTCCCTCTCGCTTCTTCAACTCCAAAACCTCGTCTTCCATACCAACATGAGACCTCTTTAGCTAAAAACAGCTCCCCAAAATGCTTTCCTGTCGGTTTGCCTTTTCTCCTTTGTCTTCCTCGCTTTATTTCTAAAGGGAGTAGACTGTTTAAGATATGATTATGAATACACCCTGTGTGCTATAAAAGGAACTTGTCTGAGTAAGCGTAATGTTTCCTCAACGGCAGCCACAGAATCAACAATCCTGTGATTCGTCAAGCATTAAGCCAAGTCTGTGACAGATGTTAAAAGAGGAAAATTATATTTTATAACAGATTTATTTCAGATCATTGGTTCTATTGATTGTGATACCATTGCACAGGCTGAGGTAAAGAAACGTAAGGTCCAACAGGCCGACATGCACGATCAGCTGATCATACCGGCTGAAAAAGACACACATAGGGGGGTTGTAAACATAATAGCCATTTTCAGACATGATCTCCTGAGGATTTCCGCACAATTATGTCATGGCTTTCTCCGGCGTTTGCCTTTCACACATGAACAATGCAGCAGGAGATTCTCTGCTCAGACTCGTTCCCAACAGATCAAAAATCCCCAGAGCGTTGAGAGGAGGCATTGGCCCTCATCACCTACAGCCCTCTTGTCACCGCTTTTAAGTTTTTTTCGTCTGTTACGTGTTAGAAAAGTCATCAACACACCCATACCGAGGATCTCCTGCTGTGTTCTCACGTCAGCACATTAGGACATTCTCCGTAGTTTTTACTAAGCGGCTGGCCGGAGAAACTTCATAGAAAGTTTGGAGCCTCTCAGTAGGACATTTGAGTTCTGACATACTTAAATAGTTCAGTGCTTCTTCTGTGCTTTATTTCAGTTTTACCTCAGAGTAAATCTGGAAAAGGTTTGTTTGCATGTGTCTCTTTCTTTGAAATGAAGTGAGGACAAACAGCAGAAGAACCTATGAGTGAGACAAGTGAGTCACTTGAAGTAACAGCCGCCGTGTGATTGATGTCCTCTGTGTGTTCCTGTGTGTGGAAGTGAAAGGTGGGGGGGAAGGCAGAGGGTGGACGATGGGTTGATATTGCACTAGAGAGTGGTGGGCCAGGTGAAAGAGGGGGGAAAAAAAGGAGAGGAGGAGTGGGTGGTGGCAAGGGACTTGTCCCAGAGCAAGTTAAATCTATCTTCCTCACGTCTTCTTCAACCACGGCCCCTCCGTCCTTGGGCACTGAGTGCTGACTAAGCAGGGTTTGCTGCTGTCCCCCCTCAAACAAGTACCAAGACTGCAACCTTATTACAAAAGTTTACCCAAGGACTTGGTGTTCACAAGAAACTTTTACACAGACCACACGCTCAAACTGTTTGGACAAAGTTTCTATAGAAAAACGCAGGTTAAACAAGTGAAAACCAAATCAAAGAGTCATTTTTTTTACGTGTGGGTGATAATGTGATGGAGAAAAAAGAAAACTCAAGTGGAAGTGATATACAGTCGATCTTAACCCTCAGCAGCTGCAAGCGTTGTGCCAAGTGCTGCAGCATAATTTATGTCTCTGTTTTCTCCTTTTAAAAGCACCATCAGTTAATCTGCATTGTTCTGTAAACACGATCCTTCCCCAACATTTATGCAACAAACCATTTCCATTCACTTCCCCAAGTCGCTTGCCAATTTCCTTAAGCATACAACAGTGCGGAGCTGTCTAGAATTCATATGCAGCGCTATGTATATTCAGCGTGGCGCTTTTCTCCGCGGGGAGCCAAAGCTCGTTTGGCAGAGTCGCGGCTCAGGCACATACAGAACGACACATTAGCATAAAATCAGGCGCACGCGTGTGTTAAGGCCGGCCAAAAGAGACATAATTGCTATTGACAGAATTAACAAACACATTAAATCCCCACATTAATTAGAAAGTCAAATGTAAAAACTGTCAGGAGTGGCAGACAGCTGTCATCCATCATCCCTCTCTTTGGAGTTTCGCGGTAATTCATTTTCCGCCGCTTAATTTGCTTCGTTTTGCTGTGGACTTAAAGCACAGTGTCTTTTAATTATGGCTGCCCCCGTGCAAAGTGGTCACTCTCGTAACCGTGGCTACTGCGGAGCAAATAGCCTCTGGTATAGTGGTCAAATCAGCTTGTCAAGGCAGTTTAGACCGCAGATGGATGATTGGTCAATTATTTATTTATTTATTTTTCAAGAGAAATGTAATGATTGGTTTAATAATTAGGAATAAAGAACATCATTACTGAAACAAATACACGTCAATTTAAACCAACGATGAATCAATTAAGATCAAGTCAAAGGTCAAGTAATTTATCACTGATAGAAAGGCCATTGTTCTTTTTGATGCAGCGTTTAATCTTTGTGTTAACCAATCAAATGTTTTCCCCACATTTCCTAATGAAATATTACCTTTCCATTGACATTTATTGATCCCTTTCTCCTGCTTTCTCTTTTCCATGTTCCTACTTGGCACTGGTGGGTTTTGACATCGACGCACCTTCCATTCCCCTCTCAGGTAATTTAGCTTCTCTGCATTCATACTCTAATTGTCACACTGTTTTGTAAAATACCCCAAAATAGGCAAAAGATTTCTGAAATGAACTCTCAAAATGTAGAAATGGTCAAACAAATGCTTTCATATGCTTTTCATTCTTATAATTAGGCTTTGTGTTATTTTGTTATTGTAGTTAGGGAGTTGTCGTCCTTATCCATAGCTGTAGTCTTCATAATTACCAGTATTTTTCTGCATCATTAGCCTCTCCTAACCTTTGACCCCCCATCCAATCATTCTCCTACAATACAAGTCATACAAAGGCAGCGTCACAAGGTGAGTAAATGTGAAGTGACGGCAGGATGCTATATTTACAGTGGATGTCGTGTGAGTGTGCGTGCTCACATCTAAGTGTACATTTACAGTGTGTCTCAGGATGTAGGTTACTGCTCGGTTCAGTGCGTCTGCCCTAGAAGAGCAGACAATGGGTGTCCCTTCAGGTTGACGGGCGCGTTCTCTTTGCTACACAAACAGTGCACGACACGCCATTGATCTTATACATGTGTACCTACGCTCGCTCCCTCTACTTCCTTGACTCTGTCTCTCCTGGTCTTCCTCTTCCTTACCTTCCGCAGCATCCCGTCTGCCTCTGTGTAGTCTCAGGAATGTCACATTGATCTCTCTGTACACAAATCATCACGACGGGCGTGTCGGCACACAAAAATCAGATGGTTGTCGGGGCTGTACCCCGGTGCAAGAGGAACACGTGCGCGGCGACAGGGCTGACCTCAGACAACATGTCTGTAAGCCCCACAGAAAGCTGAGCTGTCAATCATCTGACGTTACAGGCAAGATTGTGTTTTTGATGATAAAAACACAAACAGCTGTTTTAGGGGGTCACAATAGAGACAGGGTAGTGAATGATAAGCATGATTTTCATCTGTCCAGGTTTGTGTGGCTTTTGTGTGAAGGTGTTTCTGCACAGCGGCGAGGAAAGGTCAGTGGTTACATTCATCCGTTGTATTGACGAGATAGTAGTGGAAATGTCAAGAAAGATGCAAGTGGTATAGGTGTAATGGTTGTTTGGGTTAATCGAGCTCAAGTGACCAAATGGACAGGATGTAGAAACGGTGTTATTACATTGTGCAAATACTCCTCTGTTCATCCCGCTCCATATTAAACCCTAGAATGATTGATTTGCCCCTGTGTAAAATTCCTATTGGTGACTGCCAATGATAAAGTGACCGTATTTCTCATTTGAAGACTCCCCAGACATTCGCCCTTTGAGAGAAAAGGTGAAAAAAAATCTCAATCTCTTCCCCTCCCCGGGTTCCCCTCCCTTTTTTTTTTTATCCCCGCTCTCTCTTTACATGTCCAATCGTTTATCTATCTGCCGCCAAATTCATTTCAATTAGAGCCCGTGCCGGCTTGCTCCCTCTACTTATTGATCGCTGCTCTCGGCAAGTTGGGGCACAGGCGCTTCGAGACCACCTCTGCTATCTTCACACATGAACAGCACATGTGTGTGTGTGTGTGTGTGTGTGTGTGTGTACTGATTATGGGCTTCACCCTGGTCTTGGACACAGCGGGCACCTTCGCCACTGTGATCAACAATAAATATGAGCAGTGGCAAACAATTACCCCGTTAACGAGGGATTAATTGTGTCAAGATGGAGTGAGGTCAATGCAGAGGTCGGTTAACGCCGTACATCGCTAATGTGTTTATTTTCATTAGTTAGGAACATTAGTCTTTCCCTTAGTAGCACCACTGTCCATTGATTTTCCTCCCTTTTGTTTTTCAGACACTGTATGAGAGTGCATGTGCCGCTGTGCATGTATTTATGCGTATGCAAGTGTGCACACTGCTCAAAGTAATATTATGAGTGCCTGAGCATAGCACTGGCTATTGACTCTCGCTGGATCAATACTATAAATGCCCTTAACGGTGGCAGTTAAACTCATTTGTCAATTATTGGTGGTGGTAGCGGGGAGGGGGAGGTGAGAGTCCTCAGAGAAGCGACCAATGTATCAATCTATCGTAGCGCTAACTTCCCTTCGCCGGGCCTCTAAGTGTGTCATCATCCAGGAGTCATAACTTCAGGCACAGCTCTGTCATGTTCGCCGACGACAAGTGATTAGGTGGGACAGTGTTGTGGCGGGGCGGGGAAACGAAAGTACTGGTCATTTGTTTCCTGGTGGTAAAAGTGAGGCGGAGCGCAGACAGCTGCCACCGCCTGTCCCCTGTGGCTAATGGAGTCACGCCGCCTGCATGTTTACATTTGATTTGTGCACACGTGTGTTGGTTTGAGCAGGAGAGGGAAGGGGAGCCGGCAAGTGGAAGGGCTCGCTGCAAGGGGAGGAGAGTAACGCGAGTCTTAAATTGAGCCGCTCCGTGGTCGCTGGAGTCGACTTGTGTAGGCTGTGTCAGCGACAACCTGTTGTTAAGCCTCAGTGACGTACGATGGATGCTGGCCCTCAAGGCTTGCATTGCATGCTGGGTAACTCCCTGCCACTGTCTGATGGGACAGAAACAGAAGGAATGCAGGATGGAGCTCAAGGTTTGTTTTGATCACACTTGAAATACACGTCGCTATTGATTGAACTGGATAGATTTTTGGTGGCAGTGAAAGGCTTTTTAGTCAAACTCAATTTGAGTCATTTGGAGTTACAAGAAGAAAGATGCATTTGAGTTTCCAATTTAAATTCCTGTAGATAACTGCATCTTTTCTGATATTTTGACTCATTTGAGCCAGATATATTCTCATCATATTCAACCTTTGTGTTATATGCAGTAGTTTTTTTGCATACTAAGTCCATCACACAATGAGAATGAAAAACATGGACAAGATGATGAAAATCAACAGAGGAATTACTTGCTGCTATCAAATTAGCCAGTTTGCAGTTTTTTTCCCTGTGTTGGTCACTCATAATGCATTAAGGAATAAAATGAATAAATACACATGCACACATGATTTGTGTTTGAGAAGCATCAGGTAGATTTTCATCTAAATGGTGGGGAAGACAACAACTCCCATGATCCCACACTGCCTCACAACATCATCAAACTAGGTCTCTTTTTATTGTTTTGAGTGAGAGACCTCTGGTTGCGGAAGTAGATTTTTATACCTCTCAACCTAATGGTTGAGCTAGAAAAACAGTTGTGAGCAGCATTTACAAAATGTTCATTTTGATTATTCTTCATTGTCCTGGATTGATTTCCTTTGTTGTTTTTTTCAGGCCAATGAAATATTAAATCTGGCTCGGTTCCTGCTTGCAAATTTTATTACCTAGAGTTGATAACCCACATTTACAATGATACAAATACTTTTCTTTGATAGATTATCACAAGCAGATTTTAAGTAAATGTAGGGAACTGATGAAGTCTACACAGTTGGCATGTACTAGCTTTGATTCTCACATTGCCTCCCATTCACACTGTCACCTCTGCATCTAAGGAACGTGACCCCTCTACTGTGCAGCATGCTACAGGGACCTGTGGGGCCTCGTCTCGTACTTACATGTCACAGATGGAATTGCTTAGATATCAGTGAATGTCAGAAAATGTCCAAGATCGGGCTACAGCTGTCTTCTTATGAGACTACTCCAACTCTATGAATGATTTTAACAGGTAACATTTCTAAAATAAATACTGTCCGACTTGTGCATGGTTGTTTTCTAAATGTAAAGCATTGTTCAGGAGCTGGTATCAAAGACCATGGTGAACATTTTTGCTGAAGCTCTCTCCATCTACATTGCATGCACGTGCAGCATGCATGGATGTTTGTGTTTCATTCCCTGCCACTTTGTCAGACTGCAAACATTTTCATGTCTTTACCGATGAGAATTGGCGCTGAAACTTTTTTTCTTTTATGTCAGATTGTTATGCATGTGTGTATGTTTGTGTGTGTGCATATGCATGTATACACCTATGAGCACAAAACGTTATCTCCAGGGGATCTCTCCTCTCCTCATTCTCCCTTCCTCCTCCTCTTGGCACTCTCTTCATATTCCCCTAAAGCTGTAGCTAGCTATTTATAGTGAGAAGAAGGGAGAGACCATCAAAGCTGGCTCCATATATCAAAGCCGATCCAATCGTCTCCGCTCCTCTCCCTCCACCATGTCCTCCTTCCCAGCTCTGCTGTTCTAAAATGGGAAGGCAGGGAAAGCCCCAGAAGAAATCCCGCTCCCTCTGCCCACCAGAGACCCACCAGTGGGAAAAAAGCTCCGGGGGGGAGGAGGGTGGGAAGAGTGTGGGAACGTGTTAGAGAGAGTGCGAAAAGTGAGTGAGTGGGTTTCCGTGTTTACGCATGCATGTGCACAAACTTAAGCCTGTGTTCTTGTAACGTGCGAGCGTGTGTGCGCGCCACGCCGGCTCGCGGGGTACTGGCGGTCTAGGGGTTTGATGTGCTGATGCGACACGGCACTCATTGTCACTGCGGCAGCTAATGAAATTACAATGACATCTGGGAGGCCCACAGTGGACAGGCCCGCAAGGCACCAGCGCCTGAATCCATATTAAACAAACAGTTTCCCCTCCAGCACACACCGCCTCCTCTGTTGTCCTCGTACAAACACGTAGCGGGGGGAAAAACAAGACTGGCGCTCCGCAGAGACGAGGAATCTAATGTCGAGATTCTAATGTGGCTTTAATAGGAGTGCAGGCTGAGTTCATTCACAGATGTTATTGTGGTGCTGAGTGCTGTTTTTTTTAGGCAGTTAATATCGACATTATGAGATACAGTGGATTCCTCCTGGAACTTAAGATGTTTCTGTTTAATGTCCATCTTATTTCACTTTTAAAAGAGCGTGCACCATACATGCATTTTTCAATACTTTTATTTTCAGAAATTACCCCACAAAAATCTATTTCTCTTATATATGTCCATGCACTGATACTATATATTTATATATGTATTCATTGTTTTTGTTCTGTTTGTTACCAATAGCAGCATCAACAATGAAGAGTATCATAGGAGAGAAAGAAGAAAGTAAAAAACACTGCTGATAAAAGGTTATAGCTCCTACAAGGTGCTGCATGTATATTATTATTTCATAAGTGATCAGTATTCCATCGCAGTAACACCACCATCCACTTCTTAATCCATAACAGAGATTAGAAATCTTAAAATTTGTGTAATCCATACAATGGATTATACAGGCAGCTAAGAGTGTTACCCCTAATGAAGTTCTCTCCTCTACTGTAGAATATTAAACGGAAGGAGATTATAGAGGGTATTTTATTTTTTTATAATTTGTTTTATCGGTGGCAAAGATTTTAAAATCCAGTTACATATTGTCAGAATATATAGTCACCCATTTGACTGACAGCATATTATTTTATCTATGATACTACTAAAAACAATAATGGAGGACTGCAGTACAGTACGAGTCCGGTGGGACATCTGGGCAAAGATCCAGGATCCTGAGGATGACTGCAGGACATCAAAAATATTGGATGTTCACAAAAGTACTAGCTCCTGTGCAGTACCCCCCCCCCCCCCCCCCCCCCCCCATCCATTGATAAAAGGTCGAGTGTTAACAATATTTTAGAGATCAATGATATAAACGAGCATTTCAACAGAGTATATAGACCTGACTCAAAGGAAAAGGTTAAGGTGTTGTAAACGTGCAGTAATCCTCGTTCTATACGTTTTCTCCACATCTGGATACATCAGAACAACTGACCGAGCATATTACATCTTTCAAGTGAAAGATTGTTGCCATAAAGAAACTTGCTTAGTCTTGTGCAACTGAAAATCTAGAAAAGAGAATGAAAGGTAGCATAGATGTACATGTGTGAACAGGAAATGTTTAACTTAATAACAAGCAAATAACACAGACAACTACAAAGGTTTAAAAATAATAGTTCAGATCAGCCTTAAATTGCTGATACATACAATATACAGTTTTTTTTCCTTTCCTCAACAGCACAGTTCCATTACCACGCTTATTATTCATATTGAATCCAATATTCACTTCAGTCCAATAGTTCTTAAACCAATATAGCCAGCTGTAGAGCAACAGAGGGAGAGGGATGCTAACAGCACAGGTCATTTTAGGGTTAGCTGCAAACCAGATACAAAAAAACCATTATTTCTCTCTCTCTCATGGTGTGCAGAGAGATACCTGGAGTGTAATGTGCAGTGTGTGTGTACTACAGGTGTATGAATGTGTATGTGCTTGTAAACTATATAGAACCCTGCAGTAATTACATTTCCTGTTTATCTTATAGCTGTACCTGTCTTTGTTGTGCCACAGCTTTCTGGAGCTAGCCAGGAATGCCATTACAGCGCTGTCCGACTTCAGTTCTTCCTACACAGACTTCAGACGGACAGAGATACATTCCAACGCTATACTAACAAGCACGTGTGCGTTTGTGGCTGGTGTTGTTATTGCTGAATACATGGGATGCTGGAAGTCAGCCGGAGCTGGGTGTGTTGAGAGGACGTCATATTGAATGCCGTGCACCAGGCATGATTTTTCTATTCATTCAAATTACCACGTTCTACATCAGTTGACGGCACAGCAGGTGGCCCTGGTGGTGCAGAGGCTACTGTCTGCAAATTCTCAAAGCATCTTTCTTGTTGTTGATACACGGTGGGGAAATGTGAGGAAATAGCTTACAATTAAAGCTTTCAGATAAAATTAATAATTATTAATACAGGTTGATTTAACCATTGAAAGAAACAACCATTTTAATTTATCTTGCAGTTACCACCCCTTGCAAGTAGTGGTTGGAACTGCAGCACGCTCAGCACCCCTCAGTGTCTCCTGTTGAATACGCACACTCTAGCTTCGTTTAAGGATATGCTTACTTTGCCACTTGTGAGATGAATCAAACTAAACTTGTGCAGAATGATCGTATAGATGTTAACTGAGACCAAACTTGGCTTTTTGGGAGGGAGTGAATCTTGCCAGTTTTCTTTTAGAGATCAAATCTCGATCGCAAGTCTGAGATTCAGCGATTTCTATTAGCTTCAGAAATCACTGCACACGCAAAAGAATATATGTAATGTGATGGGATTTTTAAGCGTTAAGAGGGACTGATGCCGACATTCATGAGCTCTTGTGGAGCTGTGCTCTGAAATAAGATTTTCTAAAAGAAGTGGAGAGAGTCTTTAGTCTAGCTGCTAGGTAGAGCCTGAGCCTTCAGCTCGACATACCTATTGTATTTCTCTGCCGTCTCATTTTCCTCCTGCTCGTGTCGTGTGTGTGGGTGTGTGACACCAAAATTCTGCCTTCTGACGTCCGAATATTCCTGAAAGATACAAAAAAGTCTGTCAAATTAGATATTTTTTAGATCTGATTGTTAAGGTTTGGGATAATTAACAGGGTTGCAGTGGAGAAATATGGAAGTCAATACCTGCATGTCCTCGACAACATTGGGATCCTGTATTGTGTGTGTGTGTGTGTGTGTGTGTGTGTGTGTGTGTGTGTGCGCCAAAAGAAAGAGGCATCATGGGCCCTGGATGCAATTAAGAGCCTGTCAAGCTGGTGTCAAAGGTGCACACGAACCCACCCATGCAAGCGCCCCCCCCCCACTCACCCATCGCACACGCATGCACAAACAAACACATACACACAAATGCACCTGACTCCTGCAGACTGATAATCTGCTCCTTCTGAATCGTGTGCTCCGTGTGTGGGAGGTGTCAGCCTGTACACGTGTGTGTGTGTGCACGCACAGCCTCACACATGTTGAAATATGGCTCCCATATTTCACTGCACCCACAGCATTTGTAAATGCCAACTGCTTCCCCGCAAACCCCACCCCACGCCCCCACACCCACCCAACCCACCACATCCCTCTCCTGCGATTGGACCATCCCACGGAGGCTTCGGCTTTTAAGAAATTGAAGGAATAATCCACCAGGAGTGGGGGTCGGGGGGGGTTGGGGGAGATGGCCAAGGAGCGGTGAAATGGCCGCACCGCAGAAGCCCCCCCTGCCTCCAAATATCAGGGAGATATTGTAAACAAAGACAGATGTTCCAGTAAACGACAGCAGAGGTCATTTTTTCCGTGTTAAGACCTTCCTTGTTTTTTTGAGTCAGATAGAAGCCCTGAATTGTCTGAATTGAGACAGCAGCTATTTGTAGCTTTTCAAAGGTTTTGTGTCGTGCGTGCGTGTGCGTGCGTGCGTGCGTGCGTGCGTGCGTGTGTGTGCGTGCATGTGTGTGTGTGTGTGTGCATGTGTGTACATGCCTGCGTTTGTGCAAGGAGGGGTTTGTGTCTGCTGGTGGCACCCATAAAAGCACTTTTATTACAAAGGATGATGGGGCCCCTCCCAGAGACACCCCTCTACCTTCATCTTCCCTCTCTCCGTCTCTCTCCCTTCCACGCCCCACGCCACCCTCACTCAATCCCCCCGAACCGTCAGAGTAAATGGCTATCCTGGAGTAAATTTATAACTGCCACTTCAGCTGACAATCAAATGCTATCACTAGATTCTCACTGTCACTTTGGCCCCTGCGTTCTGGAGGCGGTGGGAGAGAGGAGGTGAGGGCGGGCAAAGCCGGTCTAACTGTACCCGATCGATGGGAGGTTGCGAGGGGCGCCCTTTGTCCTCCTCCTCTACACCCCCCCACCCCTCACGTTATTCCCCACTCTCGTTCTGTTTTCTTTGCAGTGTCTCTCTCCATTCCTTCACAGTCGCACTCCTCCCTCCTCGTCTGAACTGCCCTCCTGTCTTTTCACATCCCCATTTCTATCTATTCCCCTGCTTCCATTGTGGTCCCCCCCGCCCCCCTCCGCCCTTCGCTGCCTCTCCCTGTGTGGGCCGGCCCATGTCAAGGCCTCTGTCTCTTGCCCTCGTTTGACATGCCGCTCATAATGGTCAGATGGGGGAATACCACTCTCTGCCTGTCTCTCTCCATCTTCTCCCTCCTCTATTCTTATGCTCACCCTCTCCCTTGTCAGAATGTCATGCTGTTGCAAAATGGAGAAAATCAATTAAACGTGAGCTCTCTGAAGGCTGTCCGTATAGATACAGCAAGCAGATTTTTCAAACATTGGAAGGGTGCGTGCATTGATATGGTTTTTCTGTGTGTGTGTTTGTGCGGGAATTCATGTGGAGGGAGGAGAGGAGCAGAAAAAGGGTGTGGGGTGGGGGGTTACTGACAGACTCAAGCTGGGGACGTTTGTCGCCGCTCGTCACTTTCCCGTCAGCCAGCGGACATGACAGCAAAGGCGGGTGAGAGGCGAGCGGTGGGCTCTGAGGACCCTAGAAGGAATGAGCACGGAGTGACAGATGGCTCCTTCATGCTCAGGCCATCATGATGGGACTGGGAGAGGAGCGAGCAGAGCAATGGACAAAGAAGAATGGTGGAAAGGGCAGGGAAGAGATGTCTTGTGACAGTATCAAAACCCACCAGACATTGTAGACACTCTCCCCCAGTCTGTCTGTCGGCTTTTCTTAACAGGGCCACTAGCTTAGTGATTGCAGCACCAGCCAACACTTGGCACAGGTAGAAAGGGTCGGAAAACAAGATAGTGAAAGAGTGGTGACAAAGAGGATGAGACCTTTGGTGGGTTTATCTCATCTTTTTCTCTCTATTTGTGTCATCTCAAACATTTCTTATGATGTATTTGAATATTTAAAGGATATCTGCGTTTGCACATAATGCAAGTGCTACACTACCCAGGAAAGAGTCCATATAAACATAAAATATCCCAACATTCTGCTGTACATGTGCAACATATACACCATGTGCCAAGAGTTCATTCGAGTTTGCATCTTCTCGCCCTGACTCTGTGGGTTTTCTGCAAGTACTCCGGCTTCCTCCCACATTTCAAGACATGCAGATTGGGTTAAATTTCACTGTAGACTCGAAAAAGGGAATGGTTGTTTCTCTCTGTATGTCTGTTCAGTGTTCTAGCGACCTATCCAGGGTGTACCCAGCCTCACGCGCAATGTCTGCTTGGATATAGATTTTTTTGGTTTGCCTTTTTCCCTGATAAGATTTTGGTGGTTGAATGAAGACATTAAATGTAGAGTTTGGAAGGTGAAATCAATTTTCCTGGAAAGGTTCCTCAAATTGGCTTTGAGAAGAGATTGTAGATTTCTTTCTTGGGGGTACTGCATGTCTACAGGAAACCAAGACTATAAAATGGGCAGTGACAGTTGCCTTTGGAGATCACTCACCCCCTCTATCACTCCTAATTATGAGCAGAGCAGGACGAAAGCAAAGGACATGATCTTAAACTGGGCATCAAGCCATGTGTTTTGGCCTTTGGCAGGGCCGAGAGCTGTGGGTGATGTTGCAAACTGACACCTACTGTTCGTTCATACAGTCCCATGATCCTGCTGCCAGTAGGCTACCAGTAAGTTAATGAAGACCTGTGGGCCGGAGAGTGTTTATTGAATGGGTTCTTTGTTTTTGGATCTGAGCGCAGAATGGGTCATCTAAAAAGTTTCATGTCTTAACAGGTGGGGAAACAAATGGGATGCATTTTTCATTCTGTTATACAGTATTGGAGATGATTAATAACCTGGAAATATACTCATGGAAACCTGTTCAGCAACTTTAAGTGACTGATTTCTTGACCTGCTACAAAAATCTAGTGTATTAGACTATTATACAACAGTAATCTGAGGTAGTATCCCATTTATTGGCGGCAGAAAAAGGCGGATTTGGTCATGAAAACTCATGCCATCAAAGAAGAGAAATACATTTTAACACTCTACCAGGCAAAAAGGCAACAACTTAGAATAAAAGTCACACCACGAAAGCCTCTTTTCTATTTTGATTCAGGTCACTGAAGGCGAAGCAGAAACAAAACAGACACACACAACCTTGTAAGACAAATAGGTTTTGTCATCCCCACAGAAGGCTCCCTTTTTTTGTCAAAGACCCAGAGGCTGCGGCTACGATGAATTGTGACATAGCCTAATTCCTTTGGAATTGCAGTACAGTCGATAAAAGAGCAAACGGTCTGGCAATGACCTCCAGGATAGTGTTATTGACCTATTTTGCATACACACTGGGTGCGAGAATGGACAGGCGCTTTATTTGTGCCGTTATTTATTGGCCCGCAACATGACTGTAATGCCTGTCCAGGGACTCGGCTGGAGTGCAGTTATAGATTATCATGATTGCTAGTTATTAGTGTATGTGTGTGTCAGTGCATGTGTGTGTGTGGGATGAGAGAGATTATCCACAGCCTCTCTGTTTGAATAAAGACGACAGAGGCAGTCTTGTGCAGATTGTTATTGAAATAAGTTTTAAAGCCAATTCAACTTTACTTCAAGGACAAAACCTGCACGGCTGTAGTTGACGGCTAATATGTAAATACTGTGTATGTGTTCACTGTGAGTGTACCGCCTAAAGACATAATTACAGAGTCGCAAGTGGCAAACATTTACTTTGAGATTCACTTCTTAGTGTGAACCAATATTTTGCCAGAGCTGGGTATAGCTCTGAAATCTGGTCACACACGGCTCTCTCGTTTTTTTTCCTTCTCTGTGTCCCTAAGAAAGACAAGACGAGGGATGAAGAACCATTTCTTCAGCTACATGTCATCATGTCAGACACTTAAGCCATGCGCTTGTTGTCTGCGGCACTGGGATAAACCCTTTCCTCCCGCATCACAAAGAGAGCTAAAAGACAAGGGCCACCCCTTTCCATCTCATCCCTTTTTCATCGCCTCCCTTCAGCTCTGAATCAGCATCAGTGTCGCATTTGAGAACACTTCTTGGCACCAGCTCAGGGTCCTTTTTCGCCTCCCTGGTCCGCGGAAAGTTGCCTCTATAGCGGGGCCATGTAATTTACGCTGACAGTGGTATTGACTATATTTAACAGACTGATGAATGGCAAAAATAAATAAGACTTTCAGGAGAGCCCAGTGGCCCTCCACATCAATACATTACAATTAGGTCCTCAGAGAATGAAAAGGCTAAAGTCATCCACAGGCAATTAGCCAGAACCTTCACAGGCAAAATGGCACAACATAGTTCAAAAATATGACAAAAGACGTGTGTGCGCAAACTTTGTGCATCTTTCTGGCAATCCTCCTCTTTAGAATATTAAAGTTCATCATATTGAAACATCACTAAACTATATGTTACATTAAGTAAAGTTAAAGGGTACTTTGTTCTCTTTTTCAACACTGTTCCTTTCCCCTCTTCCATCTACGTTTTTGCAGGTACACGGTATCTCTGTGGGATTAATTGCTCATTTAGCAACTCTTTTCCATATTTCACGCTTGAGAGAATATCCAAATTAGCTTTGCCATCAGAGTTCACTTCTTCCACTGGGGCTTGGATGACCACACAGGAGGACAGCACGCCAAGCCAATCAGACACGTGTAGCTCATCAGCTGGGCGGGACAGCAGCCGGAGACGCCGTCCACTGCGTCTGCGAGTTGCATCGGACGGAATGAATTGTTGTGGGAGGTTGAGCCATTTTCATTGCGATTGGGCCACTAAGGCTCATGTTATTATGGAGGCCATTTATTTCTTTGTAAATTAGAGTTTGGCTGAAAGCGTCACAGGGTACCAAATGGAGCCAGTCGATGGTGGGTGGACTGAGGGAAGGGCAGCGGGGTGGTGGGGTTGCAACTAAGTGGCAGTTATTATTCAGACACGGACGGCACAGTGGCGGGTGTGCTGGAATCGACCTAATGGAGTGGGAAGGTGCAGTCGATGGCTCTCTGACGCTCGGCTGCGCTGATATCTCTCCTGCTTTTCTCTTCTTTCAACCCCCCACCCACCCTCTCCTCAACCAGCTATCCATCCACACTGACGTATTCTGATGATTCGTGTCATTAAAGCTAAAGTCCGCTGAGGAGGTAATTAGCCAAAGTATGACATTAATCAGCAGCTAGAGCCCCACGCGCCTGCCGGGGTGTCTGGGACGTGCTTTTCGCAGCCACATTTGCCCTCCTGCGGGCCCCCTGTTCCACACATGGTGGGCATTAACCGGAGGCTCGGCCATTTGTCTATGACGGGCTGGTGCTCTCTTGTTCACAAGCTTTCTTCATGTATGTCTGCTACTTGATGGACCCTGTAAATGCCACAGTTCCATGGCCGTCTATAGTAGGATTAGTGGAGCATGATGTCAGGACATAGAAGAATATAGCAGAGGATATTTTTTAGTTTTTCAGCAGCTGGTAGAGAAACTACCAAACATGTTCAGTACTCAGAGGCGCAGTGTGACAGTGTTGAATCTCTCAGCCATCTTTCACCTGATGCATTCTTAAGTACATTACATGAAGCCTTGTACATACAGACCGGCTCGTGCTCAAAAAGCAAATGCCTTCTTTGACAGTGCAATTTTGAAGCCTTCTGTTCAATCAACCAAATGAAGTCTGTTTAGTGTTGACCGATGGGTCATTTCTCCGTCCTCCCGCTCATCAGTGTCCTCCCAGACAAACAAATCACCGCTGCTTTGCCAAAACAAAATGGCCTCCATCAGTGCGCACACAATGACATCTCCATCTGCTGTCAGACAAACCATTAAAAGTGCAGGGCAAAATTTCAGCCCTGTCAGTGCATATAAAGCCTCTCATTTCTCTCCATCAGCACAGTCTACCAGTTCTGCACAGCAGAGATAGACTCCATCTAAAAATGGACTCCCATACTGAACATTTTGATTTCATTACCACCCGCCACTGAATATTCATATACTTTTTTTAACTGCTGTGTCAAGTCACACCTGGAACCAGCAGGGCGTCATACATTATTCATTAGTGAAAGGCAATGGGGTGTGGTCTAATAGAGTTTACTGGGGTGCCGACAAGCTCGGTCGCCACTTCCTGATTCATTAATGATTCATCTAGTCCCACCAGTGGTGTCGAGCTCACCTCCCGCCCATGCGACAGGGCCCTAGGGTCCTGGAGGAACCACGACGCTCTCCTCATTTAATTGTTCTTGCACTGACCCAACCAGGAGATTAGCGCGAGGAACACTTGACAGGGAGGGAACGCTGCCAGGCCCGGATTTCACTTTTCTAACCTTGGCCAGAACAAATCCACCGCTCGCCGGGGACTGACACTCTGAAGGGTGATGTCCGCCCAGATAAAACTTGCCATCTGTACACACACACAAAATCCGAGCACAGATTTGACAGAAAATACATGAAAAATATAAGAGCAAAAGATGGCAGACGTGTTAAAATTAAAACGGCACACAGGCCGCACTTACAACCTAACTGGTGCTTGATTTACTCTAAACAGTTATCTGCTGACATAAATCAAATGCAGCCTGAGACTTTTAAAAGCACAGGCCCATTCATATATATATCTAATCAAAGCGCAAAGATTTTATAGTCAGTGAACAAGATGCGAAATTGAGTTTGGCTTTAAGAAATTACGTCAGGACACTAAATCAATGAAAGAAATACAAGTACTGTAACCTGCAGCAGAAGGTTTCAGTGTTCAAACCTGGCTGTCAATGGGACAATCTAAAAGCTGTCACTTGATATATAATAAGTTCCCTCCCATTGCTGGAGTAAGACAGCAAAACCATGTGTCGGGGAAGACTGAGGCAACATGGGTAAATAACAGGTGAGCGGCCAGCTGTTTGAACACTTAATACATGTAAATCGATACAGCAGAGAAAGAGCATTCGATCTGATCCTGACTGCTTCAAACTCAGCGTCTATTTCTTTTCTTTTATGTCTTCCAGGCAGCCATCTTAAACTTTGCAACTCATTATGGTTAACTATGCTATAATTCTACTTTAGGTGCAGACACTTTAATTGGCTGAGGCATGCGAGCCATGACACATTTTTCTCTGCAAATGCCTCGGCTCAGATTTGTCACTTATTTGCCCGTTGCTCCATCACAGTCCTTCCACCACAGAGGGGGTTCAGGTTTCCCTTCATGGTCACCTGACACCAGAAGTTCCCAACAAGTACGGAGGGGCTAGAGCAACTTTCCCCCCAGAGCGACAAAGGTTGCACTGTGTTTTAATCACATGGGTATTAAAAGCTTTGTTCAGAGTTGAAGAAAATACTCAAGTGCAGTGAGCTTCATTTTTCTCTAAAGGTTGTTTTTATACTGTTTTGTTCCCATTTTTCTCCTGAAATCTCCAAGTGACGATTGTACGCCGGAAAATACAACAAGAAACCAAATCACAACAAGCGGAACATCCAAAACAATTCCAGAAATATTTTATTGTAGAAAAATAAGCTGTGCTCCCTCCAACCTTCACGAACACTGTGATCATGACTGTGATCATGACTTTTAGAGGAATTTCACCATGGCATCATGGCAGCGAAATGTTGCCACTTATTATTTCATTGCCATTCTTTTTCTTTTTCTTCCTTTTGTTTTTGGAATATATTTTATGGAGCCTTGCAGAGGTTCTCGTTAGCCTGGGTGAATAATTTGGAGAAATATTGACTTTTTTAAAGTGATACAAGGGCAAAACAGTGAAATCTATTTGCAGGTCTCTGTGAAACATCTGTTTCACAACCAATCACAAATCACTCTGCTTCTCTTATGTGGAATAATTCATAAATAAAACACGATACAAGAAGGATTCCACCATCTTGGACTGCCGCTTTCATTCATGCGGCTAACAAGCGAATAGAAAAATATACCTTTTGCATTTGCTGACTGTCCAGGGTGATTGTCCTTTACTATTCCATATGCCCTCAGTTCCTCTTTCCCATCTAAGAGAGAAGTGGAGAGCCATGTGTGGGCACCCAGGGGGGGCTGCGATGCTAACTTTGTGCCTGTCCTCTGCCTCCTCTGAGACTGGCTTTGTTTGAGCAGTGACTGGCTACTCAATCAAACCCTGACCTTTTCTTTCCCAGGACATCCGACGTCAGGACCACCGAAAGCTCGAGCGTCTCCTCTCTATTAGCTGCAGTGTTTGCAGTGTGTGTCAAATCCCATATTCACTCATTTTGAGCACAGAAGCACTGTGTGTGGAGGCCGAGTAAAAAATGGCCTTCAATTATGGTGGTATTGTATAAGACAGGAGGACTGTCTTTGCACTTTTGTCAGCCACGCGTATAGAGACTGAATGAAAGCAATGAATAGATGAATGGATAGCATGGGAGGGGGCCATATTGATCATGTTTTATGTGCGCCCCAGTCTGACTGGTGAAGTGACGGCGAGGAGCCTGCCACTTGTGCTTTTTTTGTGCCGAGATCCTCCATCACAACGCTCATGTCCAAGGTAACAATCAATCTATCAATAAAAAAGCAAAACAAACAAAAGGCAGAAAATGATTCATCACCCTAACAACCCCACCCCCTTTCTTTCTGTTTGCCGCAAACAAAAACAATGACAACCAAATGGATTTGAGAAAGTGCACACGGGCCCCACTGTAGGGGCTGGGGATGGGGGGGACGAGGCGGTAGTGGCGCTAAACACAATTCGGCCTTATCTCTTCTCGTAGGCTTCCCTCCCTGAAATGATTGTTTCACTCAAATAAACAGATTGAATATATCATGCATCCTTGGTGTAGATAGAAATAAATCTTTCAAATCTGCTTTTTCTTTTTTCCAACAAAGCAATTTCTTAGCCGACGTCCCTCTGACTGAGGAGGCTGTCTCTCATAAATTCACCGCGGCAAGTGTATAAATCTCCCTTACAGATAACATCAGGTGTGGATTGACGAGAGCGAGGGAGCAGCGGGGACACAGTAAAGTCTATGCATGTTTGCACTGCGGGCACAAGTCTTTCGGGGCGCGCACACGTTTCCTCTAAGCGTCGAGGCTATTTACTGTGCATGTGCATTTTGTCGCGAGATTTTATAGGTACATCTGCCGTCTGTCACTTGTTTCCTACATTATACATGTGTTTGCGGGCTGTGTGGATGATTTATGTCATTGATTTTGACGGGGACGATTATCCACCTGCCACGATGCAAATGATCTGTCCTAATTTCTTGGTGGACAGCTCGGCCTTGTCTTCACTTCCTTCATTTTTGTCGGGATGAGAAACAGTTTGTCCCCGATTATACGTTCATCTACATTCAACTTTAGTCCATGATTGTCGTGGCCCATTTCTCCTTTAATCCTCATCATCTCTCCCACCCTCTCATCCTCATCCTTTTGTCTCTCTTCTTTTCTCTCCCTCAAGCCTCCTCGTCCTTCCCCGCCTCCCTTCCCCTTGTCCCTTTTTTCCCTCTCTCCCACCACGCAGAGCCCCGCGGTTACTTTCTGACTTGTGTTGAGTTTAATAATCGTTAGGAAAAGGCCCCTAATGAATAAAGTCGTTCGGACTAATTGCTCGCAGTGTTTCAAGATACAATAAGCGTGGAGGGGAATGAGAAAAAATGAGAATGTGGACATTAAATAGCTTGTTGGTGGATTTTTAAAGGAGTAATTAGAAGCACTTACAGCAGGACGACCGCACACGGCTTGTTTGTTGTTTCTTGCAGGACATGATAAATCTTTTGGTTGATGGAGCGAGATGGTGCCAAGCCGCAGAAAACAGAGTGCGGTTAAAAGTGGAGAGAAAAAGAATTTCAGGATCGTTCGGGTAGAAAATAAGACCACCAGGGATGGAGGGGTGGGGGGTGTAATTCTCGCTGTGATCTGGACATTTGACTGTGTTAACCATAATAGCTACTTTATTTAAAGTCCACAGCCACAAGAAAGACAAATGTGTTTGGTGAGGGGAATTGTAAATATCATTTAGATTTTAAATCTCTAACCACATTAGTGTTTTCTGGTCTCTTTAAGCAGTGATTGGTTCCAGAGGCTCTCATGCCAGTGTTGTTCATGACTCAAATAAATACATTATATGGGATTATATTCACACACACACACACACACACACACACACACACACACACAACAAACCTCAGTCAAACCTCAGTCAGGCCAAGAATTGAAAGTTGTTCCCTCAACAGAAAATTGTACGAGTTGTAAGGTGGGGACCCTGTCACTTTGGATCAAACATATTAGTAGCCACCTAAGTGCGGGTGGACAGGTGTAGCTTAGCCCCGGGGCAATACAGTGTCTGGGGAGACTGCTAGCAGAGCTGTGTGTGTGTGTGTGTGTGTGTGTGTGTGTGTGTGTGTGTGTGTGTGTGTTGTTTTGCTCCAAATGCTCTCAAAGGAGAAAGCAGGTGTATTGATTTTCAGCACTCGCCATAGAATGGAGCCAGATATTGGCATTAAACCCTTTTGACGTGTCGCTCCCAATGAACACCGCATTGTACACTTGATGTGACACACAAGTAAAGGACTTGTCTTCAAGCAGCTTTGTGGATCATCATAAAGCACCTGCAGTAAAGGCACATTAAGAGAGAGTGTGTGTGTGTGTGTGCACACGTGGAGCAGCACCCCTGCAGGATTCTCTCTCTGAGCCGAAACACAAACACACTCACTGCTCAACATGACAAAAATCACCCAGACTTAAATAAAAATACACACATCCAAACATTTTTATTTATCATACCTGCACATTGTGCACAGCCGTACCTCTGCACCTGATAAGCCAGGCATGCAAAATGGGCCGCCTCTTCACGCTAAAACATGGCCTAAAGCGCTCTCTCTCTTTCCCTCTCTATTCATCTTTTTCTCCGATCCTGGCGTTACCAATTGGAAGAAACCGATGTTTCCTGTTGCCTCACATCCTGGCTAAATTTGTTTGCCCTTTGATGTACCTTTCTCGAGTGGCGACCCGTATCCCTTCGCCAGGAACGACCGCAATGAGAAATGCACATGGATTTCAAGTTCTTTTGTTCCCTAGCAACAGTAGACGGTGTTGTCCCCCCCCCCCCCCCCCCATCTTCATGGCAGTGTCCGCGGTTTCACTGATGCCCTGGTGAACGTAATGCCACCTATGCTAAGATTGCTTTTCGAGCCTGACAGGGCGTGAGGATGGGGGGAGGTGGGGTTACCACTGGGTTTGAGTGTCCATCAGGGAGATGATGGGATAGGACGATGGAGTGAGGGGGTAGGGGTTATGGGTAGTGGCTGATGGCCATTTGGCTATTACTTAAGCAAGCAGTCATGTCAAGAGCTTCAATACGACAGGACCACTACTCTCATCTGCATCTGGTGCTTTCATTTCCTTCTTTTCCCAATCTGCTATTGTGCAGACAGCCATGGTTTTATTTCCTTGAGATTTTGAAACATTTATTGTCGGAGGAACTACTTTCTCCAAAAGAAATAGTCCTTTTGTATCTGTCAGCTGGATGCTCAGTGGATTATCCAGAGTAAAGGGTGCAGTGTCTCTGGAAAACGATGATGCATTTAAAAAAAAAAAGAATTTAAATGCAGCTCTTTAATGCTTTAAGCACCACAAATGAAATCCCATTGACCTCCATTGTATTGTGGCAGCAGCAAGAATTACAGAAATGGAAAACGGCGACTGCCACCCCCAACACTGAATGAAATGAAGCGTTAAAACCCTACATTAACACTGATGAGTCACTGTTCTTCATAATGCGCACACACCAACACACAGACTCACACAAAAAAACAGCTACACACTTGGGTAAGCACTCTGTAAAAACCACAGTTTTACATTTATTTGTGTAACATGTAATTTACTTTTTTTCTTACTCTCCGTTTAGCATATTTTCTGCCCTAGAATAAAATAATGCAGGATGCCATATGTATGAGCATCAGGCCAAGTGTTGTTATTTGCTCAGCCCCCGTGGCGGGCTCCATTCGAGGAGACTCCCTGCGATGGATAGCTGCCATACTTTAACCCCAGGAGCAAGGCTGTAATGTACAGAAGGTACAGACAAACCTTTCATCGCTGTTTTCCAGCCTGTGGGATTCAGAGCTGGGTCCCCCGTTTTCCGCTCTGCATGGAGGCCTGCTGTAATTCAGTGAGAGCCAGATGTCGAGACAGGCAGGCCACCTCATATACAGATGGGTATTTACTGTACGGTTCAGATTATCATTTGCCGTTGGCGAGTAAATACAGATCTCGTAACTGCAGTAGGTGACGCGTGTGCCCTTCACCACAGATCTGTTCATGTTTGGAGCAGGTGGTGACAAATAAAAAACAAAGGTCCTCAGTTCTCATTCAAGGTCTCATGTGAGCTACCTGTCAACACAATGCAACACACACATTAAACCCAATCAGCTGTGCAACGAAATCGGAGGGATAATAGTAATCAGTGCATGTAGTGTAGACATGGACTGATCAGGTTGTGATATTCGTGAAATATAGTTTTTATTCTGTTGAGAAACTGCAACTTCACTGTTATGTAACAGAGCTACAGTTGATCTCATCTTTTAGTAAAGTAGGTACATTTTATTTATAAAGCACCTTTCAAAACCAAACTTACAAGGTGTTGTACAAAACAAACATTAAGATAAAAAATAGGAAAAACACAAACAATAGAAAAATAAAAACACCCCAGAGGGCAACCAAAAACCATGGAACCAGAATGACTAGACCAAGTTAAAATATTTAGGGAATAAGTGAGTTTTTAACAACCCCGTGAAAATGTTGACAGGCTTTTTTATAACTTAGAATGTGTGGTGACCGATGAAGATTGGCCAATACAGTTGTAATGTGTGACCTGTTCCCTGTTTTAGTTAAAAGTCTGGCAGCTGCATTTTGGACCATTTGGAGCCGAGAAACAGAAGAGCAATTCAAAAGTTGTGATTAACTAATTACGAATAAGACCTTTTTTTTTTAGCAATGTTTGGTAATTGGAAGAAACAGGACGGAAACCGCTTTCTTTATGTGACCCTCGAAATTCACACGTTTTTCAATTAAAACACCATCAACTTAAAGAGATCACAGCACTTAACTGAGCTTTCTGTCGTGTTGGTTCAGAGGGATGGTCAGCCAAAGGGTGAACAAGCATGGTACTAGTTACAACAACTTCAGGCCATTAAAGGGGATCTCGTTTGAGCAGCTTTAATTCCATTGCCGTGAACACCGGTTGATGAATCGAGCTAGTTGCTTTAGAGACAAGTGGCAATAAAAAAAAGAGCGTTTCTAATGTTTTCATGGCAAAAAGGAGGCCTGGCTGCGAGAGCCTTGAAATAAAAACAACCCTCCCTTTGTTGATATCAATTACCAGGTGACTGTTAATCAATTGCAGTGACGGCATAATGATTTGTTGTCAGATGTTTGAGGAATGAGCAATGGCGGCCTGAGTTGATTTTCTCCTTTTCTCCCCCCCCTTTTTTGGGTTCCGGTTGACATTTCCCTCTCAAGACAAAGACAACGTGAGGTAAACAGTCTCCTCTCCCTCTTGGGTTGGTTTCATCTCTATTTGAATCCCCCTGTTGTTGGGAAACTCTTTCTTTTTAAGTAACAGAGGAGGAATCTGATTGTTCTTTTGCTCTGTAATTTTCTACTGATGGCTCTGCCAGCTCCGTCTGCATCCACAAAAGCCTGCTTGACAACTCGACAATTACCGCCATTCAATCGGGATGAAAATGCCTCTGCTGGTGCTTGTTGTTGTTTCATTGCTGTGCGAGCCATCCAAATCACAGGGCATTAAATGCTTCATGGTGGATGTAGATCCAGATGCAGTTCAGCACACCTTTTTCTAAAAAGTACCTTATGCTGCTGTGATTGATTGGTTCATCGAGGCACAATAATCACTGGGATAAAAAGCAGCTCAGAAATGCATCTTTGTCGATGGCAATGAAGACCCGAAGTTGGAAAAATCCCTCACCACTCAGCAATTGAGCTGATATGTTTGCTGAGTGGTTTCATTCATTTCCTGTTCCCTGATACACAGATAAAGAGTCTTATTTAATGGTTAGTTAGTTTTGATTAAGAATTAATGGGGCTTTCAAATATAGTTCAGTGATAAGGTAAAAGTAGTTGATCAGGATACTGGAACACCTATCACGTGCTATCAAGAGCTCAGCCTCTCTGTCATGGCTAAATAAACAAGTTGGTTGTCATTATCATAACAAAACACACGTGTATTACTTTGGAAAGTGCCGTACCAGTTGTTTTCCATGATAGACCTCAACTTTGACTGGTCCTCCTCCCTCACACTGCTCCATTATGCTGCTGTCTCCAGAGCAGGAGCATAGTTCTATTTGGAGCCCAGCAAAGCTCTCAGCTAATGCCCCCAGGGATGCCGCATCATATCTGGCCAGGAGCGATGCAGAGACGTCTAGTGGTGGAGGCTTTGTGGCTTGCCTTTTACCAGCACATCTGGCTCCAGAAGATTAGTGCGCCACTGGACCCCAGGAAAATACACATCACGTGTACTTTAAAGAAGACAAAAACAACAAGCCTCCGAAATGCTTTCCAGAGCAGTTTGCCAGGGAAGAAATAAAGCACCGCCATAAACAGATTTGAGTAAGTCAGGAAATGAATGCAAATATAAATGTAAATATGCAGAAATTAGATTTTCCTGAGAACAGGGAGTTAATCAAGTGGAAGATGCTCTTAAAACATGCCATCAGTCGCCTGGGGTTCCTCCATCGTCTCACTTGCCCTCTAATGTCTCTCAGCACTTTAGGCTTTTAATGCACGTCTTTGAAAAATGCTCGTCTGACCAGCGCATCCATTTTTCCTTTCCTCCTTAATGACAATTGTGTATTTATCTATCCCTGGTTTGCTGCGCCGCTAGTAAATAATACACTCTAGAATGATGAACAACCCATCGTTGGACATGTTACGGTAGCCTCGTAATGAACTGAAGTCATTTGTGTGGCAGTAATTACACACTCCTCTGATTAAAGATGGCTATGGTGGATAGTATTTGGGTAATTATTCCCTTTTGCTCAATGTGATAAGCTCATAATGTCCAGTCGGGGGGAGGGATGGCGAGGAAGTTAATGACATGCTAAGACTGGTTGTAGTGAATATCCAGTCGCTTTTCCTCAATCATTCACTCCCTTGGCCTCTGTCGCCCATGCAGCACGAGTGACTATCTTTGTGTGTAGTGTCCCAGCATGTCGGCACTAGCCAGGCCAACGTAATTGCTACCAAAATGGCCTGGTTGCACTGGGCCCTCAATATATGAATGCTTATGACAGCTAGCCTTAGTTCTTTGGGGTTAACACGAACACGTGACTGCCCCTCCAACAATGCTAATTAACGTCAGCTCTTTTTTCCCCCTCTTCTTCCTCTAATTCCGTGCTCCATGGTTGACCTAATCCCTCTCCTTATCCCTACTCGCTGTTTGTAATTAACACTTGCCTCCCTCATCTCTCTATTTAGCTACTCTGTCAACTTTGCCTGCTCTCGCCTCAGCCGAGGGCCCGTCTCTCCTCCAGCAGCGCGCTCCTTGATCTTCCCTCCAGAGTGGCATCCTCCCATCTCGCCAGAGGTTTTATTTTCCTCATCCCAGCCCCACCCCCCCCCTTCATTCATCCATCACCCCCTCGCACACAAACATCCATTTGGTACAACAACATGACCCCAAAGACACAGTTGAGACACAGGGGAGCGGGGAGCTCGTGATGTTAGTGATCAGTCAGGTTCATTTCGAATCTTTCTGGCATTAAGGACTCTACGGGCTGAGCAGAGCTGGCACGTTACCTGTCATACCTGCTTCAGTTTTCACCTCAAAGCTCTGAATGTGCCCGGTAGCGGCTTCCCCTGATGTAGAGGTCATTGTGTTGTGTCGAGCAAATGTTTGTCATCTCCATGTTCCGTACGGAGGTTGAGCAAAGGGTTATCATGTTGACAATGAAGAATCTTAGCCAGCCAGGCGTGAAATGAGAGAAACAGGGTAACCGCTGCTCCCCGGCCACTCAGGAGCTATCGCGTCACAAACCAAGACCTAACGTCTCCAAAAGCCTCTGTCACAAATAACCCCCACTCCTCTCAAGGCAACTTGTCCAGCTATATAATTAGTCAAAAAGAATCATAGTTGGTTACTCAATTAGTCCTGCAAAGTCATCCTTCATAAGTGCTGCAGTGTGAATGTCAATTTGCTCAAAATATCCGTCTTGCATTGTACTGAATAGACAAATGTTTTCATTTTAGCAGGTTGTATTTCTTTTGTATTTTTTTTGAGCAGGATTACACAAAACTACTGAAAAGATTCTCACAAAATGTGGTGCAAGGGTGGGACATGGGCCAAGAAAGAACCCATTATGTTTTGGTCGTTATTTTCTCAATCACTTTCATTAACATTGTGTGATAAGGTTTTCTGTTTCTTTTCACCAATTTCTCAGAGAATAATTCATGAATCTTGATAAGAAAAATCTGTATGACATATTTAGGGGATTAATATTTATGAGTGTGTGCAATTTAATGTAGCTTGATTAGGCTACTGTTCTACCTTGGCGGAGGTATACGCTCTATTGTAGTTATTTTTGGGCTGGACACGATCAACCTCATGGTTTTTGTTCCTAAGTGGCTCTAAAATGCAGCTGTTTTTTGTATTGGAAGTCAGAACTGAGGAAACTGTTTGTCTGCTTTTAGCTTATGAAGTTGTGCTCAGTGCTTTACCTGCTCAGTTGAGGCTTGTACCAAATCCAGTGAAACAGGTTCAAATGCAGTTTCATATGGTTGCCCTTTAGGACTTGGAACGGTGACAACCTGCACCATTTAAAACTCCAAAAAACAAACAACAAAGGAAAAAAAAAAAACAAAGTAAAGACCAAGACGGACACAGAGTCCTGCCAACAGACCAGAGTCCAATGCCCACAGAGGGGTGCTGTGGGGCGCCATCTCAGACAGAGTGCAGCACAGGGAAAAAAGAAGAAAGCAAAGCAACTGGGCAGTGAGAGGTGGCCCCGGTTTATCGGCTGCGGCAGGCTTGGCGCAGACTCCCAGCGCTCTGGGGGAGCCCAGCGCTACCGTTTTAATGAATGTAAACGAGGACGGAGGGGACTTCCGTCAATGCTTAGCAGCGCTTCGGAAGATGCCAGAAACAGGGGCTCCACAAGCCATGGCGGACCTGGCAGCAGCCGTGGCACATACCCAGGAGAGAGGCGCCAGGAGCCGTTTGTTTGACAAGGCCCAGAGATGGAGCTCATGCTAAGAACAGAGGGGCTTTGTAGTCACGGCCAGATATGCTGGAGCACAGACGGGCACATGCACTTGCACATATGGAGAGAAACTAAAATTTGTTCCACACACTTGATGGACCTACAAGCTTACAGTACAGATAACGAACACAGTTCTAGATGTATTTGTGCATTCTCACACAAGCGCACACTCTTAAGTTTTGAATATACAGGAGTTGCATGAGCTCCTCGATAATTTTCTTTGACATGCTTACACCAAGAGAAGAGAAAAAAGTTGTGCAGATTAAACCATACAGACAAGCAATCTCTTGCATATGTGCATGTATGTGTGTGTGTTATGCACGAATCCCTCTTCAGGCTGTGGTCATTTTCCTGTCATGATTTAAACAGTTGTTCCAAGGCCTCTTCCAGCCACCCATCCACCACCCCTCCCGAGCCCCTTCCCGCGCTCTTCTTCTCCCTCTCATCTCGCCGAGAATGAAAGTGACATTTTTGAGCCTGCATCCCTCAACTCGCACTCCTCCGTGCTGCGGCTTGACAGCGGCACATTCAAGGCAGTGTCAGGCAGAAATTACACTGTCTGTGAAGCTCAGTAACGAGGCAAGGGATACAGACGTGCCGAAGAACAAGCACACCCTGGAGCTGTGAGAGTCAACCTTCGCCTTTGAAGAGTGATGAGGAGTAGTGGGAAGAATCAAGTGGATGAAATGAGAAGGAGTGTTTGTTTTCACACGGCAGTTTATGGAGTCTGCTTCATCTGATATTTGAAGATTGCAGGTTCAATACAAAGTGTGCGCAGTCTTTTAATTTACTACAAGTGCAATTTCCCCTTAGTGCTAACACTTTGATTAAATCAAAAGACGCGGATGCGATTTTGATATTGTGTCACATAAACACAGCTCGCATGTGACAGGCAAAGATACTGAGAGCAGTTGTACCCAGTGCGTACACACACACACACACAGCCACACTTCCAGACAACAGCTCTATTAACTATGTAAATGACTGGATGACATCATAGTTCGCAAAAGGTCAAAGTAACTGCACAGCTCCTGCAGCTCCACATCACTGACAGATGACACTGAGACGGCAGGACAGTTTTGTCAGTGCGCTGCCTGTGTGATGCTGACTGTCACTCTCAGCGGTGGCACTGTTGCTCATGTGTTTTCGAAGGTTGTGTTCGCAATTCAAACTAATGCACCACCCTTAACCTCCATCTGATTAGGGCCAGTTTGGAATATCCAAATGATTCAGAAATCTGCATAATGTTGTGACTACAGCATATTTACAAATGCGAGGGGGAAAAACAGCAATCTGTAAAGGATCTTGGAAGAAAGAGAAAAATGTGGAAAGTAGGACATCTCTTTTTTTATGGCAGGGTAGCAATATCATCCGAAGGAGGTGTTGCATATGTGGCTCTTCCTTATCTGGCAGTGAATGTGCTGTTGAGTCATTCCCTTCTACTCTGAGTCAAATCATGTGCTACATACTGCAGGCTGGCCTTAATGGAAGATTCTTACCCAACCCTCTGCCCGTGACGAGCCATCTCCCCAGCCAAGCTGCAACTGCTACTCACACAACTCGTGACACGGCCTAAGAGGGGAGCCAAATGTAGGCACAGGGAGAGCAGTGTGCGCAGATAGTGTGGGGGGGGGGCAGTGGATGCCATGTCTTTAGCCTCCTAAAAAAGAAACCAAAAAAATCAGTGGCATATTCCTGCCGCCATGGAAACATACCTTGTCACTGCACCTGCCCCCCCCGCCCTCTGCATTCGGTGTCAAGCCTGAAGTGGCGCGGGGGGGGGGGGCATGTTTGATTAGACAACGATAGAGAGAGACAGGAACATGAGAGAGATTACACACCCTGGGATGAGGCTAGAGTTACAGTCAGCTGAAAGGGGGTTGGTGGGGGGGGGTTGTGATGGTGGCATGGGAAAGTGAAGCCAAGCTCGGACCTCCACCAGAGAGAAGCATCATGTGCGAGGGAAATTAAATGGGGGGCACTCGAGTTCAAAGTTTCCATGGGTGAATCAGTCAGCTGGTGTAAGAGACATGTTAATGTTCAACACCCCCGTCTGCACTGTGTTAAAACTGTTACCAGGGCTGTAACTTCAGGGGAATCAATGACGATGCCGATGCAAAAACATAACAAGGGGGGCAAGAGGACACCACGTTTGCAGGTGTCGGCCGGTTGCAACAAACCCACTTATGTCGTCCTGCAGACACAACAAACTTTTTAAGAAAATCGAAGCCACTAATTTCATATTTATTTTTGTTTTCAAATGTGTCTCTTGACCACACAAATAACCTATAGCCACTGCAATGAAAGTAGCAGTATTTTCTATGGCTCCTTGTGTTGGCTGAGTGTAAATGGAGATCTATGATGCATGTGCCCCCCACCCAGCACCTCCTGATTGTCCAGCCTCCCCTTTCCATATTGTGGATGGAGTTTCAATCCCATGACTGAGCTGCCAGTGTGGAATCGGAAAGTCTGCTAACACTGGTTGAGTCTCTTCCAACTGAGTGTGCATGTGCGTGTGCGGTAGGGTATCAGTTCCTGCTCTGCTCCACATGTAGGCACGCAACATTGGGCCGCCCCCTCCTCCACACACACACACACACACACACACACACACACACACACACAGGCACATGTCACCCCTGTCTGCTTCCTAATGGTATGCCCTACTCTTCCACTGCAAAGCGAGACCATGAATGGGCTGGAAAAGTGGGGCCCCACAGAAGTGTGTTGCCTTGTGACGTACTCAGCACAGGAGAAACTTGAATGGGACAGTTGCATGGAGAAGCTAAGGGACAGAACATCTAAGAAAAATATCTTGGAGTTAGTATTAAACTGAAGATTCACACTTGTGAAAGTGGCCTAGATGCATTGGGAGCATTTACATTTTACCCATCCAAGAAATCTGCAAGTGCTTTTAATTATTCAGCATAAACCTACTGAACCTTCTGTGTTCCAGACAGTGCTGTAATTGATTGCAACTTTCAAACGTTCATAAGTTAGTGTCAAACCAATGCTCAATGGGAAAGAAAGCCAACATGTTCAATCAGCACGTCCCTGGGATTGACATTGAGATGTGGTGCGCTCCATTGTTTTTGACGGAGCGTTCTCTTGTAGCTGCTCGAGTCGGAGCTGGAGAAGCTTCCGTGTTACCGTTGGGGATCTGCCCTTGCCCTTGGTGGACGTGTGTTTTAAGACAGCCGGGCAGCTGTTGGTGCCGGCTGGAAGAGCTGCTTTAGAGGCAGGGGTCCATCCCGTAAATGGAGCCGTGCGGTTCTGATGGATCAGCACATCAGTTCCCCTCCTGCAGGGTCAAACAAATGGAGGGTAGCACGGAGCCCGTATCAGTCACGTTGAAGGGAGCAGGGGAGGGAGAGGTAGAACAGGATGAGGGGAAATAGTCGTTCTTTTAGAGGCATGACTCATTCACAAAATTTTGGAGAAACTTGGTCTTTAGAAAGACAAAACCTTAGTTGCCATAACAACAAAAAGGTGAATTATTAATGAAACTAAATACCAGAATTTTCCATTCTTACGCATCGAGTAGTTTTGGAAAAAAGCTGTCATCCTCTTTTTCATAAAACATTAAAATAGTCACTTGAGCGCCACAAAATTTTTCACTGAAGCTGCAGAACTTCGATATTCCCTTGTCAATCATTGCTTTTATTACAACAGTAAATCATTGGCACTGCTGACCTTTGCATCCTGTGACTAAACACGGGATGTACAGTATGAGCTTTAAAGCCGTATAGCAAAGCAAAAAATGCAGTCTGCTTTTTAAGTATTGTTTCCATGTTGTTAAATATTATCCTGTTTGCTAAACCTAAATCCAGGGAGGTGAAGGAACACATGTAACATTTACCAAAGGGCATACACTTGTAGATTGTATAAAATTAAGCATATTCATCAAAACTATGTGCACTAAAGAGTAGGTATTTGATGTAAGACTTCCTTGCTATTTATTTAAGTTACTCCTATATTACATTAAAAAAGTGGTGTTCTTATGATTTTGAAGACCATTAGTGACGATTTGTGTCACTAATAACTTCTCTGTTTTAATAAATTTCACTTACCTTCCCCTTTAATTCGTAACCCCTCAGTAAACCGTTGTCAATCACCTGCATGGCTGAACTAAAAATTAAATATGAAACCAAAAATCGCTTACAAACATGATTAAAGGTTTAGATACATCAAAATATTTGGGGAATAAAAACTCTGCTGTCTTTTATCACATATTACCTTCCCCGTTTATTTTTATGCTGGTGGAAACTGCAAAATGAATCGACATCTTTAATGGGAATATGCGTTGATATTGATTAAGTGTTTATATCCTTTTAATGGATCATATCAGAATATGAAAGTTAGAAAATGTCTAATTGCAATTCAAAAATGTCCCCAAAAAGAAATTCCTTCTTGTGATGAATGGAGGCAAAAATTGAACTAAACATTTATAATGTAATCAAGTCATGTTAGTTTTTGTCAAGTCACAATCCATCACTTTTAAAGACTGGAGGTTGAATATTTTTCATTTAGGTGGTTCAGCAGGTGGAGCTCTCCCTGTGCTGACCCAGCCACCAGTCTGCTGCTCTATCCATCCCTCCATCTCTCGTTCTCTCCATAATCAGCCAGTAATTTCTGTTTCATCATCGGGTCCCTGTCTGTATAAATCAAGAGTCCCATCTATGAAACATATCTTTTTGATAAAGCTGTCTCTTCATCAAGGTCTTATGAAGCTCCCTTAGTAACCATATTTATTTGTTCTCTGAGTATTTTCGGCCCACGTGGACGTTTCTGTTTTTCTCCCCTCCTGTTTTTTTCTTTTTGAAAGCAAGACAGAAATGGATCTATGGTAATCATATTCCATCTGTGACACCGCGCTCAGTCCATTACTATACACTATCCTTGCTTAACCCTGAGAATGTCTCTCTCCCAGTCTCGCTCTCTCTCCAATCGTACCTTAATTGTGCTGTTAGGGAAGCAGAATCTAATTCCGAAAAAAGCATCTACACGCTTACCCTCCCTACTATCTCTCTTTCCATTCTCCAGCCTCCCAGCATGCACACACACACACACACACGCAAACTTTGGTCGACGACAACTCCTAGAAAGCAAACAGGCCTTTGGCTGGAGGAGCCAGATAGGAGCTGGTAGGCTCCCACCAATCCTTTATCTGAGCCAGCGCTGCACATCAATAACACAAACATCCCCCTCCAACCCCCCAACCCATCCTCCACCACCACCATTCTTCCTCCCTACATCCACTGTCACCAAACACCCTCCCCCCTCCTCCTCTCCCTCCAGCTTGTACTCCTCCACTTTTAATCTTTCAAAACAAAACGGCAAAGCCCCCTAAGAGAAACTGCATCAAGCTGAGGAAGTGATAAACCAGTCATTTTTTTCATTATTATTATTTTCATTTGTGTGAAGTGGAGTTGGGCTGGTGGAATTATTTCCACATTTCAATGTGTTTTTTTTTTTTGCAGGTACTGTCCTGGGCTTATGCTAATAACCTGTTGATCTGTGCCTCTGCTTTGTGCAGCTTCTGTCAGCTCCAGCGCCGCTGCACACAACCGGGCAGACAGGCATAAACATCAGTCACGCAAATATTTTTTAAATGCCATCCTGTTACTCGGGTGAAAGCTTTTGTTGTGGTGTTTGATTCTTGCTTTGATTGCACTTTTTTTGTGTCTAGTGCGGCCTTTTATGATGATGAAGAGAGCAGTGATTTTTCATCCCTTGTAATGGAAGAGCGATAGCAGCACGTATTTACCCTGCAATCATCTGGATGCAGCTCTAATTGCAATGCGGGTTGTTTGATCTCCGGACCCTGTATCCAGTGAAACTCAAGAAACATGCAAGATAGTAAAAGTTGGGGGTTTTTGCATATGCACACACACACACACACACACACACATACACACACGGAGAGATGAAACATCAATTTGTCTTTATCTTCACCTCCCACCACCTTCAATTTCATAATACACATTTGTATTCCCTATTCTGGCTTAGTTAAAATGATATTTCCTTAAAACGGTGTGTGCCTCTTCATGTTTGCGTAGCTCTGGGGTGTTTGCCTCAGGGAGAATAAACACTACAAGACTTCCTGCAGACTCTGTGCACTTAGAAAAGGTCCTGTCTCAGCCAGATGTGCAGCAATACTCCCAGAAAGCCTCTGAGTGAAAATGTAGAATCCCCTTTAAAAGTGTGTCGCATAAATTGAGCATAAAAGACATATCCATGCACTTTACATGACCCAAAAAGCAGGCAACATGCCACAGTGAGGGCACAGGGTCTCGCTCTAACTTTACTGAATCAATAGTGCAGGCAAAATGGCAGACTAATCAACATTCCATTATTACTATTTGCATATTTGATCCAGGATTTGTTCAATGGATTATACATATTACCTGCATGATGTTTAATTGCCTTTTTAATAGACTCTGTGATTAAACAAGGAAGTCAGAGTAGTCTGGTGGAAGACGATGGCAAAATGGGGAAGAAAAAAAAAAAAACAAGTGCAGGAAAATCTTATTAGAACAAGTTTCTTGTGTCCTCCGGAAAAGCGTCTGAAGGTGGTGGAATTAAATAAAGCAGAGATCCGTCTTGTGATAGAGGCGGCGGTGGCTGTTCAAAATTCATTCATTTGCCTGGTATTTGTTTAAGGAGATTGAAGAGGAGGCTGCTTGTTTCCGTCACCGCATAGTTTTATATCTTATCATGTTTTGACAGATGAGGGACGCAAGGCAGCGGAATGCACACACGTGGAAAATTGTTGCGTTGTGGGGGTGCAGATGACTGAAAGTTGGTCTTAAGTTGAAACATTTCTGGGGCTTTTGGGTGAAATCACACGGTTGTAGAGAGGTTGACCTCTAAATACACACGATGAACATCAGCTGCATCCAAACTGCTTCAGACTGTCTGATGCACTTCGAGACGATATACTTTGATATGAACTCCCCCCCCCCCCCCAAGTTCAAAAGAATATTCAAATTTCAAATTAAAAGTGACACCTCTATTTTGCAGTGGAAGAAGAAGAGGGAGACTGAAAGCTAATAGCCAAACTAACATTAAGACAGAAATCCAGCACAGGATGCTAAGCACTGACAATGACTCTCTTAGTCCATGAACAATGGACTTTTTAATCTTCAGTCGTGTTCGAGCCAAGATGGAGGTAACCCAAGTCCCAGAGTGGGCTGAGTGTCAGGGACACAGTGCGTTTGAGGATAGGTATGGTTATCTGATCGTATATCTCAATGCCATATACATTCTTTGGTATCAGAGCAGACTCGAGTCCACTGTATGAGTGTTAACAGCTTGATCTGGAGGCCAAAGATACACATGCACAAATAGGCACAGTGCAAAAACTGTTGATGCACATATGATAGACATATATATAGATATATCGAAAATATATTGGTACATTTTTACGACGTGTTCGCACTCTGCTGATCTGTCAAGAAGCATCTCCTAACAAGGCAAAGTTTAAAAAGAGAAAAAAAAAAAGTCTCTGTGAGGTCACCCTCTCCTACAGTCAGCGGCCAGTCACCTGCTCTCATTAATAAGGAAATTAATGTTGCATTCCGTTTCAATTAACCTTCCCCGGCTACAGGAGCACGACTGGGAGGGAGGCCCAGGCACCCGCCGAGGTCAAGGTAATTGAATCAGAGGTACAATGATGACAAGGCCAAGGAGTTGTTGCTATGGCGTTGGGGGCAATTGTTAACCCGTCATTAGGGTGGAGGTTGAGACTGCTGTGTATCAGGGTGTTGTTTTGCGTTTCAGCGATGTGACAGTCAACATCAGCAGGATCAGCGATTTGATAGCATAGGGCTGAGCGGTGAAAACGAGAGATCGAAAATCTGTCTTAAATATCTTTGGTATTTGTCAATCCCATAAAAAAAACAGGGTGGTACCAAACTAGGAGTCAGGATTTGTATTTTCTATTTTTGTGAAGAAGTTTAGAAATAGCAGATATGTGTCCTAAGTTTTGTCCACGTAAAGCAGTAATACATCCGTGTTCTTGGTATCTCACACCACAGGAAATGTTGTCACAACCACCAAGCCAAATTTGAATGATTTAAAAAAATATCACCAACTATATTAAATTAGATTTAAAAATTGTTGAATTCTTTGCACTACTCTACTCTGAAATACAGTGGGTGCCTCCACTCCAGGTATTTTTATTGCGCCTAACCCCTTAATTATGTCAACGCTTATTTTACACTACTTTCTACTGGAGAAATGTTTTGGCAGAATGCAAAGTTTGTAATTTATCATGTTGTAGTTCTTTCTCACTGATTATCACGCTGTAATAAAATAACTAACATGACCAACGTGGAACTAAAGTACGCTCGGCTGTGGGAAAGACTGCGGATACTCTCTTTGTCTGTGGTTTGAAAGATAATGTTGCATTTCCTTGGTTACTCTCTACTTGGCTTCTTCACCTTATCTTCAATGATGGTGAAATCGAAGTAATTCTGAGACTCTAATATTCCTTAATATCCGTCGTACTTGACAAAGGTCTCAAATTTCATCTATTTTGATCTTGAAAAGTCTGCAGCAAAACTGTGTCAAGCATTCTTTGACTAACAGCTTTCACACCGGCCCTAATCAACTGTACTAACAAGGAAAAAGGATCAGACTTTGTTTTAACTGAACCAACAAGTGAGGAATCATTGCTCACAATCATAAGCACACTAGGAAACCTGCACTTATTGGTGGGCACATACTGCTGACGATTGTGGGTAGAGGTCGGTTGGACTGGAGGAAGATGGTTTGGCACCATTCACCAGTAAATCCCAGTTGAACCCTAGCATCTAAAAACAACATTAATATGCACATAAACTGCATGTTTGAAACATAAAGCAGATTATGTTGTTTGTTTGTTTTTATGAACAACAGGATCCATTTATAATGAACATATCTGTGAAATGTACCCACGGTGTATTTCATTTGTTTTTCCTCCATGATCCTGTCTCAGTGGAGAAGTCTTTGGGCTCTGGGGTCCCATTCTTTGCCCCAAACTGCTCCTAATGAATTTTGTGCAAATATATAATGTATTCCAAAAAAACTAAAATCTAAAGGTATTTGGCAAAGTAAATGAGTCATATATAAACTTATTTTGTTGAAGAGGTTGCCTCATATTGCATAAATGACTAATTTAGTTACCTACTTCCTGCTTTGTCTTATTTACTTTTATTTTACAAAATACCTGTTGGTTCAATTGTCAGTGGTCTGATTTATTAGTCTTACTCTTTATGTTACCATAAAATGTTTTCCTCCGTTATCCACCTCTTTCTTTGGCTCTCTCTCTCCTCCGGTGTGTTCTCGACGATGGTTGTCTGCTCCTCGAATGCACTGCTGAGCATTGGCCAACAGTAAAACACACCTGGGTGTGTCCAGCCATCTGATGAATGACCCTGCAGCTGGCGGTCGGATCGATGCGACGTGTGTGTGTTTGTGCGCGCACACGCTTCGACATGTCGGGGGGGGGGATGGGGGTAGTGGTGGCCTGAGACGAGCAGGCGCATTCTGCTGAGCTGGAAATCCCATTAAATCCCCGCTACCACACACACACACACACACACCGACACATGCTTGTCTGAACACACTCCTACCTCCGCTAACACACATTAGTAAACGCACCCACTAGCTATGTCTCTACTGAGCCCAACAGTGTACTTAAACCCAACAGCGACTCTGCCTTTGTTGTAAGAGGTCAGCTATAACTCCCCTGCTCTCCTGCACTGAACCAACCAGAGAGACATAAAGCCACCGCTCTTCCCTCGCCGCCTTAACACAGCCAGGCAGCACCCTCAGATCCTGTCTGTTCTGTCAGGGAAATGTCAGAATGCCTTTAACGGCAGAGCTCAAGCAGCACAATATGTTTGTAGGTGTGTGTTGTGGCGTAGTGATATGGATACTATGACTCATGTCTCTGCAGTCGCCCAGCAGGTCTTTCTGGCAACATGTAGCTGTGTGCGTGCATGTGTCTGTTTGTGTTGTGTTGTGTAAGCAGCCACCTTGCCGCCCTTACGCCTGTGCTCCGAGTGTGCAGCATTGGCATTCGAAATAATCTCCTTCTATCTGTCTCCGTGTGCTTATCCCCCTCTCACTTGATCCCTTCTTTCCGTCCTTGTCTCTCTTTCTGCCTTACACTTTCAATCCACCGGTTTCCCCTCCATCCCTCTTTTGTGTACCACTGTCTTTTGTTGATCTCGATTCATCTGTCATCTCTCCCCCCCTCTTTCACCCCTCTCTCCATCCAGGGGCCCCCAGCGTGACATTCTATCTCTGACACATCATGCATGTCCCGCTCCGATGATGCCTGCACACTGACAGATCAGCCACAATGTGTGTCATCTGACTAGAGGAGGGAGAGGAAGAAGGGAGGGGAGTAGAGGGGACAGCTAGACAGGGATGATCAACCACTCCCTCCATCACCTACGACTGGCCAGTCCAACCACAACAACCTCAACAGAAGTGTTGTTTTCCAAATTACCAGAAACGGCTCTTAAGCTGTACATATATTGTGCACCTATATAAATGATGTTGTCAAACTCCACCTTACACTCTACGAGTAAATCGTCTGATATGTGAAGCCAAAGCTCACGATTTATGTGCTCGCCCTGTGCGGTCCGATCGTCTGACGCAACCTGATTGCTCACACTAAACGTCAAAGTTGTTTTGAGGGTTTTTTCAACAAAGAAGAAGAAATTTGATCGCTATTCCTACACAACCTTTCTCTCCCTCTTTTTCTTTCTTGCTGTGAAATAGCTTCAAGTCATCAACTACGACATTCCGACTCTTGTATTTTGTCATTTATTGCAGACGCAGAAAGAGTGAAAATGTGCTGAGTTTGGGGAATCTACTTGTGACGATGCTTCAAATTGTTCAGACTAGAAATTCTTCCAACAGTTCGATAAGCGGTTGGGAGCATCTGATCGCACCCACCCAGTCTGACTCTAAAATGCGTAGCATGTTTCAGAAATTGCGGCAATTTGTGTTTTAGTTGTAAAAACAGCACATGTATAATATACAGGTTTTTGATGCTTCTTTTGCTACATGTATTTGAAAAGCATGTGGAGAAATGGGAGAAATGCTTGATTTTATTTGTGTAATCTGGAAAAACGTTATATGCAACAAAACAAAAAACTTCTAAACTTGGATAATGGATTGATATGGTTTGCTTTTGTTATTTTTTATCCTCATTTGCCTCATTTTCTATGGTAACCACAGTCATCACTACATATATAAGCCTTCACATCTAACCCACATAACAATACTTTCAACACTCTAAAACTGTATGCACTATAAACTATGCATTTAATGGTCCCTCATGAACGCTGCAGTGTTTCACAAGCCACAGCAGTTGTTGGATGGACCAAGCAACAAACTGCCAATTTTGGCGAGTTAATGGTGGTGGCACAGTTAGAAAAATGCAATTGGCAAATGTCATAGCACTCTGGCTGACAGATTATGAGAAATTGCACAAAATTGACATTTTGGTCTGAGAGCAACAGGAAAGCAATAGGAATTTTAGGGTCTTTCTTGTGTTGAAAGTGTGAAATGATGATGACCTAACTAATAGGTCAAGGCCAGAAATAGAGTGATTTATTGGATTTATAAAGATTTGAAAATGAAAATCTGTAGACATTAGACCTTGGCATGATCCCAAGTGTCAAGAGGAAATTTTGTGGCCTGATGATGGCATTAGAGGAAATGTCAGGGAACCGACCAAATTGCACAATCATACAGGGGTCTGGGAATGCTTGCACTGAATTTCTTGCCAAGTTGATATATAACTGTCCAAATACAGTCATCAGTGTCTGCTGCTCAAAATGAATGGCTAAATACTACAGCCGAGTATTTCTTATGTCACTATTTCGAGAAGAAAGAGAAAAATTAATTATGTTAACAACAACCACTCATTTTAAAAGCATGAACGTTGCCTAATTTGATTACTGAGGCAGTGATGTGACTGCACTGTAACCCGTCTTCTCTCACCATTTGTCCAGCATGCATTTACACTTACACTTACCAATGAGTCCATGCACATGCATATCGTATACCACTGCTTATATTTATATATTTCGTGTCACTGGAGTATCCGATAGTTTCGGATCCTTTCATCTGGTATTGGATCTCTCTAGCACGTAAATGCACGTTAGGCTGTGTGTATAAATGATATTAACATAAATCTCAAGGCGCAGCTTTAAGTAAAGGTGTGAATCCATCCTGGGCGAATTGAGGACGTGTTGAGATGTGATCACTTGGGCCTAATATTGCCACATGTGTCCTGAGCTACACTGTAGGGCTGCCTATACTCAGCTGACGTCCTCTGTGTATGAAGAAGTACCAACCCATTGGAATTCTCTTCCCATCCACCTTCCCTCCCCCTAAACCTTGTGTAGTCTATCAACTCCCCTGTTGTATTCCCTGGACGATTACCCACAACAGCTAAATTGAATGTGGGTAGATCAGCTATGTTACTGCTAACGCTCCACCTGTGGAGCCAAACATGTAGTCTATCCCTCCACACACCCCTCCTCTCATTCTTGCCTGTAGCTATCTCATGTTGTATAAACTAAATTAGACTAATGAAGCTCCCAATGCAAAAGCAGAAAACGCTAATAGTCTACAATTCCAGAAAATAGATCGGGCCATGCCAGGATTGCCTCCCACCAGATAGTTATGTGGTTTAATTATGTTGCATAGTTCCAGGCTCTGTTTTACTTTTGATTGTTTGTGATACCACTGTGGATGTTATCCTTATTCTAAATTTAAACCTTGTTGACCAAATTATAATTAAATGCTGAATATGCAAGTGATGTTTGTTTCTAATGACTACTAGAAAACTACGTCAAACTGTAGTGCCATGTACACCTGATAAAATTAAGTAAAGTTGTGAAATAGCAATTTATGTTTTTCTTATTTAATGCCCTGGGGAACTTAACATTTAACCCAACTGATCTTGTTTATTTCCTCCCTTATACAGCACCTTACATCATTTTTAATTTGTAATATGTTGCATGTCAGCATTATGTTTCAGACACGTATTTGTAGCTTGTCAGGCTGGACTGTATATGTTACACACGCGCAATGCAAATTTAGAACCCCAGTCTCTGCCCTCACCTTCCTCTTTTAAACTACACAGTATGTAAGTTGAATTGCTTTGGCCTTGCATAAAAGCAGATCCAAAAATCCATTGTTTTTCTTTAACTCTGTGCCCTGACCATGGCCCGAAGTGACTGCCTCTTCCTCCCTCCTTCCCCTCCTCCTCCTTTTTTCCTCTCTCACTATCTGTCTCAGCCCCTCTTCCCCTGGAGCTCCTTCAGTAGTAGCTCGGACCCCTTTGCACTCTTTAAACCGTCTGGATTTGTGCCTCAATAATGAACTCAGTCAGTGCAAGAGAATGAGCAGGATTAATCCAGCCAACGGCAACGGAGGGATTTGATGATGTCATCCGTATGAATGAACCAGTTAGTGGATTATTCCCTCTGAGGTGGGAGCGATCCAAATAAATGAATGTGAGCCCCGGGCGAAAGGGCAGCATTGGAGAAGGAATGTTGAAAAGGCAGATGTGGCAAACAGAGAGGTGGAAGAGGTGAGGAGTGAGACTCAGAAGGAGAAGACAGAGGAGAAAACAGATACACAAAATGAATAAGTGGGTTGAAAATGATTGATGGGCAAGCCAAGGGAGACAAAAGAAAAGGACAAATCAGTGGGAGAAGATATAAGTTGGTTTCAAACCTCTGTCTTTCCATCTGACAGGACAAATGGTGTGGTGAGGGGTTGGCCTGGGCAGACAGTGCTTAGTGGGAGGTGTCAGCTTTGAGCTATGGGAGCACCGGAGGAATCTGTCCCGGAGGCCCCAGCTGTGGCAATCACTGCTCAGTGGGCCGCTGGGCCGGAGCAATCAGGCCACCAGCATCAGCCATCAGCTGAGCTTTCTCCTTTCTCTGTGTGTGTGTGTGTGTGTCACCCACCTCCTCCCTAATCCTGACAATCACCCCCACAGATACGTAGCGCCGCAACTGTGCAACTTAGCAGGTGAATTACACACTTGGCATTACAATGCATCTGTAGCAAACACAATAAACGTATTACCTCCTCAAACGATCATGACATCCTTAAAGGGATAGTTCACCCAAAAATTTAAATCCACACGTTATTTACTCACACCGTTACCGATAGAGGGGTGGGTGAAGTGTCCACAAAACAGTTTTGGAGTTTCAGGGGTAAACAGCGTTGCAGCCAAATCCAATACAATTGGATAACTGGTAACCAAGTGTGGAAGTCAGCAAACACTCAAACATAGAGATATAGGAGCAGTATTTTATTTTCTTTACCTATAAGTGCCATACCATTTATCATTGAAGCACCATCACAGGCACATGCAGTAATGGGCCCTTCTGAGACCAAATGTGTAGCTCCTGATCAAACATAAAGGGCTAGTTTCTGATTGCGGAGGATACAAGTTTGTACCATTTCCTCCTGAAGTGAAGGCACTCCTTCAATATGCGATAAGGCGGTATATGGTGGAACTCCTCCTAGGTGAAAACTGCCACACACTGCCCAAGAGAATATGCTTGTATTGTGCATAATTTTAAAAATTCAGAGAGAAGAAGTGGCACTTAAACCCACCATTGCGTAGTCCATTTAAACTTGTGCTTAAACTCTAAAAAGGGAAGGCCAGATATACAGATGCATATTAAGACTGCTTTGCTACTCTTTCCCTCTCTCCTCTCCCTCCCTCCCTTTCTCCTCTCCACTTCATAAAGGTCTTAATGAATTTTCGGCGGAGCTGAGGCAAGACATCCGTAATGTGCAATGAAATATGTAAGACAGGCCTTTTGGAGAGTGCGTCTGTTTCTTCCCCCCCTTAAAGGAGTAGAAGAAGAGGAGGTTCCTCTTCTCTGATTAATGTGCACGGCAATGGCAGCAGGGGCAGGTAAGGGGGCGCGGCACAGTCCAAAGTATGAATCCATCCCGACACTCTCCCTTTCCCCCTAATTAGATTATTGGACTGATGAGGTAGCACCAGTGATTAAGTCCTTCATCAGTTCTGAGAAGGGTGGGAGGGAGAGGAGACTGGTGGAGGGTGCCCCATTCATTCCACTTCCTCACTACATCCCACAGCCTTCTTATTCCCCTGTGGTCTTTATTAGAGTGTAACTTCACCCCTCACGTTTTGGCTGAAGTGTCTCCCAGGAAACCAACGTACCCAACAGACACAGCCAAGTTATCTTGGGTTTCTAGACAGTTGCAGCAAACAATTTCGCAACAGAAATGTTCTGTAAGGTAGAGAGCTTTCTGACGGCTGAGACCACAGTCGTCCCCAGATGTTTTGAACTGCCTGCACAGGTGGCTGGTGCTGAGACAGCTGGGGCTGAAGTCATCATATCTGAGGAGCCCAGTGGTACCGAGCCATTCGAACCGCTGCAACAGATGGTTCAAACTGCGCGAGTGTGAGAAAGGCCAGTGGACAGGGGACGTCTCTGAATGGTAGAAGATGTGGTGGTTGAGGGGTTTGTTTTAAGCATGGATTTGAAAATGAGCACGACTCACCAGATTTTCCCTTGTTTTTTGATGTAGCTTATTTAAATGTAATAAGTCATGATGTAGAGACGTCCCAACTGGTTGACTCTGGGTAAGCATTGATCCTGTAGGTCCAAGATGGTTTAAAAAATTAGGTGGGGCTATGAGCTCTGTTCAATCAATCAATGTCGATTTTATTTCTAATTTGGTAATACAGTTATTAAAACTAGCATTGATGGAGTTCTCATTTAAATATGTAGTATCTCTTTAAACCATTATATCGATGGAGGTTAACTGCATCCTCTGTCAAGAATAAAATGTACTATATAGCAGCTGCAAAAACAGTTTTTATAAACACAGAGGGTTGGCTGGAGTCTGTGCGTGTATGTGTTAATGATTTTACTCCTCCAAATTCTAGTTCTCATTCCAGTGGAAGCAACAGACACAAGTGTAAGGCAACAGTGAGGGGTCATGGAACACCTTGCATCAAAGGGTACCCTTTTCTCACAAGCTTGGCCTGCCTCTACCCCATTGGCCTTAATTTATGACCTAGACCTTTCTGGTTGTTTTTAAATATGTCCCATATTCATTTGCCTTCTGCAAACGGACATAAAACACCAACCTCTACTTAGGGCTCTGGTATTTTAAGGTCTTGTTTTCAAAGTTGGAATGGCAGCCTCAGGGCCGTGTCATCTTTTATGACACTGGGGTGTTTGTTTTTTCTGTGTGTCAGCAACTGCTGAAAGGTTTTTGATGAATATGATTGGTTTCCATTTGATCATATTTAATGTGTTGAAGCTTAAAATTAAACATCACCAGATCTTTAGGAATGTGCCCATTGTGAAAAATCTTGTTTATGGACGGGGTAACATGTATCACTGCTTTACTTGCAATGTTCTGAATCCAGAGTATGTGACTGATCGGAGCTTTACCCAGTGGGTTTATAAATTACCACTGGATGCATGGTGGAATTTTGGCTTCGCAGCTCACAGCATGGCTGGCGGCCACTATCTTGCACCATGCATAAACTTACATGCACAAACGTGTGCACTGGCCCTGTAAAAGTAAGACTCTGACCCTTCTTTTGGATGCAGTCCCAGCTGCTGTGGCTGGAGGAACTGGGTGATCAGAGCGTCTGGAGGTAGCAACTGTATCCTGCTTTTACACTCACAGGTTTTAAAGGTTTCATGCTTTGCCTTGACTGTGAGACTATATTTGAATTGACATGTGGCACTATACATGCCATCACTCATGTGTTAAAGAGCATGTGAGCATGTGTAAGATAGCGTCTATGAATTTGCCCTCTTGTCAGTTTTCCATGAGACCATGCCACCGTCTGACTTTGGCCAGCACCCCTTCACCTAAAATATCCCTTGAATTATGACTCATGATGTGTCCTCTGTAAGTAAGACCCTTGATGTGTTGTCACGCCTTCCTCTTGATTGCAGTGTCACCGTTTTATGAGTCTCTATTTTCATAGAATGTTGCAGTTGGTGTGCAGTTGCCAGCAAGAGTTCAGATGACAAGTGAGGCAATGTCCTTGGCAAATGGGGTTGAAACAAAAGGTCTCTTTGCCCATTATTCAAGTCATATATTCCCTTGTCAGTTTACCTGCTTTACAATACACGTACTTGATACTGCACCTGCCCCATTAATTCCAGAGATCATTTAAATAATATGTTAATCATATAGAGTCCGTGGTTCATAGTATCCTAGTACACAATCCTATACCGTTAAAAGCAGCATGAATTGAATTCAGTGAAGACTTGATCCACAGTGAGCCATGAAACCCTCTTTCAGTTGAGGTTGTTTTTCAATCCAGCGGTGACAAGTTGTTGTGTCTGTATGAGGCTGCAACTTATTTATGACCACTGTCACCATGATACAGTGTGTCTATTTGTGTTTGTGTGTAGTTGTAGGTTTGAAGTAACTTCCTGGATGACATCCAGGAAAGTTTGCAGGGGAGTGCTGTCTGTATGCATTGTATTGGATGTGTGTGCACATGTGTGACTGTGTCTTATTTAGCAAAGGGACATATTTGCTTTTAGGTCCAGAACTCCCCTCTTATAGCTTGCATGAGCTCATGGGCAGGACACTGCTTTAAAAAAAAAACGGTTTGAATTTAGTGTGCGTGTGAATGGAGCGCTCCTGTAGCCGAATAGTTAAGAGCACCTGCCACATGTCCGTAACAGCCATGGTCCGATTGTCATAGCCTTTCTCTTTCTCCACTATTAACTGTCAAAAATTTGTGCATGTGATTGTATGTGTCCTCTGATGAAAATCACAGTAATATTTGTACTTTGTCAGATAAGCCGATCACACAATACGAATTTTCGAGTCTTTCTTCTCTTAGACTGGCATTGTGCCAGTAATCGATTGGCTTAATGGTGGGCTAATTTGTCTGTGGCACCTGTGAGACACGTGTCTGGCACCTTAGAAGAAGTTTTTGTTTAACTTGAGTTTTTCTTTTTTTGCTACCTTTCACTCTTTACAGAATCATGTCAGCGTTCTCAGACGCTAAATAGTGAAAATGTTACATTGTCAGTGGGGGGAAAAATGTTTTTTGTTTGAAATATATAATTTAGCGTACAGTAACGGTTTTGGAATTGAACACAGTTTTGGGAATATGCATTACCATTGTTATCAGCTTTCAGTATTTGTTCATTCACAACACCTACTACAGCCTCTGCAAATGTAATGTAACACATACATTCTAATGTAATGTATGCGTTGGTTAGTGTGTGTATGCCTGTGTATGTGCATGAATAGGATTGTAAGTCAGAGGGTATGGTGTGTGTGTGTGTGTGTGTGTGTGTGTGTGTGTGTGTGTGTGTGTGTGTGTGTGTGTGTGTGTGTGTGTGTGTGCGTGCGTGCATGTGTGTGTTGGCATATCCAATAAAATTATCCAATATTCTAATAACAGTACACAAAATTATTAAAATGAATAGATGATTAGCAATAAATATACAACCATTTGCAAACAAGCATCATATAAATGTAATAAAAGGCATTCAACAACTACATTCAATTCAACTCATCACAATAAAGGACAGAAACAGCAGCTTCAACTGTAAGATAAACACAGTTTCCAAGGCCTTGTCCAGCTGCTCAAGTTTGTATGTGTGTGAAGTGTCATGGCGCGAGGCCATGAGTTATTACGTGGTGACAATGTTACAACACCTCGGCCCTCGGTTGCAGGCAGCGCAGCGTCCAGATATGGTCGGGGTCAAGTAGTCCAAGCTTGTGGTTCATCACAGCCAGGCTGAAATAGTACCGGGGCCCAATTGGTCTTGTAGGACACGACATGCTGTACATATTGGATCAGCAAATGGTGAGAGAGGTCAGGACACACGATGCTTGGCGCGTATGTCGCCAATATATCAAATCCATTAGATGCAAAAGAGGGCTTTGGAATTTCAGGTTCTTTCATTGTTGCAATTAAAGTACGGCCCCATAGCTGCTGATTCTAACTATTATTGACCTCTAATCCAATAATCATCTGATTATACACTCACTGTAAAAAATAAATCTTGTATTCTCCCAATTAGAGGTTCTTAGACCGTAGAAACTTCAATTATCAGCATCTAAAGTCAAAATTGAACAAATGAAGCTATTCTCTTCTTTCAACAAAGGTATCTGAATGATAACTCAGTTTTAATCTGTGATTTATTAGAAATTGAGAAAGTGCTGCTATTATAACTTTTGTCAGATCAAGTCGAAATAGTTAATTTATCAGTTTAACTGACAAAATGTCCAGTGGATTGGTTACTTGAATCATTGATTTAAGTTATTTAGTTTAATAAAATCCTTTATTGTTGGTTTATAATCTTATCATGCATTGCAACAAGGTTAAAATCCCCCAGAATTCCTAATTTTTCAAATGTGAATGTCACATGATGGAGGGTGGTATGTGTATTTTTATACACATACATGTGATGTGTTTCAAAATTGAACCATGTCTGTTCTGCTGCCTTCTCATGTTCGGCCCTCAAACCATATACCAAAAACCAATGTCAGTAAAAGCTGTCATGTGGGATAAAGATACATTCTTGTACTTAAGAGTAAATTAACGAAAGTACAATTTTTACTTTGTAATCATGCAAAATGATGCAGCTCCAACTTAAAAATTCTAAGTTAGATAAACCTAAAGCTTTAGTCCATCATTTGCTCACACATGCACACGTGAATTTGACTGTATCTTCCTTGTGAAAATGCTCTTTACGAGTCATAGTTCACTTCTCTCACTGCACTTTTACGCACACAGACATTTAATTTCTTTTTTCCAAAAACAAGGTACTTTTATCATTTACTCAGATGACTCACTCAGCGAGAGCTCCACGCTCCAGCTGCCATTCACCTCACACGTCTCGGCAGAAAATTAACTTGACTTTACTTATGACCCTAAATTACCCTACTTTGCAACTCAATATTAACATTTCCACCCAGCAGTTCACATGGCCCGTGCAACTCGGTGAAAGTGTAGAAGCAGAATTTCGGAGCGACAAAAACAGTTTTTCCGTTTCATGCAAATCAAGATGAGGCGTCTCGTGTCATTCACTCAGGTCCTGCCTGTGTGTTTTGTTGTGTGACCGCACTACATGAAATGTGTTAAGAGGAAAAGGGAGAGGAAGAAAGCGCTCTCCCCTCTGGCTGTGTCTCTTGGGGAAACATGCTGCCGAGATCCACGGTGAAAATAAAGGAGTACAAGGAGTGTATTTTTTTCCATTTGCTCCCCCCCCCCCCCTCCACTTCCGTCTCCCACTCTCCCCAGGGTTTCAATTACTGTCTCCCTTCACCTCTCATTAGCACGAGCAGGCCGCTTGTTCTTAATGCTCACACACATGAACACATGCACAAACACACACAAAAAACAGAGTGGAACACAAATCTGAACTCAAATGGTGCATAGTAAAGTGCACCACACACACACACACACACGCCACTAATTCTCATATGTTCCATGTTGAGCTTTGTAAACACAGCGCTGCGGTCTCCCCTGTGTCTGTAACCTGTGTGAAAGGTGCTGCTGATAAACACCACTCGTCTCCCATCATTCATATTCATCATTTTCTGTCAAAGTCAGAGCATCGTACCTGGAACCACGGAGCACATTGCGTGATTGATGGCGTTAATTATCTCAGGCTGATGTTTCACTTTTCCCTCTCAAGGCAGGCCGAGTTGCGGCAAAGTTGTGAAAAGGCTGCGGCAGTGACACGCTTTGTTGTTTTTCTTTTTATCCGTGAGCCCAGTGAGCATCCTTTGATACACCAGGACCATAGTGACTGTTTTATCCCACACAGACTAACAGGGATGAGGTTGAAGATTTTGCATTTAAACAAACTTTCATCTTGATTTAAAACTTGAGATTTGACAACAGCATCGTCCCGTGCGCGTGTCTGTCCTCCTCGACAGTGCAGCATGACCCTCGTACCACCCACTCGCACAGTTGTCAGTAGTCGTGCATCGCCACATCACTCCAGTGGACAGCAAAGAGGGGGCCGTCTGCCTGAGACATCTGAGTTAGCCGGCAGGCTAATTCTGCTAATACAGATTAGCTCCCATGGGAACTGCTGTATTGATTGGACAACAAAGGCTCGGAGAAAAACGCTCCAACATTCAATTATCCACACCGACAGACATAATGCCATTCTACTCCTCCCTCTTTCCCTCCCGCCCCTTCTCTCTCTCTCTCTCCTTATCCCTATTTCGTTAGTGGCAGAATCAGTGAGGTCGGAGGAGGGGATCAGACAAACAAGAATTGGCTGTGTGTGTGTGTGTGTGTGTGTGTGTGTGTGTGTGTTACCTGATTGTGATTGTATCTTTGAGTGAGGGCAGAGGAGTGTTTGGGTGTTTTCATCTCCTCTCTTTCTTTCTGCCTGTCTGCATCTCCCACTTTTTTTTTTTTATTCAAATCGCCATTGTTTGTTTACTTCAGCATTTACAGTCTAGATTTCCAATGTTCGGGGGGGGGATTGCGTTAATTCCACTCCAATGCGTCAAGTAATGATAAGGATATAATGTCAACATGTGACACATGCAGTCCTGCAGAATGGTATGATTTCCCTGAGGGACACACTATTTGTGTGTGTGTGTTTGTGTGTGTGTGTGTGTGTGTGTGTGTGTGTGTGTGTGTGTGTGTGTGTGTGTGCATACACAGATGTTCAATGAGGGAACGAGCGTCATGTTGGTTGTATTCTGATCAGCCAAAAATAGCCAATACACACAATTATTACCGTTTTGAAGATATTTTACCTGAGGGAGAACCCTGCCTAAGTATTTGAGATGCTATTGAGGGCACTTGAAGTATTTTATTGAACACTTTACGCTCCCTCCCCCACTGTTTCCCCACCTAAATGCCAATACAATCCAAATAGCTCATCTGTTTCCAGCGCGTGCGTATGTGTGTGTGCAATGTGTCAAAATCAACTGAGCATGTTTGCATTAACTGGGCTCCGCACCCTCTTTACACAGTCACAGCGCTGGCCCTCTCTCATTAGCTTCCACAGTTAAAGCTAACTCTGATTGCCTCCGGTCAGAGCCGCACGCCATTCAGCCCCCATTCCACAGGATGGGAGGCTGAGAGGCGAAGGCTTCTCATTTCCTGCAGTCAATGGCACGTGAAGGCGGTGCAGGTGACAGATGCGCCCGCGGAGTATGTATGAGCACGTGCACGCCAACACACACACACGCGCAAGTCTCTGTCATGCGCACACACCCTGGGTCATCACCATTAGACGAACATGGCGGTGCTTGAGTGAGTGAAGTAAACGACTCATGATCTGAGAGAATTATTAGCTAATGGCTGGAGCATGTGGACAGGGTGTGATCTCTCAGAGGGCGAGATGAAAAAGGAGAAAACGAGGGAGAGACGGGGAGGAGTGGAAGCGGCAGGCAGCTCGAGGAGCATAATCAAAAGAATACTCGCACACTTGGATCAGCATCATTGGGCTGTATTCATGTCTGTAACCTAATGTGAAACCTGATTGGTGAGCTAAAGGTCCGTCTTTTCTGAAATGTCAAGGCTTATGAACAGGTGAGGGAATATTCTTAGAACAGCGGTTGCCGTGTTTCTTGTGCCCAATTTATTTCCCATTTCAGAAAATGTTATCAAAGCATTAATGAGCTGCTTACATCATCCTCACTTCATGTCAAGGGAACAACCGCTTTCACTTTGTTTGCCATTGCAGTTTTCTGAGCAGCGCTGGTCTACGCAGCAACATTTTCACCTGCACGTTCCATGCTCGCCGTTTAATTGCTCGGCCACACACTGTAGCAGACTAGATACTTAAGGGTTTGCAGGGAGTCTAGGAATAAATGAGCGTCTGATGAAAGATAATGAAAGATACTGAAGAAATATGTGTCTTTTAAATAATCCCTCAGGATTGTCTGTCAGTCACTGCTTGTCCAGACTAAAACTTCTCAATAGCTGGACTCTTAAAGCCAATTCTTGGATTCTGTAATCATGCATGTGGATCGCTGTGTGTGCAAAATCTCAGCAAAATATGGCAATAATAATAAATTAGTCTGAAAATAAAATAATATTCTGTATTCCTCATCATTCCTAGGTTGCGTTTCCCTGTCCGAACCCATCCAAGCCAGAGTGATGAGATTGTTACCCTGTCCATTGCATGCATGGTTATCGATTGTTTTCCCTGATTGCAGACACATCCAGTGTAAAATAGTCAAATTGAGAGCTTTAACTCAGCTAAATATCAACATTTTTGTCTTATCACAGCCCGGTCCATATGGGATTGAGTCAGTTGATGTACAGGTTTATGCAAACCCCTAATTGTAACAGATGTAGAAGCATTTCTGCATCTGTCCATTTTAAAGCCGAAAAGGGATCAAGGCTTTAGTCTTGTTATTTTCTTTTTTATTCTACTTTTATATGAAATGCAAAAATCCTCCTATAAAAACATCATATTTATATTTTGTAAAACATAATAACCTGAACAACAAATCCAATCAAAGAGGGTGCACTAACTCTTATTTACTTGCTGGCCATAAAATTTATGCCAAACGTATAAAATGTCTACAAAAATAAATCATTTCATGATCAGTGACTTCCCATGGTGTTAAAATGAATCATCACACAACAGGCTGCTCAAGGTTTTTGCTCAAGTGGGGCTTATTATCAGCAGAAGTTGCATCACAGCTAATTATATTTCCATAATCAGTCTTGTATTCGGCCAAACAGAACCATCGCCACTGTACAGCGGTGTCAGTTCAGCATGAAAAGACGGCTCGGTATCACATTGACGCATAACCCTTTTCACAACCGCCCAAAAGTAATTTCAGGGTTAGGGCAAAGGAGCCAAGTTGTCCAAATGAAAAGGCCCTCGATGAAGAGAGGAGGCCATTTTCCCGAATTGACTGTTGCAAACAAGAGGCATGACCGAGATAAAATTGGCTCACCTGAATCCATTCCTCGGAGGGAGGGGGGGGTGGCGCAGATATGAGAGGTGGGTGAAAGCGTGACAGAGACTGGCAGAGAGAGACGCAAGAAGACAAATGAGACCATGAAAGAGAAAAAGGGGGCGAGTGTGGGGCCAGGTGCAGGTTCAGGGCCAGCAGAAAGAAATAGTGATGACAGGAGAGTAAAACAGAGGAAGAGATGATATTAGGTAGAGACTGAACTTTACCTCAGTGTCATTCATGGTCTTATCTTAACCAGAGGAGTGAGAGTAATATTTATTTTACCTTCATCTCCACACAAGGGAAGGCCCGCACCCCCGTCATCATCAATAATAAAACCTCAACCCAGAAATCAAAATGAAATATTTACAACTCATTTGCTGTGTACACTCACTGTCGCTGGGAAAAATCCATCTATACATATTGAGATAGTACCCAGATCCATTCAAGTGATTATGTTTTTAAAAAATCTTAATGTATCTAGATTTGTATAAATGACAGTTTACATTATAGCTCTGGATACCAAAACTAAAATTCATTATGCGGATGCAGCCATTGTGTGTCTTGTTCCAATCGCGCTCCGTCTTGAAATTTGCATATTTAAACAGACATTAGCCTTGATCTGACCAGAGATAAAAGCTGCTGTAAGTATGATGCAACTGCTCGCGATCATAATTTCACATCATATTTCTCAAATGAATTTCTAATCCGAAGTCTCGTCTCAGCAACTTGGAAACTCCGGGAGAAACTTTTCGCTCGGCCAGTATCAGTCTTTTACGGCGTGGCATAATTGGGACCATAAACCTGGTCTGAGCTTCATTCAATAATGATTCCCTGCTCCAAATACCTGCTGGCCTTTAGCAGAATATTACTTATTAAGCACTCCAAAATCTGGCGGAAGTATTATCCGTAAGGTCAAGCGTGGAGAATCTCTCAGAGAGGCAAGGCTTTATGAGCTCGGCTTTTCTCACATCTCTACGCATTGCAGATGGCATGCTAATGGGCACTGGCTGCCATCTTTAGGCTGCTTGACCCCTCCAAGATGCTGGTGATAGCTGAAGAAAATGTTTTTTTCTCATCTAGAAACTTGTAAACAGTGTCAATCAATAATTTACTTTTTAACTTTCGTTCTTTGTTAACAGTAATTGTGCTGTAAAGACACCAGGAGCCCATTTGTGTCCCTCAAACGTCCCCTCTGGTTGATGCAAACACATTCTCCACAAAAAATACCTAATCTGCTTGTTCCTACACCTCGTGTACATCACACTTACTCTCCATGAAGATGTCATTTTTAATAGCTTCACAATTAGATTAAAAGGAAACCTCCAGATGTCTCATTTTACACATTTCATCATGCATCAGTCAGACATATTTGTTATCTTACACAGAAAGTGTTTCCACCTCTTGTTTCAATTTAATCAAGTGTCACAATCCACACAGAGGCAGAGACGTGGTCATTTTGTGATGTTTGCTGTTTATTTTCTCTTCTGCATGTACACACAGCACGAGTGAGCACTTAATTAGGAACAGTGCACCTGCTTATTTATGCAGTTCTTCAATTGTGTACATACAATCAAGATACAGGTCAGGAGCTACAGTTAATGTTCATCAAACATCAGAATCATGAAAAAATGTGATCTGAGTGACTTTGACCGAGGTGTGATTGGTGGTGCCAGACTGGCTGGTTTGAGAATTTCTGCAAGTGCTGATCTCCAGGGATTTTTAAACTCTCTCGTCGATGAAAGGGGTCAGATGAGAATGGCCATTCTGGTATAGGAGCGGATAGGAAGGCTGCAGTAACTCAGATAACCGCTCTTTTACAACTGTGGTGAGCGGGAAAGCATCTCAGAATGACCAACACATTCAACTCTGAGCTGGATGGTCTCCAGCAGCAGGAGACCACATTGGGTTTCACTCTTGTTAGCCACAGATGGTGTGGTCAGAACCTGGTGTCATGGATCCATTGACACAACCTGCTGTGTTTCCACAGTCAGGTAATGGTAGTGTAATGGTGTGGGGAATGTTATTTTCTGGAGGGGGCCCCTCAACATCAATCAGTCATTGTTTGATTGCCAAAGCCGGTTTGGGTATTTAAAAAGACATCATGAGTCAGCAGATCTGAATTCAGTACTTTGGGATGTTGTAAAGCAGGAAACTGACAAATCTGCAGTGACAATGTGATGCAATCATGTCAACATGGATTCCAATATCATGTGGAGTCCATGCCACAAACCACTCAGACTAGAACAAATGGAGGTCCTACCAAGGTCCTACTCAACCATATTAGTATGGTGCTCCTATAGAGAAACATAACCTACACTGGTAGCAGACCAAATCACACACATCTACCTCCACTTACACAGTTTGTCGTGAACTTCATCTGTTGTTGATCAAGGTTAATAACTGACAGTTTCACAATTAGTTTTCCTGTTTCAGATAAATTAACCCATAAAAAATACCATGTGATTTATTCCTGTGTACTTGAAACAACTTTTGCTCAGTAAATTCCTCTGCCTGCTAAATACCAAAGTCTGTACAAACTTGTATTTTTCAAAACCCTGATCCCTGCTAATCTGTCTTAAAGTGAAGCGAAGCATCCCTAACAGCTAGAATAATGCTATTCCATACTGAACGCTAACTTTTGACCTTTCTTTAGAGACAAATTCCCTTTGAGGATCAAAAAGTACCAACAGAAAAAGAGAATCAGCATCTGTGAAATACCTTCACAAATGAGCAATCTCAAGTCGGCTCCTTATTTAACTGCAATCCCTTTCTGTTTGTTCAACATCATCACAGCATTTTATTTGTTTGGTTCAGGAGTACACAAAGAGAGAGGGAGATAGCAGAATTTTCCTCCAAGATCCCAGTCACGAAAGAATTGCTTGAGGTAAATCATTCCAGATGTAAGAAAGGTTTCGTGTGTTCAGAGGGTAGCGCATGTTGGCCTGTCCTTTACCGTTTCTACTATTTCCCCGATTGCCTCACGCTCCAAACATCAGTCATTTGGCATTGTGTTGTATCCCCAACTCAAGCAGAGTGAGGGTGGATTTGCTTGATTTCTTTAAGACAAGTGTTCAATCATCCCTGCTATCCCGCAGTGTCGCATCAGATTTTATCACACAGGATATTCAAGGGTATGCTGTGTGATTATCCCCTGACAATAAAGATAAAAGCTCTCTCTCTGTATTTCCCAAACACATTGTTCAAAGACACACACACACACACACACACAAACACATAGTACAGCATCTTGAAGGCCCCCACGTGCATGTATACACACACACACACACACACACACACAATGAAAACCAAACCTTTAATGGTTTACAAACCACCCCCCCCTGGGTCAACAGAGAATGCAGAGAGCCTGTGGAGCAGCAATTGTTTCAATGCGGGACCCGTAGTGTACCCATTGTGAGCCAAGGCCACCATCATCAGAGAATCATCTCTGAAAGAATGCCACAGATCGCTCCCCTCCCTCGGCTTCCACTCCCGGGAGACTGGCAAAGAACAAGGCGAATCCATCCGATCGAATGTCACGCAAATACACAGCCCCCACGTCCAGCAGTCCTGTGATTGCTGTTGGTATGCCCTGGTTATTGACCCGTGCTGTGTGTGATGTGTGAGTTTCAGAGACGGTGTGTGTTCAGGGGCTTTGTGTGTGTGTGTGTGTGTGTATTGTTTGTATCAGAGACGGATTGGAAGGCCATCATGCGCTGAGCTGACCCTATCTCCAAGGCTCGGAGGCTGCATGGAGAGATCAGAGCGAAAGCCAAACCCACTGTCTCCTACTGTGATGGAGGAAAGATCTGTGTGTACATCTGTGTGTTCATGTGTGTGTGTGTATGTGTGTATATATATTTAGAGACAAGATGACATAGCCCAGAGCCCCTCTGTAGCCGAGTCCAAAAGATAAGAGAGAGCGAGAGAGATGGACAGCTCCACAGATGATGGAGGGCGCTGGTGAAACTGTTTTCGCGTTTATTTGTGAGAAGGCTGACATTCGGCCACATGTATCAATCTTGACAGAAACTTAAAGTCAAATGCAAAAAAGAGCATCAGGCAACTTCAGACTGACTTTACAGCAAGGTAATTGTACCTATTATTTAAATAACTTGAAGGATAACGCTGGTTTTATTGAATACTTTTCCCATTGTTATCAAATCCTATGAATAGAAGAAAAGCAACTATCCTTTTGTCCATGCTCCTAAGTTTTCCTAAGACTTCCCTGCATTGTCTAAGGCCCCAAGCTTATTTCCTCCCACTGAAGACGTAAATCCTTAAAAACAGGTCATGAATATATCGTTTAATTTAAAGAGTTATTTCTAAAGAGAGTGGGACACTTATAGTCACGTTGAACGTTCACAAGACAACAGAAAGTTGTTCATTTATTCAGCTGTATTTTCACCCAGCGCAACAATGTGTAGCGAAATTATGTGTTTTTAAAAGTTTTATTTCATGCAGTAGAGAGGTAAACTCTGCCTGGTTCCAGACCAATGAATTGCTGCCCACGTCTCCCATTCAGCCAGTAATTGTGTCAACAGTTTTCCCCAGTTGGTTCAGAAAAATGTTAACAAAAGCAGTAACAATTCTTTATTTTCATTTCCACCATCAAAAACTTACGCACTCTCAGCAACCACTTCATCTGTTTCCAACTTAAAAAACCCAATAAATTACCCCAACTTCCAAGAAGAAATTGGCTATGATGAACACAATGTAAGGTTGATGCATTCTGACAGTGGGGCTCATCAGACTTTGGCTACAAGGGCAATAATTGTCAGTAGAACAAATTTCTTGTTGGTCTTTTCAAGAGTGCTTCTACTAAGTACAATTCAATAAACTTTTTACCTTATATCCACCGTACTTTATCTGCTGACCAAAATGTATGCACACAAACATCTCCAAGTGAAAAATGACTGGCACCCTCGGCAACAGCTGCTGTAAGCCCGAGGCTCCCCTCCCAGTGCTGTCTAATCCTCATGCAGGTTAATCCAACTATGACCTCCTCTAGTCCTCACTGACCGATCATATCTGCGTTCCCTCCTCTCTCACCCCTGCACACTCTGCTCATACAGTCATTTTCGGGCCTCCCTTGTCTCCCATCACCCGCAGTCTCTTTCTCACTGTCCTAACTCTCCCCCTCATATAGTCCTTATCTCTCTTTCTCTCTTTTTCTTTTGACCCCACCTTGCTGTCTCCCTTCCTCTCCACCTCAGAGTTGCCTTAAGGAGATTTCAAAGCCCATTCCGTTGCAGTTCTAACTGCCAGCTGATGGCCAGATAAAGTCCCCATTTACCTTGTCCTCAGTTTCCCATTAAAGCCCATTTTTGGGGACCGTAACTTTAGAGGAAATGGGAAGGAGCGTGGAGAAAAAAGAAATCAGCCACTCGGCCACCCTTAAGCCCTTTTCGCTGTTTATTTGCAGCAGCATGAAGGAGGAAGGGAAGTTTTTATAGGAGGGAAAGAAAGGGAGAGAAGTAGAAATAGAACTGGAAAAAGGTGACTCGAAGTGTCAGTGGCCCTGTCCCCAAAGGAAGGCATTGCTGTGCGTAGCTGCACCCTCGGGCAAGGTAGCTTCATCGGCAGCAAAGATGGATGATCCAGAACACTGTACACTGTGTGTGTATGGAAGTTACAGTCATTTTGCCTGCACAAGGGCATAAGGCACTCTAAGTAGCTCAATTAAAATGTATATTTTTCTCATTTACTGCCCTCCTGGGTGAGCTGGAGTGATGACAGTCAGGTGTTCTAAAGGTTGCACGGGCCGCTGTGCATGAGGACACATTTGGTTGGTGAGTGCATTTAAACGGGCATATTTTAGGGCAAAGGCAGGGGGTGGGGTTTCTTGTTGGCGCAGACATATAACTGTGCAATGGTGCATGCCACTTACGGTCGCTGGGCAAGGCACCAGCCAAAGTTGACTGTATCACCGATCACTGCCATGAGGGGCTTTCTTTGCTCCCAGGGGGTTGCCACATTTAAGTAATTAGGTTTTATAATTAAGAAAAACTGCATTAATTCTCTCTGCATTGAAATGTAACTCACCTTAACCATATTTTAATTAAGCCATACAATCAGCACACACAGAACCGTGCATTCACCAGCATTACTTCACAACTATCTTGTATGTTCTACACCTTGAAATAATTACCTACATTGCACAGTTTGAATAATGACACTAAGACACTGCCTGAAGCAAGCAAGCATCCCAAATGAAGTCCTTGGTACAAACACCTCTTCCTCATCATTCCAATGTTAACATGAGCCAAAGCGCTTAACCTATTGCTGTCTGTTCAGCCTGGTAACGGCCAAATGTGAGCTTCTGCAGCCCACATCTTTATAAACAAAAGTTAAGCGTTAGCTGTCAGAGAGAACATAGGTCAAGCAGCTGAAGGTGGCCATAAATATTTGCTTTGAGTCTGTTAGGGCTCATGCTGAAAGCTGGCCACTACACAATGGGTATGTCAGGTTTACATTTTAACAGACATGTTTTAGACATAATGGCACACTGTTAGGGTGCTGGTTTGGAAGTGAACTAGAGACAGACTCTCACCAGTGACCCAAAGCCACATACTAAGCGGCAATTTATTTTCAAGACCTATTAGTTGTTGAAGCCTATCGTAAACCAAGTTGTTGTCTCTAAAGAAATACTTGTAGTATTTAATAATGAATATAAATAAGGCATATTAAACAGTTTTTTAGGATGTCCCTTTTTATATATTTGTATGCTCTGTTGAAATATAGGTTAGACAAATGTTTCAAAAGAACATTGCTGTAAAGTGTGTGTGCACGTGTCCTGGCTTTAATGTAAAATCAAAGCCATCTCGCTCTGTCTGCTCGATGTCCTTATGCCTTATTATTCTGTGAGATTGTTATTGATGGCCACAATTTAGGAGTGAACAAAAACCCAATACCCACAAATAATAAAATCAGCCTTTCTCTTACACCCTCTCTTCTCTTTTACTTCCCTCCCTTCATGAATGAACACATATAGTCATACACACAAATATAAATTTTAGCTGGAACCCTTGGTATCAAAGGAAGACTATATTTTGCCCCTTGGGCTGTTTTTCTGTGCTGTGCAGCAATCATGGGCCAGAGAACTGGCTGTTAGTCCAGGATTAAAGCTAGCCCTCTCCACATCCATCAGGGGATAAGGCTACACACAGCCCTGCTACTCAGGGGAAAACTGACTCTAGCCCCGTCCTCAGACCTAGATTGATCCTCCCCAGCAATTTTATAGATTGCAGGCAGTGGAGAACGGGCTTTTTGAAGGAATGCTACCTCTGCTTCTCAGTTAGTCCAAGAACAGAGACTGATTCTCTTCCAGAAGCACAGGCTCTTTGCAAGTCTGGAGGGGTTAGATGAGGAAATCCAAAAAAGGAACGGTGACGTATTTTGGAACTTGTTTTACTACAGTATCTCATGGATGGGGGTTCATAATTGATGGCTCAACAGAGCTTCTGCCACTGAGATGTTTGTTAAGAAGACTGAGATTAATTTTAACTGTTTGCCTCATTAATAAAAAAGTTTGTGCTGAAATACTTCCACTTGAAATATTCATGAGGAAAATATTCCTTGCACCTGGTCAGCCCATGCTGTATATCTGCATCTATCTTTCTTTCGCAGACATTTCCTCTTTTTCCAGCTCTCCCCACACTATCGCTCTGTCCCCTTTAGGCCTGGGAAAAGAGGATTACCGCTTGTTGTCCATTCACTAACCTGAAACAAGCATGCTTTACGATAGACCTTACCTCTTTTCCTTCCTACTCTGCGTAGTGCCGTGTTGCCCCTTTCAAATGGAGGGCAAACCAAGCAGATAGCCTGGCCTTATCTTATCCTCATTCCCTCTCTCCCTCTGACAAGATGAAGAAAGAACAGGGGGCTGTAGTGGGGGAGAGAGAGTGTCTGATGCTTTAACACTGTCATCGTGGCTGAGGCATGATGCGTGCACTGGTTGCGTGTAAGCACTGCTAATTGCACACTGGGTTGAACGTCCAATGCATTATGTATTGTGTGCATAGATAGCTGGGGCCTTTAAATGTAGGAACCTTATATATGACCATTCCATATAACATTGCTCTCTCTCATGCAAGAACCTGCACCAGTTGAGGGATCTTTGCCTCCGGGTGCTCAAAGCTGAGAAGTCCAGCCCCCACACCCCCACTTCTTCTGTTATCCCACTCTTCCCTTGACTTTCTTGTGATACATGATTGATCTATGTGCAGCCAGACGCAGGTGGGCTGTTTTTATCCGAAGCTTTTCTCATAGAAGACTTGTGCTTTAAATGATTTATGGCTGCATGCTCTTTGAGTGTGGGTAACTGTGTGTGCCTTTGTGTGTCTTGGCATGGGCTGCATGCGTTTTAACTGGCATGTTTGCAGCACTTGCGCGTCATGAAACATCTGAAATATGAAACAGAGACCAACACGAACACAACTGGCTCGATCATGGAGACCAAAATGCAAACAATGTGGACTGCAGGTAACACAGGGTAGACCAGCCAGGAGATGAGGAATATGTGGAGTTCCCCAGGGCTCAATCTCAGGCCCAATCACAAACCAGAAGCATCCAGTGTAAATATAATAATAGTTTTTCCTTGATAGACAGTGTCCACAAGCTACACAGAGCTGCTTCAACATAGGCCCTGAATCACATATGACACATGTGCCTCATGAAACATCAGAAATATGTAATGAAGACCAAAACAAACACAACTAGCTCTCTCATGGCTACCATGGCTACCAAAACGCAAACTATGTGGACTACAGGTAACATGGTCTAGACTCGTTAGGAGACAAAGAATAGGTGGAGTTCCCCAGGGCTCTATTGTAGGCCCAATATAAACCTACAAGCATCCAGTATAAATATAATAATAGGATTTTCTTGATAGGCAGTGTCCACCATGCCTCAAAGAGCTGCTTCGATATAGGTCCTGATCCACATAGGACACTCCTATCCATTAAAAGCCTTGTCAAAAGACCACTTGGTTCCCAACAGAGCCAGACAAACTAGGGCATGATTCTCACTTATAGTGACCACCCGTTTTTTGACAGTCTACCAGGGAGAGAGTGAGAGACCCTTTAATGCAGCCCCCCAAGCCCTATGAATGAGGTCAATCCATGTCCTGCGTGTATATGTGTGCATCTGAGGAGTGATGGAGGGGGGGGGTGTACATGGGAGGGTTTCCCCATAAGTGCCAATTAGTGGCTTAAGGTATAAGCATCAGTCACAAGAGAACAGGTGGAGTGCTTTCGGAAATGCCCACGTTAGATTTGTGATTTACATCCTTAGGTTTTGAGAGAATTCTGAGCTTATGAGAATCCATAACTATTTGATGATCTTTTTAAAGATTATTTTTATGGCAGTGCAGCTTTATTGGGTAGTAGCAAATAGGAGACAGTCAGGGAATAGCTTACTGCAGGGATTGATAGCCAGGCTTGAAGTTAAGATGCCAAACTTGGACTCATAACCATGCTATATTAGTCTTATTATCCATTGCAGCGTGACAATTTCCCACTGTGGTGTTTTCCTTGAGCCTACAGTCCCTCTACGCCTTTTCAGACTACATTATCACCGTGACTCTCTCTCCGTCTGTCTGTTTCTGTCTGTCTGTTCATGCTATGTGGAACATGGGGTCTCACTGAGCATTCAATCTTTCATGGCACTCCTTCACTTCAGTCCTGTTTTGACACTCCACTCCCTCAACATGAGAGAAGAGCCACTCACTCTCACTCTGTCATTCTTCCTTTGTTCCTTCTTTCCTTGCCTTCTTGCTTCATCTCGTTCTGTTCCCTCCATCTCCCCCCTGTCACCATGAATCCAACACCTGCAAACGCAGGCAGCTCTAACTGCACCACAAATAGGTGTGTTCGTCCTGTATCGGTTGTGCTACTTGGAAAAAGTGGGAGAAGAAGAAACCGAGAGTGGAAACTGGAGAACACGACAATGTAGTAGTAGACACTAAAGACGCACAGAACTACATTCTGAGTAAATGTCAGCCTCTTTGATATTCTAATGGTTCACTCTGGTTTCTCTAAGCAGATGATGCGTGGCCACTGCAAATGAGAATACGCAGCAAACAGGTAGTGTTTTGTCTTTTATGTCCTGCTAATTTGGCTATGAGGGAACACAGAGCCAGTTGGGCCACTTAGCAGGCAGACATGTGGGACCTGCAGGAAGATTAAAAAGGAAACACTCACAGTCTCACACTAAACACCAGCCACACAACTGTGGAAAGTGCAGATGTGAAGTGCAAATGTTAGAAGATACGGTGTGTATGTGAGAAACGCAGACTTATTACAATATTTACATACGAAAGTTATGCACATGATGATGCCAAATTAAGGATATCTTGGTTAAACAGTAATAAACAAAGCAAACAGTAGTTGTGACTGTGAGTGTCCCATAGCTTTTTTATTGTCTGTCAAAGTTTAGAGCACATTTCCCACGAGGATTTTTTATTCACTTTGCAGAACAGATGTTCGACTTGTCATTACATGTGTTTGTGTTTAGTATCAGTTTAGTCAAAATGCCTCTTTTGGAAGAAATCTTTCAATAGAGAAAAAGAAAGCCATATTAACATTTACACCCTTAAGCAGAACACAGACGTATTATCCATCTTCATTAAATAAATGCAAAGCTTTGAATCTCAGCATGAACGAGAGCTCCTTAGAATACTCAGAAAAAATGGAAATTTGAATATGTCAACATGACAATGTGTGGCTCAGGAGATAGAGTGGGTTGTCCGCTAACCAGAGGGTTGTTAGTTCAATTCCAGTCCCCCCTGTTCCGTGTGTGAAAATGTCCTTGGGGTCTCAACCTGGCTTCTGTTTTCTGCCACTCAGCGGTCTCCTCCTGCGCTGGACAACAATTTATTCAGAGTAAATGAGAGCACCGGTAGCAGATTAATGTATATGAAGTGGCGACTGACACTTCTGCTAATGTTTACTGTTATTATAATGACTTGAATGTAACTCAACATAATTTTTAGATTGTGACTCTGCATAATTTCTAATTTCAGTGCACTTGTCAATTATTGCTTTATAATAATTCTATGCTACTCAATTTGAGTTACTAGTTAGTTAAAAACAATGACTTGCGACTTTGGAACATTGGAGCAACATGAAGTGATGTAGTTACTCATCTTTGTTTCATGCCAATAAGATCTTACTCCTCACATTTCACTTTTGCAGACGGAATATGCTCCAGATTTAGAATCAGGTTTGACTAATGTAAAGTGTAAATCCCCATGTGCGTGTTCTGTGGTGTTTACATAGCATAATTGCCATTGCGCTCAGAAGAATATCAGTCTATGAACGGCTAGAGAAAGGGAAGAATCACAGCAGGCAGCTGATAATGCCGTTGGAACTTCTGCTTCCCTTTGCCCTGGTAGACTCTGCCAAACTGATCCCTGCAACGCCCCCCCCATCCCAGTCCCCTGCCAAAGTGTCACATCACTCGCTCCGTATGTTGCCAAATATTTGTGTGTGTGTATGCGCGTGAGGAGGGGTTGGTGGGGGGTATTAATTCCACCACTGTGAGTCGGTCCTTTAGCAGCCTTTTTCTTTTCTCCCTCTTTCCCCACCTCTCATCTCCGTCTGGCCCAGCTCGGCGGAGCTCAAGTGAGCCAAAGTTCAGCTGAAGGGCAAACTGACTTGACAGTAGTCCGCAAAAGAGTCATGTGTCTCACTGGTGCTGGTGTCTACACTCCTAATTGACCCCCCTTCTTGCACGCACATGCACACAAACACACATACCCACACAGACGCACACACGCACGCACTCAGTGATTCTTTTTTTTTTTATCTGATTCCATTCCACCAAAGCTGGTGTTGACAGCACAGAGCGGTTTATGGGAACAGCACGTCCATTCTTTCTAACGCCTCCTAATCACTGGCACTCCTCCTCTCTGCTAAACCTGAGAGGGTAGAAATGAGGAGAGACAGAGGAGCGAATAAAGGAGTATGGAATGAGATAAAAAAAGAGGAAAAAAGCGAGGAGCGAGTGGCAGGGAGTACTTGCAAAGGAGAGACAGGCGATTGCGTGAGACCAAAGAGATAAAGAGGAAAGGAAATGTCCTGTTTGTTTTGGTGTGTGGGGGGGTGTACATAGTGGGGTAATATTTAGGTGTGTGTGTGGGGGGGAGGGGGTAGCGGGGGCGATCAAGACCCTGTCTGTCTCTGTTTTCTTCCCACCTTCTCTGCAAGCCCATTCCCCATCCTGAAGCCAAGAGGCAAAGCCAAACCACCAGTCAATCTAAACAGATACAATAGCTGCAGGCCAAAACAATGCACAGAGGAAAACACACACAAAAAAGGAGCGGTGTAAGTAGGCAGCAATTGGGACAATGCGCGAGGGAGGCTGCTGTGAATTGCAAATGTGTCTCGGATGCTGATATGCACATGCGTCACACACGCATGCAAACAAAATCATGACAGGTGAGCACCATGCATACTGTGTCCGTGTGATCACATCCCCGTTTGTGTATAGTGTTGAGACAAGGAGCTGAAAGTTCAATCAAATCAAACGTGAGGAATCTGTGTAACCTAAACACATGAGGATGTCTTTTTGGTGAATGGGAAATTGATTTGAACAGTTTTCTGGCTACTTTTAAATGAAGCGAAACAAAATGAAGACACAGAAAAAAATTGCTGATATTGAATAATCATCAGTTCAGATTGCACTTGATTGATCACAGGTTTATAGAATATCCTGTTTCCCTGAGGCTTCTTTAAAACCCATCTTATATAACAATTTGATGAAGTAATGAATGATTTCAATAAACAGTTTATAGTTTAACCTGTGTAATAAAGCTTCTTTTTTATATGTACAAAAAAAAACATGGCAGCAGTTTGAAAACTTTGACCCGCTTTTTTTTAAGCCTATATTAGTTTATATTCTGTCCAATCATGTCAAACAGAAAGTCAACTTAACCATGCACTGATCACATATTGCACTATACTCTGTATTGTAAATTGAAAAAATAACAACACAATAATGCATAAAGTCATCTCAATGGAAGGAGACGTATGCCCTTTAAGGCAGACGGTCGTGATTTCATTTCCAGAATATTTCCAACCACTTCAAATTTAATGACGGATTCATTAGGGTGTATACATGCACACTGTTTTCATGCTGAGGCCAATACAATGCTCTGCCATTGCTAATCTGGCCTTAGTGGCTGGGCTGCATATTCTGCAGTCCTGCAACGTAGCTTATGTTCTCTCAACAGGGAGTCTCAGGGTTCCGGCTGTTCTTCCTCTCTGTATCCTTCTCTCTCTTTCTCTCCGTTCCTCCCTCCCTCTCTCCTTCCGAGTCACACCAAAACAAACCAAGGCCGAAAACGCTGCAGTCTTGCATCGTTTTCTCCAGCTAATTACAAGGCGATGCATGTGCAACCTTCGTTTATTAGTGACAAAAATAACACCGAGATGGAGAATCACAGCGTTCATTTGGAAAACACGGGGATACAAAAGGCAGTTAATTAGGACATGAGGATGGGGGGGGGAGATGGAGGAAAAAGTGAATGAAAGAAAAAAAGCACCCATCAAAACTATCCCTTCTGTTGACAGTGCTGCATGAAAAGGGCATGTCAACAAATGAAGGGTTGTGGGGGAGGAAAAGGAGTTTTGAGTGATTTTGACAGCTCTGACTGTCGGAGCAGCCTCTGCTAAATAGGGAGGTTGTTTCCTTCTTCTTCTTTAAATGGCTCATGATTTTCTCAGAGTGACAATATGAAAAGTGAGCGTGTTATTAATGAAGCCCTTATTAACAAGAAAACGGCCGACAAGAATCTCATCTTCTCCTCCCTAACAAGCAGCAGCTAATTTGACCGGCTATCTCTCCAATTTAATCTCCATTTGCCTGTATCTTCACTCATTTCTATACGTCTCGTAATTGATTAGTTGGACTAATGTGTGTTTTTATATGTTAATCTGAATGAAACTGGATACATAATTCATAACATCGCATGGAATTGCATTGAAAATTACACGCGTGGTGCTTTAAAAAAAGAAAAAAAGAGAGGAATGTCTGCATATAAATGTGAGCCCAAGTGCCAGAGTGTTTGCTAGTGTGACCAGTCCCTGTATCAATTATTCAAACTGACAAATGGCCACAGGCCGCCTGGTGTTTTAGCCAATTACAAATGGGCACACCTCAGGCAGATTCCGCCTCGGGCGTTCCTCCTGACGCCTCTCACGCAGTGTGACAAGTCAGGACCCAAAACAGAATCATCGCCACAGGTGGGGTTGCCGCCTGAAGTCGACCAAAACAAACAATCCCCAAATGTCAAAAGTAGTGTGTGTGTGTCTTCCGCACACATGAACAAACAGCCTCCATTTCTGTCTGTTTGTGTGTGCGTGTTTGCATGTCACGCTGCAGTGTTAAGAAATCTATGGGCCATTTCCAGGTGATTTAGTTTGAATGAGCGTGAGCAATCGTGCGTGCATGTGTGTGTTTGTGTGTGTGTGTGTGTGTGCGTTCGTCCACCATGCCAATGTTGTGACTGACGGAGCCATTGCTTTCTTCTTCCCTTTCATATCTGATATTTTTACCGTATCGTGACATTTTCTCGAGCATACCTCAAGGCCTGTATTTATGTTCCAGAGCTGCTGCTTTGTATGGGTAACAAGACATAGGCACATTGACATTCTAATATACAATAACAAAACACAAGTGGGCGCAGAGCTCCGGTTTCATCCCTGAGAGGGGGGAGCAAACGTGCGAGTCCTCGGCATTCTTCATCTGATTGGCTGGTCACGTTTTAAAATGTTGTAAAACATTCGACAAATGCACACCTTTGACCGCATAACAGTTGATTTAAATATTAATGCACTCACCAGAAATCATCTGTTATGCCAGCACTATAACTATATTGCTCTGTGAGACAATAACTGTTCATTCTCACACAAATACAGGTCAAAATATTATGTGCTTTTTTGAAATATTAAATCACATTACGCTTGTTTCTTTTATTTTATAGAGGCTGTAAGAGGACATTTTTTAAGGACTATTTCTTACAGCTTATTGCTTGATTGTTATTGAAACTCTTTTACCAATCTAGGAAAAGGTGGATGAGTGGGGGGGTCGCCCATTCTCTCTTGCAGCATCATCACTTAGTCTGTATTAAGCACCTCGGGTTCCCTGCTATCCATAACGCATGGGTTTGCACATGGGCAAGAGCGAGTGGGGGTGTGGTGGGGATCACATATCTCATTTGCATAAAGACCCCTTCTGTGCAGTGTTGTCTCATCACCTCGAACCCTGTGTGTGTGTGTGTGTGCGTGTGCGTGTGTGAGAGAGAGAGAGAGGAAGGAGGGATGGATAGCAGAAAGAGAGGAATCCATCAGTCGTTCTGTGAGGCGTGGGAGAGCGTGGCCTGTCATGAATCACCTCACATTCAACATCACAATGGAGTGATAGGCCCAAAACAGCTGGCCCTATGATCAGTATTGATTTTTCTGTCCTTACAGTGTGTGTGGTAAGAGAGAGAGAGAGAGAGTATATGGCAGGGAGAAGCGATCTTCTTCCCTCTCACGTCCAGTGGTGTGAGATTGTGTAATTGGCTGCTCTGACTCCACCTGTGTGTGTGAGTGCACTGTACGTCCGTGTGCTCATCGCTCCACTATAATGTTTGCGTAAGCCTCGTGCCGGTGACGTCTGTGGGAGGTTAGTTCTCAGAGCCAAACAGCCAGTTAGCCAATAATTCCGGCAGATTCAGGCCGCTGTGGACTTTTGCCACGGGGACGCTCAACCCCCCGACCACCCACTCGCTTACGCACATGACTCTGCATAAATGAGGGTAGTTACAATTCCCAAACCTTATGTTCTGTTCATGCTCTTTTTCTTCTTCTCCACCATTTGTCCACTTTCTTTTGAATGGACTGTGGAGAATTGTCTTGGGGATTATTACAAATAAACAGGAACACCCATTCTGGCTTCATGAATATTTAAAGTCCTTGATGCCCCGCGGTGTCTCAAACTGCTACAAACTCCTGCAAATAAGCTTCACTTAGACATTTTTCCTTTTTAAACCTTTCATTAATTCCCCTTTTTAATATCATTTCAACGTTGCATGGTTGCACACTTCGGGTGAATGCATTGTAAATGATAAATGTCTAATTGCTAATTCCCTCCTCAGTCCACTCAGTGGCTTTTTAATGGAGCCTATTGACTTGACTAGTCTTAGTCTGCTGGCTATTGGAAAGACAATCATTTCCTGACACAGTCGGCCCCCTCCCCTTACGCACACATACACAGACACACACAAACACATGCGGTAATGAGTAACCTCTGGTGGCCAAGGGGTCAAGAACCTTGTGTGTGTGGAAGATAAACTCAACACAAGGGTTAATGACTGTTGGAGAGAAAGACAGGAGAGAGGGAAGAGTTCGTTTGCCACTGTCTGACCAAAAACTAAAGAGAGGGTTTGTTTTTTATGGCCCTCTGGAAGTGTGAGGTGTCTTACAGGACATCAGGGTTATAAATATGTCAAGGAAACCGCCTTGCTCTGCTCATCTCCCTGCTCATGATGGATTAATAAAACAGATCCATCCTCATTCCTGCAAGTGAAGCTATAGCCCAAACAGGAGCTGGTTCTGACATGAACTTCAGAGAATTGGGTCTGGATTTTCTCCAGACTTTGCAGGAGATTCTCCACTCGGACACGTTCTGGATTTGCCTAAAACTAGGCTCATAACCAGAGGCGGTCATGCCTTTGCAGTAACCGCTCCATAAATTCCACTGTCGAGATCACATGTTTTTCCCTGGAAGGTCCCTGGAAGACAGCAGGGCCGGTGTAAAGACTGGCTGTCTTAATTATGGCCGAGGTGCGATTTGAAGTGTGGGTTTTGGCCGGAGCCGACCAGGGCCCTGGTTATTTTTTCAGAAAGTAGACAGCTGTCTGTGGGGAGGGGGGGGGGTTACGAGGTAGAGTGAAAATCAACACAGAAGGCCAGAAATAAGTCTGAGACCACCTGCCCTTCCCTGGGCGACAGATGAACTAACATTGCAAGGAGACGTCCTCAGGAAACAGTCCCAGATCCTGGCGGCGGCTCCTCGCTTTCCTCTCGGTGTTGCAGAATCATCAGTGCGATGCTGATGTGAAATTCTGCCCTTAAAAGTTGGAGCATACAGTATTAACCGTACGTAATAGGATTACACTGTGTAGGTTCTTAAATCATTCGCCATGCCCGAGCAGGAGGGGCGCACTGTACATTCCCTTAATACATCAAACAGACGAATATGTATTCTGTGGGACTACAAAGAAAACAATTCTATCGCTGCCATATCTAATAATAGCTCAATTACCATATCCTTCAGGGCTGTATCTATCAGGAGATGTGTGCTGGCGTGTGCAGTGAGATATAAAATGAAGCATTGCTTAGCATCATTTGGAAAGCAGTCATCTAAATAACACCAGTAGAAACAGACCTGTGATACTTAAGCAGTCCCGCCACACACGCTGCACTTTCCCTTATAGCGGCCTCCTCTCAGGGTTTGTGTGCAGGTTTTGTGACAATAGATGCGCTGTTAACACGAGCGCCTGACTGGAAGTTGAAGCCAACGCCAAAAAAAAAAGGCTTTTGATGCGACCACCGCCATGTTAGAGTGCAGGCAGAAAGGGAGAGGAGACAGAAAGAGCACCACTGTTTGTGAGTCTTGTCAACTTGGATTTGATGAGTTTGTCTTTGTTTTGCTCTCGCGGAGCAAACTGTGCAGCGTTTATCGGATAAAATGGGCTCAATCTGAGCTTATCTCCTCGGCCGCTGAACAGCTTTGTCACATTTCAAGATGCCCCGTCCTGATGGAGTACTTTTCTCACTCGCTCCTCCATTTTTTTCCCCCCCTTCTTCAAACAAATCAATACCCCCATAGTTTAGCCTTTCATAGGAAAGATTACAGAGAAATGGCTATTAAGGGCTTAGCCTCTATCACTTCTCTCATCTCAAAGCCACTTAAAGACTCTGGCAGTCGTGGGTTGGGATCCGGGACCCTGTGCCCCATCACACTGCAGGGGTAGTGAGAGAGCCCGAGGATCACATTGACTTCAGAGATGTGCTTCTCACTGTGTGTGCATGACCAACTTCACCCCAAGGCGAAGAACTTTGATGGGACATATTCTTAGACAACCACAAGGACAGACAGAAATGGACAAGGGCACGAAAAGAAAAGAAATATTACAGAGATTGGCTTTTTACGGTTATTGAAGTGTTTTTTTTTTTTCCCACTGAACCTGACCACTCCTTTAAAATGGCTTCCTCCTCTATCAGGCTGAGTTTGTGACTGGAATGAGCAGCAGGTTGTCTGGCCTAAGCACCCGGGGGAATCAAAATAGCCTCCACAATCGGTGCACATATGAAAGGCAGTGCCACTGCAGTCCTTTAAAAGAAAGCCCCCCTCCCCAGGTGATTGAAAACAACAGGCACCATATGCATACAGCTACTGAAGTGGCTGCAGAGCAACATGCCAAAGAGCCACAGTGGCACTGACGCTGAACAGTGCCCTGGCCGCTCAATGAGTTTTATTTTTATTTTTCTACACACAGCTATAGCCTCTGAGAGTTACGCATGCGTTGGCGGTGCGCACTGTTGCTCTCACAATTAGCCGTCCGCAAAACAGCTACATCAGCTCTCATTTTCTTGCAAAGTGATGAGAGAGAACATGAATAGCATATAATTAGGGTTGTTGGCATTGCATCCTTGTCTTCTAACTGTGTTTGTTCTATAGTCGTCTTTCTCTCGAGCCTGAAACCCCAGCGTTCATCTGAACAAAAAGAACAAGATTTGTGTTGTTTTGGAATAAATTGCTGCAGCTCATTCGCTCAGTATTTTCTGGCACTTGTGATTGGAATCGCATTGTGCTCCCTCTCTTTCCCCCGCCACTCTCTTGTATGCTCTCTCGCTCACTTACACACTTAATCCTCGTGATTTAAAGTGCAGCAAATAGGTTTCCCCCCGTCTTTTTTCCCCTCATTTTCTCACATAGAAAGTGTGTTGTCAGAAATGAAGCATAAATGATCACCACCAGAAAGCAGTGAGGGGTAAAATGAAGCTGCTGAACCACGCTCATGGGCGGGATTAGCATGCAGTCAATCATTCACTGATATAGCCCAATGAGCACTTCTCAATCAATAAATGGCCCGGCTCCCACCAGGTGAAAACTTTTAGGTCCGCCATCTCCACTGACCTCAGCACCCATTTAAAAGACGAACCGTCTCCGAGAGCAGCACTCGGAAAAGTAATGTGTGATTATTTATGCTCAGAAGAAGCTTTAAGTGCTCGGCAAAGGCATCACAGATTCACCTGCCACCGATTGAAGTCACAAGAAATAAATCCACAAGTATTTAATCAAGTGAGCCCATAACATATACTCTTATTTGTCTGTATATATACGCGTATGTTTAACAATATGTGAGTCTATATATAGTTGTACCTGCAAATACAGAGGGTGACCAAAATACCTTTTAATAGCACTAAAATGTGGTATGAATGTGATGATTTCACTATTGTGAAAAGTACTTGCACGTGATTGTCCTCTTGAATCCTGTTATCAAATCAAGCAGG